>NC_081406.1:445561529-445873404 GCF_030272615.1 Cryptomeria japonica | reverse complement strand
GAAAATCATTCAGGCACACATATCTAAAGGTAGATTAAGGTATTTATAACAATGGCTTCCTCCTCTGCATCTAAATTCATTGCAAACCCTACTATGATTGAAGTTATTAAGCGCTCTAGACTCGTATTTAAGATTATTCCTAAAATTGTGAAGAAAGATGATACCCTAGCTGGAGCATTCTCAAAAATTCCCAAAGGAGTAGTATATGCAGAGGATCCTAGAATCTACATACATTGTCATATAGAATAACTAGGAGATGATAAAATTAAGAACATGTACAGGAATATTATATGTCATGTAAATGGAAATGTTAAACCGGAACATAAGATAGTTGAAACCCTAGGTTTTGTGGAAATTCTTAGTATACCTGAATTTCCTAAGGATGTTATAAAGATTTTGCTAAGCAGAGTTCATGGGGAGTTCTTTTGGTTGGATTCAATTCACAAGATAGCCAAAGAGGCAGTTAGGGTAGTGACCGGCTTACCTTCCACCAGTAGCAGGCCTGACAAGAGTAAGAAGGTTCCAAATGACACTGTAATGACCCTAACTACTGCAACTTTTGACAAGAGATCCTTAAGAGTCAACGATGTAAAGGATATAAATGTAAGATTCATAAGCATGATTCTTGGATACAAGGCTACTCGTGCCAACAGATTAAACTTTGTTTCTAGCTTATGTATCAAAAGTGCTTATGACTAGGTAAACAATAATGCCAAGATTGACATATGTGAATGGTTGAAGGATGAACTGATAGACAACCTAAATAAAATCAAAGGGGACATGAAAGGGACATTTAGGTTTGGCAACTTACTTATGTGTTTAATGTTGTATATCACCAAGGAAGTACCCGGTATTGGTAAAAAGGATTTTGGTTTTGACATACCGATAGGAAAACAACTACTAGACACTCTAAACAACATGGGAGATGACAGGGAAAAGAACATAAATGAACATTTTCAGGCATTGAGGGCTAGAATGAAAACTAGGATAAGGCTATCTCAAGCTATTGTTGATAAATATAAAAAAGAGATATGCTTTGTAATAAAGAAACATGAAATTTGGATGGAGGCAGTAGTTCCAAGGATTGTTTGGGTCACAGAGATGGGATATGAGGTAGATGAGAACATAATTGAGACTTATGCAAAAGCTCTCCTAGAAGCACCTAAGGAACCCATAGAAAAAGTATTTGGCAATGCAGAAACAATTGAAAGCGGTATTCAATCTCAGAAAATAATTAAGAAAACTGAACAAATAGGTAGAAAAGGAACAAGGCAAGCAAAAGCAATCAAGGAAGATGTATTGAATAAAATTGGTATCAAGGAAAGTGACTTGGAAGGACTACAACCAGAAGCACATCTTTCACTAGCTGCTACATCCCCTGATAGTGAGATACTAGTAGAGTTCAAAAGGGTAGAAAGAAAGAGAAATTCCTCACCAGTACCCTCTCCTACACCAAAGACAACAAGACAAAAACAATAGGCAGTTAGGCCTCTGACAAAGAAGTTGACACCAAAGAAAAGGAAAAAAAAACAAGTTGTTCCTCCTTTGGAAAAACTTTTGAATGAGATAATTGAAGATGGCAAATTGAAAAATATCAGCAAGTTGTATAACACACTTTGAAATGATGAAAAAGAAAGTATAGAAAATAGTGTTATCTTACATCTTGATATTTATAAGAAATTTTTGATGGAAATTGTTGATGATATACCCAATGACTTGTATAGAAGGATAGAAGCAAGAAGGGTAGCAATTGTTGAGTTGGATAAAAAGATCAAGATAGAAAAGCTACTTGTAGTTCACCCGGTGAACTCAACACAAGAGATAGATGAATTAATAAGTGAAGCCAACTGGACAGTATTCTCAACCGGCCACTGACATGTAGCACTTATGGTAGGAAGATTTAATGAGATATTAGAAGAAACTACAGACAAGTGGGACATATTCTTTGTTGAGAAGGAAAAACAAGAAGAGCTCAAATGACCAAAGACTCTTAAAGTCTATCAAAAGGACAAGGATAAGGGGAAAGGAAAAGTAGGTGGTCCTCCTAGCATAAAGATAACAGATAACTTACCCCCACCTCCTTCTGATACTCCACCAACACAAATTGTTGACACACCACCGGTAACAGAGAGTATCAACACACAACATGAGAATACAAATCTTGATTCTAAGGTACTATATACAATAAATATTGTCACATAGGAAGTCAATATTGTTGTGGATAAGGAATCAACTGAGAAGAGAGATGTGGCAATAGAGCCATTGATAGAAAATATTGTATTTGGAAATATTGAAATTGGGAATGAGCAACAAACTGAAACATCAAATGATCCTCTGGATATAGGAAAGGCAGATACCGCAGGTGTACTTACTGATGTATCTACTGAGCAACTCACAACTAATGAGATTGAAAAAATCTACTGAGTCACCGGTTGTAGACAGTACAGAGGCAAACAAAGAGAAACTAGTAGAAATCCCAGAGTCACAATTAGAAAAACCGGCAGTGGATACTACTCTATAATCATCAGAAGAACCATCAGAGAAACCATCAGTAGAGAGCACAGAGAAATCGGTAGAGACAAATACTGAGAAACACACAGAGAAACAGGTAGAGCAACAGGCTCATTCATAGGTACATACAGAGACAGTGCCACCAGCTTCAGCTAAAAAACCTAAACCTTTGGTAGTGGAAATGCAAACACAAACTGACCCTCTAGAGAAAGAGGAAAGAAAAGCTATTACTACCACCGACAGATTACAAATTGTGAAGGCAATTGGATAGTCATCTGGAGCCTCTATGACTGAATTTAGACCAACTAATGTGATAGAGGTATTATTAGATTCAATCAAGAAAATAACAGATTATAATGCACTAGCATATAAGGTTATAGATGACACTTTACCAATTTTGAAATTGATAGCACCCAAGTATAACATAGAAAACAAGGATTCTTTGAGCCAATTAGACACATTGTCTAAGTACATAACCAACAACCTACTAATAATTGATCAAATCAATGAGGAGACCTTCAGAGAGAAAATGAATAAGAAGAAGGAAAAATTCTTTGAGGAAACGGTCAAGAAGAATAAGGAACACATGGATACATTATTACCGGTACTAGGCAGGACAAATTTGGATTTCAAGAAATTGTACAAAGATACATGTAAAACACACATTTTGACAAAAGATATAGATAATGAGATCAACAAAGCACAAAAGGAAATCAATAATATTGCTAACAATTTAATAGGTTCATCAGACTCATTATCGGTAGTTGAACCGAAAATTGCAGTTTTTGAAGAGAAAATAGAAAAACTTGAAAAAGACAAGGAAAGGCTAAATTTTAAGGCAAAGGAACTAAAGTGCAGACTAAGTCCTAAACTAGATATCCTCATCTCTTTGAGAAAAGAGATCTCTGAGGCTCTTGTTCTAGGACTTAAGACACTGAAAGAGAAAATGCACTTACTCATCGGTACAATTCAGAGGACTAAAGCAGCACTAAAAGATAGTGAAAGATTCTACAATAGTTTGAATGTTTCTTTAGTTGAACTTTATCAGATTGTAACCCATTGGTTACAAAGAACCAGACAAGAACTACACTCAATTGACATTAAATGACAACCTTTGTCATTGATGCCAAAGGGGGAGTAGTAGAGGATGAGAAAAAGGAACAAGGATGAGAAAAATATATGACGAAGAGATCATCTGCTTAGGGGGAGCACACATTTTTGAAGTAGACAATTTTTGGTAACACAGTTTTGACTATTTTGGTAAGACAGTTTTTGACAACACTTCTTGGATATACTTTTTGGCTTTTTCTCATAAGTGTTTCCATCAATGCCAAAGGGGGATATTGTTCGAAAATGCACACTCCAATGAGAAATTGTAGGTGATTGAAGGTATTGTCATTGATGCAAGCCTTACAATCCTATGACACCGGCAGGCACCAACACTGGTAGACTCTACACCAACATACAGTTCACCGACACCGAAAAGATGATTACCGACACCTTGGCTGACAGGATTTTGTTTATTACATAATGCATTTTATTGTAATATCTTTTTGTAAGATGACATGGCATATTGTAATAAGGCTCATATATAAGTATGAGATCTTATAGAACATTTGAAATAGGAACATGCATAGATGGATATTATGTGTGAATATTAAGGCAGATTTTGGAGAGGTTTATGATTATTGCAAGAGCTTAAACCGATACTGGATCTGGCATAGTAGATGCCTTGTGTAGCAGTACATCATTTGGATTTCTATAATCCATATTTGTAAGTCACTAAGACTTCTTTTGTAATTGAGCAGTGAGCTCTAGGCACTTGGCCTTCCTGCATGTGCAGGCCCCCATTCTGTAAGTAATATTCACTTATTGGCCAGTGAGAAAATATTATGCGGCACAAATCCCACCAAGGTTTTTCCCACACCGGGTTTCCTCGCTAAAAATATTGTGTTATGGTGTGCTTTCTATGTTGTGTTTATTGTTCTTATTTATTGCATTAATTTTGGATTACTGGTACACTGTTTTGGAATACAATTCATTTAACAAGATCAAAAATATATTAACCGATTAGATACTGATTCACCCCCCCCCCTCTCAGTATCTTTGGGAATCCTAACAAAAACACATTTACAAATGAGGTGTTGTCTCTCCAAATAGACAACCCTTGGCTTCACAAATGCACATAGGTCTAGTCTTGATTCTCCGAATAGTTTCCATAGTCACATGGAATAATTTTCCTGCACATCTCACTTTGCACATTAGTAATTCCAAAAATTACATATAATATTATCCTATGGAAAGAATACAATTCAGACATCACATACAATTTCTTTTATAATAATCAAGTTTCCAATTATCTAATAACATCCACATAAAATAATCTACTAAATGGAATCATCATAATCATCATGGAATTAAATCATTTATAGAGCATGCATCCATAATTTTTTAGCATCAAAACAATGTACTGCAAATCAAAGTAAAT
This sequence comes from Cryptomeria japonica, assembly GCF_030272615.1. Classification (NCBI taxonomy): domain Eukaryota; kingdom Viridiplantae; phylum Streptophyta; class Pinopsida; order Cupressales; family Cupressaceae; genus Cryptomeria; species Cryptomeria japonica. The sequence continues at coordinate 445,868,405 of NC_081406.1, read as the reverse complement.
GACATAATTATATCAATGTTATCCAAACACTGGATCATATAAAATATATGTCCATAATGCATCAAAATGTAGTATCAATAGTAGGTCCAACATGAAAATAACTGAAATGCTATGACGGCTCAGGGTAGGGCCTCACAATCATGCATATTGCATTAACATAGGTCATATAAAAAATCATTGTCTCCATATGCATTCTACAAATCATCATGTCATATAGTTTTGCATACTGGGGGCATAGCTGAGAAAATCCTTAAAAAAATAAAAAATATATAAAATATCCTAAACAAAATCTTAAAAATAAAAAACCCAAAATAAAAAAACTGCAAAACCAAAGCAAGAATGCATAGACCATCCATCAAACCAAATCAATCACAGACAAACTCTTAAGGTCTACAATCAAACTTATCACATGTCTTATTAATCAATCCATCAAACTGTATCAAACATCAATAATAATTATAAAAGGAAGCGTGCACTCAAAACCAGATAGATCGGTCTTATACAAGGTACTTACTCTTTGAAACCAGACATTCCTATCAATGATCACACAAATCAAAATAATGACATAGATCAGTATGGCTGTTGGATTTTGTCCAGGTTAGTCTTATCTCTTGTACTGAAGTGTTGCATCTTTTCTTTATCTTTTAGTCACTTTCATGACATCCTGGTTCTTTTGGAACCCTCCTAGCTTGAAATCGATCAATGTCCTAGTCTTAGGATAATTGACTTAACAATTTACATGTTCTAAGTAGTATCAACCAAGTCATCTTTCAGTCAATGGTACCTGGTCATCCCCTCTGAGTTAGTCACCTATCTCCTAACTACTGAAGAGTTTTATCACTAAGTACACAAGAAAAACAAGACTACTAAAAATAACCACTAAACTGTTTGAGATATGCATGAAATTTTCTTTGTGTGCTATCTTTTAAATTGGATTTCACTTATAATTCCCACTGAGTAACTCGAGGAAGTCTATCTTGACTAAGAGGAGCAAGGATTGGGGGCATAATACTTTTCTTTATTTTCTAGCTTGTAGGAATGAATCCGATGATCTGGAAACATCTAATTAGCTGGGTGTCTATGATAAGTGCCTTCACATCAAGGTGAAATCGCCACACATACCTCGACTCCACTTATTTGTATGCTACAAGGAGGTTGGAGTCATTTCTTTGTCTGTTTGAGGGAATTTCTTTAATGTTCAATCTGGATGCATGCATAATCTATCCAAGGATATGAATGAATAAAGGGTCATTGTAGACAAGATAATTAATATTGCATATCCAAAGAAAGGAACTTTGTTTTGCCTACTATGTTTGTAAAATGCTCAGTCATGAAAATTAAGCATACCAAATCCAGTGACTAGGTATAGGTTACATTCATTCTAAATTTTATGCATTTCAAGCGATTTCGACATGATAACAATGATCTCTTTATCTTTTGAATGAGTGTCTAAAGCAATCATCATTTCTCAGCTAAGTGGTATCTTATTCATCATCATTTCTCTGATCGAGTACTTGTGTATTGAGATATTAGCTGCATACATAAGCATCTTATATAGATCCATACATTTCATTATTACTTATTTGCATTCGTATTATTGCATGAAGAAAAATAGACATTTGCATTACTAGTTACTCAATTTCATCATCCATCTGCATATGAAAAAGAAACAAAAATAAACATCCATATTCATCTGCATTACATACATCCATACTAAAAAGATATGCATACATATAGAATAAAGAATATAGAAAGACATCTCATAATCAATCAACACAAGTATGATGAAATTAAATCAAGATCTTGTATATATCATCATAATCTCAGAGTCTCAGAGTACAAATGATATCAACTATCAAATACAATGTCTCATCAGATAAAGAATCATATAGGCTACAAAAATGGGGTATATAACAAAATCTAGGAGCTATAAAAATCTAGCTCTCTGCCTCTCCCTCATCACAAAGTGGAGGAGGTGGTGCCTGCTGACCGACATCCTATCTGGGTTCCCTAGCTCCCTCAGATTGAGCCATATACTGTGAATATGGGACAACATGTTGCACTACTAGGACTGCTACACTATAAGATGCAACATAATACACCACCCAACTCATTTGATGTAACACCTCTCGCTGAAGTGCATCCCACTCTGCTCTGACCTCAACAAGCTATTGATCACACTCTTCTTTGATCTCAGCAAGATGTCGATCATGCTCTTCTCTGACCTCTGCAAGTTGTCGGTCTCACTCTGCCAGCTGTGTTTGTGCCACTATCAATTGTGACTGCAAGCCTGCCAACCTCGATCTCAACAACCATGCTACATCTAGTACCCCCTTCTCTCTGCCAACTTCTCTACCTCCCTTATCATCCCTCTATTGCCTCACCTTCCTAGGAGCTACTCTATCCTCCTCACCTCCACCCTTTGCTGCCCTAGCACCACCAGCCTCACCAAAAACCCCTAGAGATCCACCCTCCCCTCTCTGTCATTGTCTCACTCCAGCTGGTATCCTACTGCTACTAGCCCCAGGATCACCTCCTGCCCATCTAGGTGCATCCACTCTTAGTCCTTGCACCTGTCCTCATCCCTATACCTATTCTCATCCTTGTACCTAACCTGGTACCTATACCTAAGTTGGTGCCTTATCCTCGGCCTCCTCTATGAGAGGTGCATGCTCTCCGGGATCTGTGAATCGAGGAAATGGATGTCTCTGGAACCAATCCTTGTATTGGGACAATACCCCCGCATCTACCTCATCCTCCAAATAATCCCATCTTTGTCATTGTAAATTGACTAACTCCTGCATGCTTAGAGCATATGATAACCTTAGAGCCCATCCTCATCTCTCCTCCTCTCCATATTAGGCATAGGCAGTAATCTTCTAAGATATACCCTGTGGTCTCCCATACTACCTCATGACCTTGGATACTATGAACTACTTAATAATAGACACTGATTGGCTGATGAGAGGTCGCATCATGAACATATCCTTCCTCTATGCTCTCCAATCATCCCATAACTCCAAACCCCTATATGGTCTCCATACTACCACAATCAAATCATCCAACTGTCTCCAATAATCTATCTTTCCCAGATGGGGCTGAGTAACATAACCTGAATAACAATAAAAAATGGGCTAGTGCAGCTCTCTAGAATCATCTACTATCGGCCTGCATACTAGGATGTTCTCCCATTCCCATATCTGTAAAACTAAAACCCCTACTGCCATGCTCTTGCCCTCTCGATACACAACCTTGTGCATCTCATGATACATATGGGCCAATAAAAAAGATCCCCATCCTAATCTCTCAGGATGAGTAAACAAGCTCTCAAGCATCCTCACCTAGCCACACAGAAAACCTTACTGTCCCCTATCTAACATAACAAAACAACCAAGGATACTTGCTAACATGCATGCCAACATAAATTGCTCACTATATTTGTTCATTAGAACATCTCTTGTGATAGCACACTCAAGGATAGTCTCATCGTGGAATATCCATCTTAATGCCAAGATACCCAGTCACTGAGAAGAATCATAATCGACCTTGTTACTAGCAAACAGAATCCTGAGAATCCGGTATACATCCTCAGGTGTGATTGTCATCTCTCCTACAAGTAGATGAAAGGTATTATGCTCTGAATGAAACCGCTCTACTAATGCAGTCAGCATCCCATGATTCACACAGATATCCGACATTTGAAGAAGGTATTCAAACCCACAAAAATCAATATGTTCCCTATCTACATTTGATAAACCATGAACTAACCCCATCGTTGATGGATAAACACATTGAAACAAGATATCCGACAACCAAATCTACAAAATAAAAAATAAACACTGTCAACATGTGATCAAAATTGCACTAAAAATATGCTAAACATGCTTGCAAATCCAAATATACAAAATGTAAAATCAAAAATTGATGTTTCAAACCTCAAAAATTCTTGCTATTTTTCATACGAGTTTGCAGAGAGGCAGAAAATCATGCGAATCAAGATTAAACATAGCATGACAAACTATCACCATACAATAAAACATGATACATCGCACGATAAAATGGGCACTCAAGCACACTTCCGTATGAGATGTGGGCCCATAGCAGATGACAAACCCTATATGCCTATATGAAAAACCACTAAAATGATAATTTATCATACAAAAAATGGTCTTAGCCCGCACGATAAACTGAGGCACATGACTTTAAATGACTCTAAAATGCAAAAAAATTAACCAAAATTCAAAATTTTAAAAATCAAATAGGCTTAAGATGGATCACTTACCACTAGGTCATAGTTCCATGGTCGATTATGTCATCTCTAGCACTCAAAATGATGCTCCTGAATCAGAATGGTCATTTTTCTTCGCAGAGGGCTTTGGACCCCTTATATAGCCAAAACCCTAATTTTTCAACTTGCTCCGATGGATGTGAAAACTGTACCCTAAGCTAATTTGCCCATCATGATTCCATTTTTAGGATCAAAATCAAAATCTGAGATCATCTTCCTAGTCAATTTTGCACAACGAAGACCACTTAGCGCTTTCATCAAATGCTCATTCTTTTCTTCAATTGGCGCTCAATTTATCAACTCTAAATCTCAATTTTAATTCTCAAACCAACTCTAATTTTAATCTTCAACATTAATCTTTATGCTCAAATAACTTATCATTTCTCAAAAAATTCCTTGAAATCACTATGCAACCCTCACTATCTTTTAATTTTTTTCCTGAGGGGGAATACTCATAACAACTTTTCAGTGATCATCATCATCAAAAGTCAACAATTTTTTTTTAATCATCTTCATCTAAAATCGAGCAAAAATCTTTTCACACGAAGAAAATCAATTAAACCTAATTACTAGGGGCATCTTAACTAAATCACGTTGTATCAGGTTGAGATTCTTCGATGTCAAATAAAGCAATCTCTAGGGGCATGCCAATCTTTGTCCTTATCTGAATCAATCTTCAAATCGATGTTCAGTTTTAATCACATCAAATCAAGCTAGACATTTTCTCTTGCTAATTGGTTATTGTTCAATCAAGTTCGGAATCGGTTTTATCACTTTGCTTAGTCAATTCTTATTCAATCAAGTTCAAAATCAGTTGCGTCTCTCACTCAATCTAGTTCAATCAAGTTCTAGATCGATTCTTGTTTCTTGATCAATCAAGTTCAAGAATGATATATCACTCTTTGTCGGTCCTAGTTCAATCAAGTTCAGGATCGATATCACTTTAATCAACTCTGTTTAGTTTCATCACTTCAAATCAAGCTAAATATCTCTCTTCATCAGTTTGTGATCCATCAAGTTTAGAACTGGTATCTCCTAGACATCAATTTTTATTTGAACCAACGCACTGCTCGCACATTAAGTCAAAGAGGGGCAAATGTAATACCCTAAAAATGGTCATCTAAACCATAGACCCCCCTAGTCTCAACAACATCACCAAAGTACTAACCAAAGGCAATTAAAATTAATCTTCAACACACAATTAATTTCTAAAATCATCAATGTCACATGGCAAATTAATCACTCAATATTAATTAAATAAATATTTAATTAATTGATCATTCCAAGTAAATCATTTTTAACAATTATCCTATTTATTTTATTAAATATCCTAGCATATCTAATTAAATAAATCAATTTGCCATTAAATTATCAAAAAAGGAATTAATTGGGAAAAAAGAATTAAAAATTGAGAAAAAGAAATCAAATAGAAATAATCTTGAAAATCAAATAAAAAATTGAAGAAAAATCTCAAAGAAAGAAATTAAAATTATTAAAATCAAAATTGAATGAAATATAGAATAAATCAGTTTTTTCTGATTTTATCTTAATTTTAGTTCAATTTCCTTTAAAACTAAGAAAAGCAGCCAATCACACCAATTCACCTCGATTATGCTTCTTCTTGGAAAATATTGACCACTCATCATCATTTGATCTTAGCCATTGGTTTCTTTCTGAATTTTCTATAAATTCAAGCTCTCATGTCTCATTCAAGGATCCTGGAGAAAATGTTGTTATCATGTTGTTTTTGCTCTAGGTTCATTGAGATTTTGTGCATTGAGATATTGCATATTATTTATTGCATACTTATTAAATCATCTAGCTTAATATTGCTTAAATCATGTTAGATTAATCATACATATCTAGCTTAAATCTTGCATTCATCTAGCTTAATCTTGCATTCATTTAGCTCAATTTCATGCTTATATAGATTAAATCCTTTATTTAGGTTTGTCTAGTCACTGGTATTGCATATGAAATCTGAGAGAAAGAGTAAACTTGCATCTACTAGAAGGAAATAGGTCACTTTGTAATGGTTTATTTGTTCATTATTGATTATTGATTTACTAACCATGCATCTAATGACTTAATTGTAGTGTTGTGTATTCAGATACAACTTACAAATACGATCCACTTTTCACACACACAACACTTAGGGAAGTGTGCACATAGGGATGGTTCTTGTAGGAGAAATTCCACCTTTTGTGGTCTTATCTTGCTATTACATTCCACATTCGGTGGGTGATCCACCTCTTGTAGAATATTATATTATTTCTCCTACCTACCTCTACTTTTCTTACCTACCCTTGTTTCTCATTGAGCCACATGTCATGATTGTGTGCTCACATATCCATTTGGCCTTGCCTATATATGCAGGCCTATATTCATTGTATTAGTTGATACAGTTGATCATTTGTATATTGATGAGAATACCTTTGGTTTTTGTCATACTATTGTCTCTCTTTTGTGCTTTTCATTGTGCCCTTAATTTTGAAAAAATATCACATGGTATCAGAGCCATTGGGGCTTCATTGATTTGTTTTGGGAGACATCTTGGAAGGCTTCTATTTTCAGATTTGAGGTACTGCATGTTTTGGAGGCATCCTAAAGTGTTTTCAACCTCACCATTGCATCCAAGAGGCAGTTTCCATAAAAATTGAGTATAAACTTGACCTATTTTGGTGAAAGTAGGATTTTGGGTGTTGGAGGAGTTTTTTACCCAATTCGGGTAATACGGTATGGATTACGGATTTACAAAAAAAATTATTCTATGAAAAAAAATTGATTTATTTTTTCAAAAAAATATATATCATATTTCTCAGATTTTTTTAAAAAGTTGAAAAACCTTTTTAAAAATAAAACACTGGAAAAAGAGTTTTTTTTACAGGGGTCGTACCTTGCACAACATGCAGGGCCATACCACCTATAGACACCTTTGCTACAGATCGTACCTATCCCAACACTTGGTGATGTTGAACTTCGGTGGCAATCAATAGCCCACTGACCGCCCACTGCATCACCTTGCCCGACCTCCCGCCGGCCTGGCCACCACTTGCCGGCTCCATCTCCGGCAACCTGCCAGTCGGCACTGCCACCTCCACTAGCGACAACAGCTACCTCCCGATCGCCAGCCTGGGTAGCCCAGCGGCCAGTCATCGGGCTTCGCCTTTGGCCATCGGCTTATCACTGGCTCCAACCACCAATAGCCATTGGCGACCTCCCACCACTGTGACACATCACCTCCCCAATGAATCAACATCTACCATGTGGCAGGAGGCCACTGGCCCATGGAAAAATACTGACACATCACCTACCCAGTTGGTTGCCACATCATCTATACAGTTAACACCACATCAGTATTTATGTATGGTCAGCCAGTGGGTACGATGACTATTTTGATGATCATACAACTGTCAAGTTTAAAATAGTGAACTATTGACGTCAGCCTGCATCAGCAGTTTTTTGAAAATTTTAGACCTCTCTTTGTTGAGCAGTTTGGTTTTTTGGGTCAACTTTGGAGGCTCATAACTTGCTCAATTTTGCTCCTTTTTAGGTGCAATTTTTTTTTATTTGGGATAATTTTTTGTGCTCTCCATAGTGGTATAGTTATTTTCTTATTATGGTGCACATGTTTTTGGAATTTTCAGATTCTCTCAGCTGTACTTGTCCAATCCTCAATTTTACAACTTCAAAGGCTTCGTTTGGGCTCATACGACCTCCTTTTTGTGTGTGTGAAAAAATGAACCTGTAGCTGTAAGCACAACACTTCAATTAAGTCATTATATGCATGGTTAGTAATCAATAATCAATAAGTAATAAACCATAATAAAGTGACCAATTGCCTTCTAAAAGATGAGAGTATAAGATTGCTCTCAAATTTTTATAAGCAATACCAGTGACTAGATTACACCAAGATGAAGGATTTAATCTATATGATATTAACTATATGGATGCAAGATGGATGAATCATTCAAGCAATAATTAATTCAAGCAACAATGGATGCAAGCAATAATGAATGGAAAATGGATGCAAACAATCTAAAAAGCACAATAATCCTCAATGACTCCAGAGCAAAATTAACGTGATAATAATCTCCAAGCGTGTTCTCAAAAATCTCTGGGGTAAATTGGAATGAGAGCTAAAGACTGAATTTATAGAGAATCACAAGAGAGATGATGAAAAAGCTTAATTTTGGATTAATTGAAATAATTGAGAAATCATGTTCAGTTAACCTTGAGATAGATTCCAATTATAATTTAATTGAAATGCATTCAAATTAGAAGTCCAAGTTGCATTGGAAAATAATAATAAATTAATTCCATGCATATATGATAAAAATAGATAATTCTTTAATTTATTCAAGAAAAAGGTCTTTTCAATGCAACTGAACTTCTTTTTCCTGAAAAGCTTTGAGTTCCAATTTTAGAGAATAATTCAATAATTCAATTAAATTGCTTTTCTGATTTCAAGTTCTAAATTTAGAAAAAGAAATAATATCTCAAGTTTGATTCCTCTCTCAATTCAATTCTTTTTTTAATTTTCAATTCAACTCTTTGTAATAAATTAATTCATCTTTTGTAATAAATTAATCCTTTTTGCATGATTGAATGGCAAATTTATTAATTAATTAAATATGCAAGGATATTTAATAAATTAAAATGGGATAATTGATCAAAATGATATTATTGGAAATGATTTGATTAGTTAAATAAATATTTAATTAATATTGAGTAGTTGATTTGCCATGTGATATTTGATGATTAAAGAATTAATAATATGCTCAAGATTGATTTAATTGCCTTTGGCTAGGACCTTGGTGATGTTGTCGAGATTAGGGGCCCATGGTTTAGATGACCAATTTTAGGGTATTACATTTGCCCCTCTTTGAATTAATGTGCGAGCAGCGCGTTGGTTCAAAGAATGTGTGATGTCTAGGAAATGCCAGTTTTGAACTTGATTGATCATGAACTAGATGAAAAGCAAGGTGTTTAGCTTGATTCGAAGTGACAAAGCTGAATGAAGTCTGATTAAAGTGATACCCATCCCGAACTTGATTGAACTGAGGAACGATAGAAAACAAAGATACCAAACTTGAACTTGATTGATCAAGAAGCGGATCTTACTGATCTAGAACTTGATTGATCTTAGATACAGTGAGTGATGATAAAACTCGATCTTGAACTTGATTGATCAAGACACAATGACTGAAGAATGAACCATTCAGCTTGATCAAGAAATGAATACTGAACACCTGCTTAGATTTAGTGTGATCAAAGATACTCTTGAAAGTTTTGATTGAGTTTAAATGAATAATCAGCTTGATTTGAAGCAATGAAACTGATTAACATTAAGAGATTAATTTAGATGATTGAGAGATATCAGCTTGATTTGAAGTGATGAAACTGACATGCCCCTAGCGATTGATTCGATTTAGATGGAAGCTAAGATGCCCCTTAGCAATAAGGATTGATTTTCTTTAATTGAAAAGATTTAGCTTGACTTTTGATGAAGATTTGAAAAAAGTTCTCGACTTGTGAGATGTGAAGTCATAAGGTCATGAGTATGCCCCCTTGGGAGCAAAATCGAAAGATAGCGAGGGATTGATTATAGGCAATTGTTTGGCGAAAATAAGTTATTTGAGCACAAATTAATTCTGAGGATTTTTTTAAAATTTCAGCGTTGATTGATGAGAAATTGAGCGTAGAGTTGATTGAATTGTTGATGTGTAGAACAAAATTGAATTAAGATTCAGCATTGAAATTGAGCGCAATTTGAAGAAAGAATGAGCATTTGATGAAAAGAGCGCTAAGTGGTCAAAATTGTGAAATTGACTAGCAAAATGATCTCAAATTTTGATTTCGATCCTGAAAATGGAATCAGAGCAGGCAAATTAGCTAAGGGTACATTTTTCATAACCATCAGAGCAAGTTGAAAAATTAGGTTTTAGGCTATATATGGGACGAAAGTGTCATTTTCAAATCATTTTAACCCTCCAAGGTTGAAAATTCAAAAAGCCTTCTGCGAGAAAAATGGTGGTCCCTAATCGTCAGTATTGATTTGAGCACCAGAGAAGACATAATCGACCCCGAAACTATGAGCCAATGGTAAGTGATCGATCTGAAGCCTCTTTATGTTTCCAATTTTAAATTTTTTTATGCTTTTTTGAAGTTTTTCACAGGTTTTGGGTCGGGTGTCTCGGTTTATCATGCGAGACAGGATCTTGTCTTGTACGAGAAACTGGTAAAAAATCTTTTTTCGTTTGAGCCTACTAGTTTTGTCATATGGGGTCCACCCTTGTGTCATACGAATGGTCTGTTAAAAGACCATTTTGTCGTGCGATGTGTAAAAGTTTATTGTTCAAGGTTGTTTTCTCATACAATAGCCATTCCTGACTCATATGAGATGCTTCTTAACTGTGTTTTATCGTTCGAAAGATAGTGATCATTTTTGAAAGTGTAAACATGAAATTTTGGTTTTGCATTTGACTTATTTGGATTTGCGTGATGTTTAACTTCTCTTGTAGGCTCATTTGGAATGTTTTCTGATGATTGTTGTTGGGTTTTTTGTAGGTTCGATTACCTCCTATGCTCTTCAAATGTGTATATCCACCTATGATGGCATTAGTGTGTCATTTATCTAAGGTTGAGTAGGCTCATGTTGATTTGTGCGGCTTGACTCATTTATTGCGATTACTTGATATCTGTGTGAACCATAGAATGCTCACGACATTGGTTGAGCGTTTTCATTCGGAGTAGAATACATTTCATTTGCTAGTTGGGGAGTTGACTATCACTCCTAAGGATGTGTACAGGATCCTTCGTATCCCTTTTGCTGGGGATAAGGTGGATTATGATACTGTGTTGTTACCTAGACTACAAGCACTTAGGAACGTATTCAGAGACCCAAACATTTTGACTCATTCCATGAGTTGGGACATACTTATGAGCAGGTATAGTGAGGAGTATCCCCTGGCATGTGTTCTAGCAGGGTTCATTGGTTGCTTCTTGATGTCGGACAGAGGGCAGCAGGGTTTCCAGAGCAGATGGGGCCGAATGCTAGAGAGGTTGATAGAGACCCCTCAAAGACTTGGCTGGGGTTCTTGTTTATTGGTGCACATGTATCGGGAGATGCATGAGATTGTTTATAGAGATGGGTGGAGCATGGCCATGAGTGTATACATTTTATAGGTGTGGGCTTGGGAGCACCTTCCCATTTGTCGGTCGATTGTAGATGACAGTAGAGAGCTCGGGCAGTTGATCATTTACAGGTATGCTGGATATATCACACAGCCCCATCTGGGCAAGACAAATTTTTGGCGATTACAGCTCGACGACATTATAGCAGTTGTTTGGAGACCATACAAAGGATTGGAGTTGTGGGATGACTGGCGAAGGGTTCACAGGGACCTTTTTGTGATACGCCCACTGATCGGGAGATCACAAACTATTGTGGAGCAATTCGTCATTTCACAAGTGATGAGCTAGTACGGCTAGCCTCAGGGGATCTCGCAAGATTATACAGCCTATGCACGCTATGTTGATGAGGAGAGGTAGGGATGGTCTCCATGGTTGTTGTATGCTTTGGCTATGTAGGAGCTGACAGGTTTACATCGCTTGAGATGGGATTACCTGGAGGATGTAGTGGATGCAGGGGTATTGCCCTAGTATAGGGATTACTTTCAGCAGCATCCATTCTCTCGATTTACAGATCCATGAGAGTAGGCTCCTCATATTGAGGATGTGGAGGATGATGCCCCTGCACCAACATAGGGATAGGGCCAAAGGCAGGGACAGGCATAGAGATCAGAGGTTCCACGACAGATTGGTGGTGATCCTGGTGCTAGCAGCAGCAAGGTGCCAGCTGATGTTGGATAGTAGAGGGGTGAGGGTGGATCCCTTGGGAGAGTAGGCGTGAGGTTGGGTGGTGGAGAGGAGGAGCGAGCAGCTCTGAGGCAGGTTCGACAGTGGTGGGATGAGCAGAGTGGAGCCACAGGTGGAGATGACGGTGGAGATGGTGGTGGAGAGCGTATGAGAGAGCAGGTGGTTGACATGGGATGGTTGATGAGAGCATGTCTTGCAGAGCTACAGTCACAATTGATAGTGGCTCAGACTCAGCTAGCGGAGAGAGACCGACAGCTGGTCGAGGTGAGGGCCGAGCGTGATCGCTAGATCATAGCACTAAGAGCAGAGTCGAGAGCAAAGATAGAGTCTCTAAGATAGGAGGTTCTTCTCTAGAGCAGTAGGGTAGCATATTATGTGGTGGCATATAGTGTCGTAGTTCGTGTTGCATAGCAGGCGCAACCCTATTCACAGTATATGGCACGATCAGAGGGAGCTCGGGCACCGTGCCAGGATCCCGGACATCAGGCTCCTGCTCCTCCACCAGGTGATGAGGAAGAGGGCACTAGCTAGATGATTCATTTGTAGCTTGGATATTTGTTTTGTGTAGACACACCCATTTTTTGTAGCCTATACAATTCTTGCTCTAATGGGAGTTTGTATATGTCATTGGACATCATTTTGTACTCTTGTACTTGACATTATATATATACGAGATCTAATTTGACTTCATCATACTTGTGTTGATTTGCTTATGAGATGTCTCTTATATGCTTTATTCCATATGTATGCATTTCTTTTCCATATGAATGTATGTAATGCAAATGATTATGAATGTATATTTTTGTTTCTTGTATATGCAAATAAATGATAATGCAAATGAGTAATAATGAAATGTATGAAGCTATATGAAATGTTATGTATGTAGCTAAACATCTCAAAACACAAGTACTCGATCAAAGAAATAATGATAAATAGACCACTTAGTGTAAGAAATGATGATGCTTTCAGCTCTCCTTCAAAAGATAAAGAAATTATTATCATCCCAAAATCACTCTAAATTCACAAAAATGCATAATGAAATGCAAAATGATATGCGAAATGCAACCTAAACCTAGTCACTAGATTTAAAATACTTAAGATTCATCACTGAGCATAACGAACACAACAAGCAGGTTAGAGTTCCTTTCTTTTTCAATGTGCAATATTAATTATCTTGTCTACAATGACCCTTTTTTTGTTCATATCCTTGGACAGATTTCGCAGGGACCCGAATTGCATCATAAAGAAATTCCCTCAAAACAAACAAAGAAATGATATGGGCCTCCCTGTAGCATACAAATAAGCGGAGTCGAGGTATGTGAGGTGATTTCACCTTGATGTGAAGGCTCTTATCATAGACACCCAGCTAATTTATATGTTTCTAGATCATCGGGATCATTCCTACAAGCAGAAAACAAAGAAAATGTTATGCCCCCAATCCTTGCTCCTCTTAGTCACAATAGACTTCCTCGAGTTACTCAGAGGGACAATAATCAAAAATCAATATAAAAGATAGCATACAAAGAAAATTTTCATTCATAGCTCAAACTATTTAGTGATTGTTTTCCATTATGTTGTTTTCCTTGTGAACTCAGTGATAAACTCTTTGGTAGTTAGGAGACAGGTGACTGACTTGGAGTGGATGACCAAGTTTCACTGACGGAAGAATGACTTGGTTGACACTGCTTAGGATATGTAATGTGCTCTGTTGAGTAACCTAAGACTAAGACGTTGATCAGTTTCAAGTCATGAGGGTTCCAATGAACCAAGATGTCACAAAAGTGACTAAAATATGTACAAGCGAAAACAAAAGATGCATGAAAATGGGAAATGCCAACATTGTGTTGATAGATGGAGCGCTTGAGTACAAGAGGCGCCTGTTTGCCAGGTTTTCACCTGCTTGGTGAAGATTCATTTTTTTTTTACCAAGGTGCATGTTTACCAGTTTTTCACCTGGGCAATTTCTCTCTTTATATATATATATATATATATTTTTTTTTTTTTCTTTTCTTTTTTTTTTTTGATTTCTTCAGGACTTTTTTTGATTTTTTAGGATTTTTTTCAGGACTTTTTTCAGTTGTACATGTTTGTTGGAACAGAGAATGCTAAGCGAAGAATTTCTTCAAGTGGATGGTGTTAATCGATTCACGGAGCTGTTCTCCTTTTGAGTTTGAGAGTTGATAGGCACTAGAGCCGTATGTTGCAGTAACAATGTAGGGACCCAGCCAGTTGGGTTCAAACTTCCCTTTATTGTCGCGAAACTATTGATTTTTTGGATTTTCTCTCAGAACTAGGTCACCAACTTGAAATTCTCTTTGTCAAACCTTCTTGTTATATCCTCTAGAAATTCTCTTCTGATACACTCTGAGATGATCAAATGCCACTTGCTGATGCTCATCCAACAATTCGAGTTCTTGTAATCTAGATATTCTATGATCTTCATCAGTAACAAGACCTTGCAACAAAACTCTTAGAGATGATATTTCTACTTCAATAGGTAATACTGCTTCAGACCCATACACCAAAGAGAAAGGTGTAGCCTCAGTAGGTGTTCTAATACTAGTTCTGTAAGCCCATAGTGTAGGATTGAGCTGCAGATGCCAATCCTTCCCAGACTTGTTCATTGTTCTATGCAAGATAGTCAGTAGGTTTTTGTTAGACACCTCAGCTTGTCCATTACCTTGAGGGTAATATACTGATGACCAATATTGCTTTATTTTGAATTTCTCATAAAGCTCATCCAGATCTTTATTCTTGAATTGTCCTCCATTATCAGTCATGATGGACGAAGGTATCCCATACCTACAAACTATATAGTTTAGGATGAAAAGGCGACTTGTTTACCAATTGCTTTGGTGAGCGGAACTGCCTCTACCCACTTGGTGAAATACTCAGTGGCAGTTATGATAAATTTACGTCCATTGGATGAAGCCAGATATATCTGACCAATGAGATCAAAGGCCCATTGCTAAAAAGGCCAATGTGTTATAAATGGTATGAGGTCCCTTGCCAGGGCATGTATGAGATTTCCATGAAGTTGACATTTCTCACAAGTCTTAGCAAATTTTATGGCGCCTTTTTCCATATCTGGCCATTAGTAGCCAACCTGTAATAGTTTCTGAGCTAAAGTAAAACCATTCAAATGAGATCCACAAATACCTTCATGGACTTCCATTAATGCACATTTAGATTCTTCAGTTTCTAGACATTTAAGCAATGTACTGCCAAAACCTCGTCTAAATAAATTGTTAGCTATGATAACATACCGTGAAGCGTTGCGAGTTAGGTTTCTTTTCTCATTACGAGTAAGGTTTTCAGGGATAATTTGATTGCATAGATAGGAATAGATGTGGCTGTATTAGGATGAGTCATGTCCAATAATAGAACAAACTATTTGGGTCTCAGAAGACTCATAAGCGAGGTAGTATAACTCTTCCACCAAGAAATCAAAGTGAAAATTGGACTTCTGTAGCTCAGGTATAGATGCCAAGGTGGCCATAGCATCTGTTGCTCTGTTCGCTGATCTAGGAATCTGTTGGAATGATACAAAGCAAAGTAATTCTTGATATCATCCACCATCCTCTTGTAAGGCATCAATTTCTCATCTCGAGTCTGATATGTATCGTTGATTTGATTGATGACCAGTTGAGAATCTCCATAGATATGTAATTTAGCAACCTTCCATTAAATAGCTAGTTTTATTCTATTCACCAAAGCTTCATATTCTGCAATATTGTTTGTGTAGGGAAACAAAATCTTGTAAGACTTTGGGATTGAATACTTCTGAGGATTAATAAATAATTTGCCAGCACTTGAACCATTTTGAGTAAAGGAACCATCAAAGAACATCTTCCAAGGTTGTTGAGTAAGATGCATTATTAATTCATCTGGGAACTCGATATGTAGTGGTTGAGTATCCTCAAGTGGAGCTTCAACAAGTTTATCAGCAATTACCTATCCATTTATGGCTTTGTGTTCCACATATTCAATGTCAAACTCTGTAAGGATCATGACCCATTTCGCCAATCTTCTGGTGAGTGTTGCTTTATTAAGAAGATACTTGATTGGATTGATTTTGGCCACTAGCTTGACTGAATGTGCTAGCATATAGTGCCTTAGTTTTTGTGATGCAAAGACTAATGCCAAGCATGCTTTTTCTATTAAACTGTAGTTCATTTCATAAGACACCAATGTCATGCTGATGTAATAAATAACCTGTTCCTTTTTGTTGTCATCCTATTGCGCCAGAAGTGCCCCCATTGATGAATCAATTGCTGATATATATAAGATGAGTGGTTTACCCTGAATAGGTGGCATCAATATCAATGGATTAGATAGGTACTCTTTTATCTGCTGAAGATGTTATTCACACTGCTAATCCCAGTTGTATATTATTCCTTTTCTCAATACTTTTGTAAAAGGTTGAGCCTTGTCTACTAGCTGAGAAATGAATCTTCTAATGGATTGGAGATGTCCCTCTAGACTTATCATTTGATTGATGTTCTTTGGAGGTGGCATTTCCATTATAGCTTGGACCTTCTCAGGATCAACCTTGATTCCCTTCTTTGAAATGATGTAGCCAAGTAGTTTACCAGATGTCACTCCGAATGCACACTTCTTTGGATTTAATCGGAGCTTGAACTTTTCCATTTTGTCAAGTATAGGACCTAACTCTTGAATATGCGTTGATCTTTTCATAGTTTTCACTATGGTGTCATCAACATAATCTTCCATATTCTTATGCATCATGTCATGAAAGATGGTTGTAACTGCTCTTTGGTAGGTCGCCCCTACGTTCTTTAACCCAAATGGCATAACGTTCCAGCAAAAGGTTCCCCATGAGGTGAAAGCTGTCTTTTCTTGATCTCCAGGAGTGATTTTAATCTAATTGTAGCTAGAAAATCCATCCATTAGTGAGTACATCTCATACCGAGCTATAATGTCAACTATCATATCAATATTTGGTAATGGAAAGTCATCTTTTGGATATGCTTTGTTGAGATCTCTAAAATCTGTACAAACTCTGATAGATTTATCTGCCTTCGACACAGGCACTATGTTGGAAATCCATTTAGCATAATCTATTGCTCTGATAAATCTAGCTTTGAGCAGTTTCTCTAGTTCATCTTTGACCAATAATGCTACATGCGGATGCATCTTATGGAGTTTTTTCTTAATTGGTTTTACTCCTAGCGTGATTGAGAGATTGTGCATAATGAGATCAGGATTCAAGCCTGGCATATCAGAGTACGTCTATGCAAAGTTTATTTTCTTTTCTAAGAATAGTTGAGTGAATTCCTTCAATTATTCTGTTGATAGTGATTGAGCTATGTAAATGATTTGTGGTGTCTCTTGATTCCTGATATTCACTGGCTGAGTTGGCTCAATCAATATGGAAGACCGCTCCTAAAAATGACTGGGTAGTATACCAAGTACCTCACCTTCAGTCGCCTCAAAGAGGTTTTCACCTTTAGGTACATCCTTTATTTTCTCTTTTTTAGATTCTGACACTGCCACAATATGGTTTTCGCCATCAGATATTTTATTTTTATTTTTCTTGTTTTTGCGACTAAGATACTTGATATCCGCTTCAGTCATATTTTCACTTTGTTCACTGGTGGAAGAGTTTATAGGTTCGATTGCATTGAGATAATAGGATAATGTATAGTCATTGGAAAAAGTAGGTATATCCATGGGTTGGTTCTATAAAGTACAGTCAATCAATTCAAGATGTACTAAGGACAAATTTTGGATAGGCTCAAGAGCATTCATGGTATTGTTATCACAGCTGCGGATCGAAAAGTCAAGTTCTCGAATGATACCTTGCGTAAGTGTCTCAAGACCAGGAAGAGTCAGATCATGATTATTAAAGTTCACATTAATATTCAATCGATCTAATCCAATAGACATACTTGTAACACCATTTACTACGCCAGATTGGATGTCATATCGTGGTTTAACAGTAATACGACTAGTAGGCAACTTTTCATTGTTTGTATCAGATGATTCAAAATTTGAGGTTGAGTGGATATCATCATGAATAGGACTATCATCAGAGTGATCAGAGTCATCGGATGAAGTTTCCAAGCCTCTTTCAGGTGATTTAGTAAGCATATGTATGGTATCAATACCAACATCTTTAATGCTACAAGTTCTTTCATGTTGTTATTCATTTGTCATTTGTATCTAACACACCTATTGACATGATCTCATTGTTTCTATGATTTGTTGTCGTCTACTCCATTCAGCTTCCTTTGGACTGATGACTGGTTCTTGTTCTGTAGCTTCTAACTCTTCCTGTGTAGTGCTATAATTGATTTGTTCTGTTTTAGGATAAGGGCACATAGATGAGAAGCTTTCTGGTATTCTTCCTTCTTTTAATCCTTGTTCATAATTTGCTTGCCTCTTTTGTCTAATTTCTTGTATTTCCTTCTCTAGTTTTATGTGCATCAGCTCTTGAGTATCATCTATGACACCACTAGATTCTTCTGGAGTTTCTATAGTGGATGTGTCTAAAAGATAGTCAAGACCCCATTCATACTCGTTTGAATCAGTATCTGAATCATCTACTTGTTGCCTACCAGTATATGTGACTGGAACTTTTAATGGTGCAAACAATTCTCTGATTCTTACCATTTCATCTCTTATATCCTCAGGAACCTCAACTTCTTGTATTATCATAGCTGATACCATCGAAGCCTAATCACTGACTATTTCTTCTTTCTTGACTGTTGATTCCTCTTTCTCTTTTGTACACTCTACTTTTGTTTGTTTAGTGTCTGCTTCATGTAATGTTAAAGGCGATATCTGTAGCATAGGAAATAGGAATCATCACAAGCAAGATAAACATAATCATCAATCACAAGTGCATTCATTGCAATGATCTAATCCTAAGACACATTCAATAGAGACATGAAAACAAAGCATACAAAACTAAACATTATGCAAACCAGATGATGATTTGAATGCTCCTTCCATGCGGCTCCATTGTTCTTCTTTCTTCTCCAAATAGGTTTGTTGTGGATCTCACCTTCAAGTGCATACACCTAATTGTGAAAGCAAGATTGACATTGACACAAGAATACTCGAAGTGTAAATTCAATAGTCTGATTAAGGATTCGCAAAAATTAGTTAAGGGATTGATTGAAGAAATTCATCCAATTTATAGAAGAATTGGAGAGATGACAAGATTAGCATGATCCAATTCAAAATGGAAATTGCAAATCAATATGACAAATTATGACAAATTATGCACTTTCTATGCACAATTTGTTGATTGATAATTGATAACAAATTATGACACATTCTATGTCAAAATTGATTGATTATCAATTATGACAATTTATGACAAATTGAAATGTCATTCCCATAGAATTAGGAGATGAAATAGGAGGGAAAAGAAATTAGAAATTAAGAAAATTAGAAAATTGAAATTGATGACAATTAGGAATTAAGAAATTGATAGAAATTAGAAATTAGGTAAATTAATTAATAATTTTTCATTTATTAATTAATTTACAAGAGGAAGAATAATTAGCCAATTAAATAAAGATTTAATTGTAATGAGAAGACCTAGGATTAATAGATAATTTAGTAGTCCTAGAGGAAGAAATGACAAATTAGGTTAAATGAATAAATCATAAAACCCTAGAAGATGAATTAGGTCTTGAAATATAATTGACTCGATTTGATTTGATTTTGGATTGATAAATGACCAATGTGATAAACGATTTGACTGAAAAATGCGCCAATTGACGAGGAACAATGACAAATTGATCCAAATTGACATAATTGAGACAGACAATGATCGATAGCGAAATGATCGCAAAATGACAAAATTGACAAGAGAACAAGGATCGATAACAAAATAGATTGCAAGACAACAAGATTGAAAATGACCATGATCGATGACAAATCGATCGCAAAATGACAAGATCGAACATGACAACGATCGATGACAAATCGATCGTTAAAATGAAAAGATTGATGACAAATCGATAAGAGGACAAAACCCTAATTAGGATTGACGATGTCCAAAATGATAATAAATGAATACGGACATTGATGCAATAGGATAAAATTGATCAAAATCATGACTAGATAATGTTATCGACAAGACCAAATTCAAACACGAGACAAAGGAAGAATGTAGAAGAATGACTCGATGTTCGCAAATGATAAAAACCAAGTGCGTGACATAGGAGAAATGTTAATGCGATGCAAAAACCTAAAATGAGGCAATGCGCAAATGTTAAAGTATGACCTCGCAAGCGTTGACCATTTTTAGATGTCTACAATATCTTTTTCAGGAACTTAGACTTAGAAACATGTTTTTGGTTTGATGTCTTTTTTAGATTATATCCCAGTCCAGCGTTATCATTTATGGATTTGGTTTGTAGCTGAATCGGTTCAGTAATACCTTCCTTTTGTTTGCCCAGAGGACCAGTACCTGGGTATCCCATATGTTGAATTATTTTATAGCTAGGACCATATTGGTTTGAGAAAATCTCACAGTGTTGTACCTCCTCATTTTGACTATCTTCCTTAAAGAGCCAGTTAAGCACAACATCCTCTTCTATTTCATCTGCCAAGGAGGTAGAAGAATGTACAAAGAGACCATCATATATGGTATTCGGAGCCGAAGTTTGTGTTCTCATAGCCTCTGATGGCTTCCCCAGCTATTTTGGTGATGGAGGGAGAGAAACTAATGATAGTACCGGTTCTATCTTGTAGCCATCCATGCCGGTATCTATAATCTTCAATCTCTTTTCTAAGTCTTTCCTTAATGTTTTTGGATCTTCATTTGGAGAGGCTGCCCTATTATGAGGCACAAAAGTATCTGCACCTTTTTTCAATGCATTACAGATGACATTTGTATCAGCAGGAATACTGACTTCAGCTCCATTATAGGGAAACTTTAAGCATTGGTGATACGTTGACGATACTGCCTTCATTTCATGAATCCACGGCTTGTCCAGTAAAATATTATATGACAATGGAATATCAAGAACTTGGAAAAGGACTTCTCTCTCTACTAGTCCCACTCTGATTGGTAATGATACCGGACCTTTGAAGGTCCTCTCTTCCTCATCATAGGTTTTAATTTTTATTTTCTTACTTGGATCAATGACATTTTCAAAGAATCCTAGCTGTGTAAGCAGATGATAAGTACAAATATTCAACCCTGCCCCTCCATCTATCAAAACACGCTTGACTCTGTGTTTGGGGATCATGGCTTCAATATGCAATGGCTGGTTATGTGGATGATTTAATGAATTGTCATCTTCTTCAGAGAAGGTCAAATAGTGAGGTGAAGTCAGATGACCCACCATAGACTAAAACTGATCAATGTCTAAATCTTTTGGAACGTTGGTAGTGAGCAATGCTTTGTCTATAATTTCCTTGTGAGCAGATGAGAGTTGTAGCAATTCAAAAATTGAAATTTGAGCATTTGTCCTTTTTAACTATTCAACTATGCTATATCCAGAGGATGATGATGAAGTTAACCTTTTAAATTTGTCCAAGGTTGATTCCTTTTGTTTGTTTGGCAAGGTTGTTGGGTTTGATATTTCTTGAGCTAGAGTGGAAGAACTAGCTCCTTGGAGAGTGACTTTCTTTTGAGATCGGGTCAGAGCTCTTGCATATCGTGATTCATTTGGTTTATCTTGAACTATAATCACATTGCAATATTCTGAGTGTGAAGGCTCAATCATGTTGATAACGTTGTCCTAGCTAGCATAAGTATAATTTACCTTAGCACCTCCTTTGGTATTTGAGGTATCACCTTGTTCATAAACAAGCAAAGGGTCCTTAAATGCTTTATGATCAGCATTGGTTGGATGATTCCCAACAAAAACTTTACCAGTGTCTATGAGATCTTGAATCTCATGTTTTAACTTCATGCAATTGTTTATGTTATGACCCTTATTCCGATGGAAGTCACAGTATTCATTTTCTCTCCACCATCTTGGTTTGACATCTGGATCATATTGTCTGGAGTTATCTGCTAGTGTTATCAAGTTGTTTGCCAATAGAGTTTTGAAAGCGGATTCATATGATTCTTGAAGAGGAGTAAAATCACATTAGGTTTGGAAACCCAAGGCTTTTCTTTGAACCATTCCTTTGTTTTCTTTGGTGGATTCTCTGCTGCAATCTCAATAGCTTTAAGTGCTTGTGTACCACTAGCCAAGTTGAATATTGTGGATTTTGAGTTGGTTTTGATAGTGTCTACTACTCCATCATTAACAATATTCTTGTTGTTGTCTTTGGCAAATTTCCAATACTTGTTCTTCTCTTTAGAGCTAGATCCTATTTGTGTTTCTTTCCAAGGCGTGATATCTCCTTTCTTTATGAGCACATCTTCCATTCAAATGGCATTATCTACCATTTTGTTAAATGATGGGTGTACTTGCATTTGTATACTATATTTCAGTTCAAGGACCAAGTTATTGACAAATATATCCATTTTCTCAGAGTCTGGGATAGGTCGTGGATACCTAGAGAACATCTTTCTCCAGTGTTGGAGAAAAGTAAGAAGAGGTTCCCCTATTTTCTATTGAGTATTACAAAGATCGATCATAGTCATAGGATGTCGAATGTTGTATGAGTATTGTTGTAAAAATAGTTGGATTAGTTCTTCAAATGTTTTTATTCCTTTGGGTAGACTTGAGAACCATTCCATTTGCTTGACCCCCTAAACTCCTTGGTAAGAGATGCATGAGGTACGTTTGATCGTGCGTGAACTCCATGCAAGCAACACTAAATTCCCTAACATGATCTTGAGGATCCGAGGTACCATCATATTTGTCAAATTTTGGGATTTACACTCATGAAGGAAATGGAGGCATGTGTAGATTCTTGTCAAATGGAAAGGGACATATTGTTTCTAGAGAATATTGTTTTGGGGACTTGTCCTTATTCTTCAATTTTGTGACCTCCATCTGCAAAGCTAGTAATTGTTTGTGTACCATGAGTATAGGTGAGTCTTCCTTTTTAGTAACAAGTGTCTGAACATTCATATCCAATAGGAAGTTTGGCACCTTGTTTTGCTAGTTCTAAGAAATAGTCTTCCTTCTCTTGGGTCACAATAGTTTTCATCATTTTTCTAAAGTCTTTGTCTTTCTAACAGTCAAGGATTTCTTTTTCTGGAGGTTCAGCATCTTCATCAATCTCACTTGATGATGAGGAGTCATTATGATTTTTGGGAATATTACGGTTGTTTTTGTTTCCATCATTGTATTTTGTCTAATGTATGGTGGGAGATTTAGGTTCATAAAAAATTGGTCCGCCTGATGATGACGACATGTTAGTGAATGGATCCTTCACGTAGAATGGATTATCTTGATATTTGAAGGGTTGTTCTTTGCCTTTGGCTTCTTTCTTACGAGAACTCCTGGTTTGAATAGGCATCTTTATGGATTTGTGTGACTTAAAGTTGTTTGTGATGTAGAGGCCAAGATCAATTTCAGAGCTAGTTGTTCTATTTAGAGTATTGTTTAGGAGAAACAACTAAGATTTAGTCTAATTTCAGGAACGATCTATCCTGTCTAAGATGTTATCTAAGTTGATTCTAAGCATAGTGTAAGATTCAACCTGGTTTTAGGAACAATCTATCCTATATAAGACGTTATCTAAGTGACTAAAATTTGATAGGTAGTTGATTAAACTAGCTAAAAGGTGATTGACCAAATCGTGCAATGCAAATGGTAGATTTACACTGTCTTGATTTGTTTATGCTCAGGAAAATGATAACCAGTATTATGTTTGTTGTAAACTATTTTTAGGCAAGTTTGACTATTCTGTTCTGACAAAACCAGAGACTAGTATGACAGTATTTTTTGGACTGGACGATAATCTAGCAGCTACAAGACGATAATATTTCTATTTCATAAGAGTTGCTGCCTCATACTGTACGACAAATGGGCATGTGCAGGATGAGAAAAGACTAAGGGCAATTCTGTCTTGTACGAGACAAGATACAATGCAGGATGATAAATGACTCAGACTCGTATGATAGATAATATGGTATAGGATGACAAATCAGTAGACTCGTAAGACACAGGACCTGGTGCAGAATGATGGATTATTAGACTTGTACGACTGTTCACAAGACAAAGCCTAAAATTTTTAAGTTTTTCCGATTGCTGAGTATGATAACTGAGTATGACTAATTCTAAGATGGACTGATTTTTTACCAGGATAAACTAGTTTCTGACACGGACAAATTTCTAACTTAAAATGGAAGTTAGTTTCTTTCACGGACATACTTTCGACTTAGGATGGACTAGTTTCTAATACAAACAGAGTTTTGACTTATTATGGACTAGTTTCTAACACAGAGAGAGTTTTGACTTAGGATGGACTAGTTTCTGACACGGATAGAGTTTTGACTGAGGATGGACTAGTTTCCGACACGGATAGAGTTTTGACTCACTGAGTTGTTTCTGGTCTTCACCAATTTTTGGTATTTCAGTTTTTGTTTCAGGGATGAAAACACAGAAAACAAGTAGTATGTATAGTGACTCCAATCACAACATGCAAACCCTAAGGAATTTGGTGAGGAAAGAAAACCTTTTCTTGTAGACTCAGGTATACACCCAATAGCTAATCAAAATATGGCCATTGAGTCTCACGCAATGGATTCTCAACGCCGTATTATCCGACTCTAAAGGTTTAATATACCCGAAGGTACGGAGGAGAACTATTCCCGAGCACTGCCGTTGACTTGATTTTCATCAAATCACGTTTATTTTATAGTGGGTTGGAGTACTTGGCATTTAGCTGTTCCCACTTAGGTCATTCCCCTCACACTGGCCATAATGGCTTTAAGAGTTTTTCAACCCCTCGGGAGGGCAGGCCTGCTAAAGATGTACAAATCTCAAACAAAGAAAAAGCTTCAAGGGTTTGGATTTTTGATTGTCTAGAAAAAGACAAGAGCATACTCTCCTACCTCTCAGAATCTTCTAAAAGCATGAAAGACAAATTTGTTCTTTAACTAGATAGCAAGTTAGGTTCCTAAAAAATGAATTTAAAGAATACATGATGTTTAGTCGATTCTCCTCAAGCAACCTGCAAAGACAACCGATCAGTAGTCATACTATCTTTGTGCGACAAGCATTCTGCAAAAACTAGTTAGGTTGTGAAAAATTATGAGATAGATAGATAAATAGTCAAGGTCAGTCGTTAGAATAATCAATAAAAAAATGAGAAAATTATGAAATTTGCCTCTTTTACCAGAAAATACAGAATCGTACGACAGACACTTGACTCGTATGAGACAGGATGCAGTATCATACGAAAGAAGATTGCTGATGATGTCTGCTCGTACGACAAAGGATTTTTGCTTGTACGACAGAGGATCTGCTCGTACGATAGGATATTTGCAATTCGTGTGACACCTGCAGTTTGTCATTTCAGCCTATAAAAATTGTCATACGAGATGTACGGATGAAAAACCAAAAAATCTGAAATTTGGAAAATAACAAAACAACAAAAAAGTGGTCAGTCTTAGAGGCCGAAAAAGTGTAGTCTTCGGGCCCCACGGTGGGTGCCAGAGATGTGTGTGTGAAAAAGTGAACCTGTAGCTATAAGCACAACACTTCAATTAAGTCATTATATGCATGGTTAGTAATCAATAATCAATAAGTAATAAACCATAACAAAGCAACCAATTGCCTTCTAAAAGATGCGAGTATAAGATTGCTCTCAAATTTTTATAAGCAATACCAGTTACTAGACTACACCAAGATGAAGGATTTAATCTATATGATATTAACTATATGGATGCAAGATGGATGAATAATTCAAGCAATAATCAATTCAAGCAACAATGGATGCAAGCAATAATGAATGGAAAATGGATGCAAACAATCTAAAAAGCACAATAATCTTCAATGACTCCAAAGAGAAATTAGCATGATAATAATCTCCAAGCGTGTTCTTAAAAATCTCTGGGGTAAATTAGAATGAGAGCTGAAGACTGAATTTATAGAGAATCACAAGAGAGATGATGAAAAAGCTTAATTTTGGATTAATTGAAATAATTGAGAAATCATATTCAGTTAACCTTGAGATAGATTCCAATTATAGTTTAATTGAAATGCATTCAAATTAGAAGTCCAAGTTGCATTGGAAAATAATAATAAATTAATTACATGCATATATGATAAAAATAGCTAATTCTTTAATTTATTCAAGAAAAAGGTCTTTTCAATGCAACTGAACTTCTTTTTCCTGAAAAGCTTTGAGTTCCAATTTTAGAGAATAATTCAATAATTCAATTAAATTGCTTTTATGATTTCAAGTTCTAAATTTAGAAAAAGAAATAATATCTCAAGTTTGATTCCTCTCTCAATTCAATTCTTTTTGTTTTATTTTCAATTCAACTCTTTGTAATAAATTAATTCATCTTTTGTAATAAATTAATCCTTTTTGCGTGATTGAATGGCAAATTTATTAATTAATTAAATATGCAAGGATATTTAATAAATTAAAATGTGATAATTGATCAAAATGATATTATTGGAAATGATTTGATTAATTAAATAAATATTTATTTAATATTGAGTAGTTGATTTGCCATGTGATATTTGATGATTAAAGAATTAATAATATGCTCAAGATTGATTTAATTGCCTTTGGCTAGGACCTTGGTGATGTTGTCGAGATTAGGGGCCCATGGTTTAGATGACCAATTTTAGGGTATTACACTTTTCAGGTGTCATTTTTTTTTAAAGTGCATATTTTTTCGTCTACTTTCATAATCTATGGTCAATTTTTCAGAGATTTTGAGTGAATATTGTACTTTTAGATATTGGTCCTTTTTGGCCTACT
Organism: Cryptomeria japonica; assembly: GCF_030272615.1. NCBI lineage: Eukaryota > Viridiplantae > Streptophyta > Pinopsida > Cupressales > Cupressaceae > Cryptomeria > Cryptomeria japonica. The sequence goes on along the minus strand of NC_081406.1, from coordinate 445,841,404 downwards.
TGGTACTTATAATTTGCTTGGATCTTAGTTTAGATATCTTGCATTTTCAGTTTAAGTCTCCTTTGGCCTCTTTGAGGTAGTTGTAAAATTGAAATCAAAAGTCCACTTTGCCATTTTTTGCAAGTGGCCCATTGTACACGCACTAAGTATAAAGTGCCAAATCATCATTTTTTAATTTTTTTTTTTTTTGGGGGGGGGTTCTTTGATTGAGTGAATTTGGGGGTTGTCTTGTGTGATTTTGCCTCTCTTTCCTTGTGATCTTTCATTTTTTTTTCTATGTCCTCATAAATTTCCACCTTTAACTCATCATAACTATACATCTTGGAAAATTAAAGCATGGAGAAAAATAATGGAAAAAGGACTCATGCATTACATAGATGGAACAATAGCAGCACCACTAGATCCTAAAGATGATCCTAATGTTCAGTTAGAATGGCTCACTAAAAATTGCATGGCTCTTGGAACTTTGGTTAAGTATGTATCAAATGACCTCATTTTTCACATTGAGAAGTGTTCTACAATCAAAGAGGCTTGGGATATCTTTCAGAAATTGCATGGTCAAGTTGATGAAATCAGAGGTTACAAGATTTACAATGAGCTCACCAACTTGGATCCCAAGAGTTTTGATACAATCCAAGATTATGTCACCAAAGCAAATGAGCTAAGAGAAAAGATTAAATATTGTGGAATTGATAAAAAGGATGCTCAGTTGATATTCAACTTGTTGGACAAGCTTTCACCTGAATATGCAACATTTGTTTCTAGCTTCCAAACTCATCAATTGACAATGGGGAGCTCCTACACTATGCCTTAATTTGATGCTTTCACAGAAATGTTGATGTTGGAACAATCTAAGCTTTTGAAAATGGGGATTCTCAAGTCTTAAAAGTCCAAGGCTTTGGTGGCTAATCAAAGGAGTCAAGGGAGTCAAGGCAAAAATTCCAACAAGAAGACAAAGCAATCTAAGTGAAAGCCACGATAGGAAAAAGGACAATCATCCTCTCCATCACAAGGCAATTTTTCAACCTCTTCCAAGAACGGGACTCCACCTAAGAAGGATAAACCAACTTGTGCTTATTGCAAGAAGTATTGTCATGATGACCATCAATGCCACACCAAGAAAGTTGATGAGTTGATAAATATTCTTAAGAAGAACAAGATCAATTTTCCCTCTACCTACAACAAGAAGGATTCATCTCCTTCCACTTCCTCACAGCCTAAGAGAAAAGGGCAAGCATTTGTGGCTAAAACAAGTTATTCACAATAGTGGATACTTGAATCGGAAGACTCTTATCACATGGGTTCTACAAAGGAGCAGTTTTATTTAGTGGAGCCATCAAAGGTACTTGACATTTACATAGGTGATGATACACAAGTTGAGGTTGAAGGGAAAATTTTGGTTAACATGGATGATGGAACATTTGAGAATGTTCTTTATGTTCCTAACTTGTCTACCAATCTTCTCTCTATCTACCAAATCACTCATCATGGGAATGGGAAAAAGGTTGAGTTTACACCTGATTCAGTTGTGGTAAAATAACTTGATAATGATGCCTTGGTAGCAGTGAGACAAGTCAATGACAACTCAACGCTTTATTCATTCTCCCACTTTGTGCTAATTTCTCCATATAGAGCCTTGCTTACTCATTCAAATTTAGAAAGTAAGCTATGGCATGAGTGGTTTGGTCACCTCAACTACCACTATCTTCAGCAATTTAGCACTAAAGACATGGTCACAGGTCTACCTCAAATCAGTTTTTCAAAGGGTGTATGTCCAGGATGTTCCATGGGCAAGCATCCCGAGGAGAAGTTTGATAAGCGGAAAGCTTGGAGAGCTTTGGAAGTTCTTCAACTTATTCACAATGATGTAGCAGGTCCATTTCCATCACCTTCATTTAGTAGGGCCCGCTATGTCCTCACCTTCATTGATGGCTACTCCCTCTTCACTTGGGTCTATTTTCTTATTCATGAAGGTGAAGAGGGAAGAGGGAGTAGCCATCAATGAACATAGACTTCAAGGCTCATGTAGAGAAGAAATCAAGGAAAGTGGTCAAGATTGGATGTGTTTCCATACAAATAATGACCTTGGATGTGTTTCCATAAGATCTAAGTGGTTAATAACCAATGTTGTCCTAAGTTGCAAAATGTTGCATTTGTTGTCAAGCAACTTTTCAAAGTTTTTGGTAGGATGCCAACTACTTATCCAATGGTCCTAACTATTCAAAAGTTGGTTATGGACATTGGAAAAGGTTTCTATATGCTTTTAAAACCATGGGAAAGATAGAGTAGAAATTTTTGTAAACTTTGGTGGAGAAAGTGAATAGAACAAGTCTGATTTTGCCATAACAATGACATTTTTTTCCATACTGTCCATACAGGGTGTGAGATCCATTGATGAATTTTTTATTTGATTAGAAAGATCCATGAAATAACCTTTCAATGTATTTGGTCTGACCTCTTGAAGTGAAGTTTAGTGAGAGTTATAAGCGTTTTACCCTCTGTAGGTCTGAAACCCTCCATTTTCAAGGGTTACAATGCAAATGGGAACCTAACTTGCAATCTACTCATTGGGATCCGGTGGTCATTGGTAGAATGCAAGTTAGGGGCATGAATTTTGAGATTCCAGATGGGCAAGGTTAGAGGAGTTGGTTGGTAACCTTACCACCAAGCCCTAGTCTAAACTGTTTGAGGGTTTCGATTAAAATAGATGAGTTTCATTGAGAATACTATGAGTAATGATGAGATGATGAGTTGAATTGATGGAATTGGATTATTTAGACATAGAAGAAACCTCTTGAAGAGTTGGAACCTTCTTGTGATCCCATTCTCATATACCTCCTTTGTAAAATCGGTCTAACTTGATCAATTAGGCCTGTGACCCAAGTAAGTGTTGAAGAGTGTAGGAATATGGTGGAATTCCAATCTTTTGGAATTTGATAGTAATCCCAAAAGGGTGTCTAAACCTAAAAAATTTTAGGGTGTTGTTTGGTATAATTTGGAGAAAAATCCCAAAAGACAATGAAATAGGGCTACTAACTGGTAGGCCTAACTGGTAGGCATGTCTAGGCCTCAAAACCCAATATTTGCCTTGTGTTTCAAAACAAAATTGTGGGAGATCTTGATAGGTATTAGGAACTATGTATAAGTGTTGTTTCATCCCTTGTTAGAGGTAAGAATCCAGTTTCACACTTGAGGTGTAGTTGTAGCCTTGAGTGAGACTCAAGGGATATAAGGCCAAGGTGTGTAGGTGGGTTTATCACCTTACTGCTACCAACCTCTACATCAGGTGGTATTAGAGCATCAGAAGAGCCTTGTGGAAAGAATAAAGCATTGGAAGATGCAACAGAGAATAGTGAGGAGATTCCCACTAGACCCATGACAAACATGGAGTTAGCCAAGATAGTGGGGGAGCAGGCCGCTAAGAATAAAAAGATGGAGGAGGAGATAGAAAGGTTGAAGAAAGACTAGGTAGGAAAGGGAGTTGCATCAACATCTTATGGAGAAGGAGAAGAGGAAGAAGAGAGACTATTGATGCCAACAGATCAAAGGCAATTTGTTGAAGCCCTCAATAGGGTAGGAAGAAGAGACAATAGAGAAGAACTACCTACATTCTCTGGAAAGATGAATACAAAAGAGTGTATGGATTAGATAGAAGCAATGATCAATTATTTTGAATGTGAAGAGGTACCTGAAAACCAAAGGGTGAAGGTGGCTAAATCCAAAATGAAAGGTCCAACTCTTAGTTGGTGGAACTTTCTACAAAATGAAAGAGATGAAGAAGGAAAGAGACCTATAACCTCATGGAAGAAGATGGAGATAGAGATCAAAAGAGAGTTTGTACCTAAGGACTATGAGATAATCCTACACAAGAGATTAGAAAATCTAAGGCAAATGGATTTGGATGTCAGTACTTACACTGAGGAGTTCCACAGGATGACCCTCAAAGAAAAGATGCCAGAGAGAGAGACACAATAGCTAGTAAGGTACATGAATGGTCTTAAATTCAGTATTCAAGATGAATTGAGTTTTTTCAACCCCGAATCAGTGCACAAGTGTTTTCAAATGGCACTTAGGTTTGAGGAGAAGAAAAAAAGGAGAGGAGAAAACAATAATAGAGGAAGGGGTACAAGTTTCAGAGGCAAAGGTAGATTCAATGGAAGAGGATCATCTCCTAAAACCCAAGGAGAGCCCAACCATCAAGAACAAGAGGGAGAATCAGGGAAAAAAGGTAGATTTAGAGGAAGGAGGGGAAATGGTAGAGCAATATTTGGTGGAAGAGGACCTAGTCTCTTAATTGGTAGGTATTTTCCATGCAACCAAGTTGGGCATTAGCCATTCAAATGTCTTGAGAAGATAAGCAATGGTAGCCAAGGAGGTGATAGGAGATCATATCTAATACAAGAAGAAGATAGTCAAAGCATGACCTCATACCACACATCAAATTCAAAGTTTGTAGATCCAGAGCAAGGAGAAATCTTGATGATCAATAGGACCCTCTTGAAAGTGCCAACCATCAAAGAACCACCTCAAAGGAAATCTCTTTTCAGAACCTCTTGCAAGGTACAAGGCAAGGTATGAAAAGTCATTATGGACTCAGGGTCCACAAATAACATAGCTTCTATTGAAATGGTTACTAATTTTAACTTGCAAAGAATACCTCATCCCCACCCTTATAAAGTGTCTTGGTTGAACAAAGGTCAACAAGCCCCGATTAGTGAGCAAGGTTGGATAGAATTTTCAATAGGTGAATATAAAGATAGGGTATTATGTGATGCAGTAGAAATGGATTCTTGTCATCTACTACTAGGCAATTCTAGGCATGAGGGAAGGAAGAATGTTTACACCATCACCAAGAATGGGGTGAACTTCACTATGACACCTCTCCTGGATGACAATAAGGATAAGCACATTATGACTAGTGTCATGCTAGTGGATGAGAGGGAGTTCATGAAGGGTTTGAAGGAGAAGGATACTCCTTGTTTTGCAATAGTTATAAAGCCTCAGACTGAACCTAAGAAGCAACCTAAGAACCAAGATGCAGAAATGAGAGTAGATCCTAAAGAGGTTTGAAATCTACTAGACTGGTATAAGGGGATAGTTGTAGACAGTACCACAAATTCCTTACCCCGTCAAAGGGAAATCAGTCATTATACTAACCTCATATCAGGTGCCACACTACTTGATAAGGTAGTATACAAGCTTACCCCTAAAAAAAATGTAGAAGTTGCAAGACAGACCCAATAATTGCTTGAGAAAGGGTTCATTAGGAAGAGCATAAGTCCCTGTGTAGTCCCTGCAGTACTAGCTCCTAAGAAAGAAGGAACATGGAGGTTATGTACTGACTCTAGGGCCATCAACAAGATAACAATCAAGTATATATTCCCAATACCAAGAATGGAGGACTTGATGGATTGTCTAGGAGGGGCCAAGTACTATTCCAAAATGGATTTGAAAAGTGGTTATCATCAAATAAGGATCAGAGATGGAGAACAATGGAAGACTTCTTTTAGGACTAGTGAAGGCATATTTGAGTGAATGGTAATGCCATTTGGGCTTTCCAATGCCTCTAGTACATTCATGAGACTCATGAATGAGGTTCTTAAGCCCTTCATCAATCATTTTGTAGTAGTGTATCTAGATGATATATTGATTTTTTAGTAAAGATAGGAATGAACATCTAACACACTTGGATTTGATGTCGTAAAGGTTACATGAGGAGCAGTTGAAGATCAATTTGGATAAATGTGTCTTCTCGTAGGAAGAACTAGTGTTTCTTGGATTTGTGATTTCTCAGGAAAATTTGAAAATGGATCCATCTAAGGTGGAGGCAATCCTAAATTGGCCAACCCCTCAGTCAGCAAGTGAGGTAAAAGGTTTCCATGTGTTAGAAAGTTTTTATAGAAAGTTTATTAGGAATTTCAGTGGGGTTAGTGCACCAATGATAGAAACCATAAAAGGTGGAAGGAAATGTCAATTTTTCTGGACTAAGGAGGTGTTAGTGAACAAATTTTCTCTTTGCATTTAAATGATTAATTTTAAAACTCTGTTACCTTCTTTTAAGAACAAATGGTTCACTGAACAGTTGGGTAGGCATTTGTTCAATCACCTCCCTCTGAATTTTTGCCTAGGTACAGCTCCCTATCTATATTTTTCATAAAGTGTGTTTTTGTTTTTTTAATATTTATATCCAAATGAAAAGCTTTTAACCAGAAAGCACATAAGGCTGCCTATATCATTCTTGGATGAAAGGCTATAACTTTCCTCGTATCTCATAAATAATGAAACTATCTTCTTAATTTTCAAAGTATGTAATTACAGTAACTGAAACAAAGTTCAATATACTTCTTCCAAATAAAGCCGAATAGTTTCAAAGAAAATGAATGCACCCACAAACATGAATCTTTTCTAGAGTAAACAACACATTCAAAGGAAAGAACATCATAGGAAAAATGAAAAACTGCAATGAAATAATCAAATACTGTTACTTGATCGGATGAACATATGCAAAGACATGTTATCTATTCGGATTCAAAATACACAGATCTTTCTTCTCCCCAAAAACGATATGACCAAATTTCATATATATATCTTTATGTAATCAAAGACATAATGATACATCTGCTAATCTTTTTCCACCACAGATCTCAACCATCTGATTCCTCCTTTGATTAGGAATAGAAAATATCAAAACAAACACACGTCCAAGTTTTTTTTTAAATCAGTTACTCAAAAACTAACCCTTCTACCATCGATTCTACTTAATTTATAGTCTAAACGGGGGGGGGTCTCCCTGAAAACTCGACCACTCCTCGAGAAAATAGTTACGAGACCAATAGAAAGTATTTTGGGATAGTTGTCCTGAAGTTTTTGCATAACTATGAAAAATGTTTTTTTTTTTTTAAATAAAGAAAACTAGCCCAAAGCGGATGTATTATGTCATATTTCATCATCATCCTCTTCTCCATCTTCGCGAGCGTCATGAGCAACCATGAGTTCTTAGATCATTGATTGGCTTGGGACTTTCATTGCATTAAGCTTCGCCTTTGCCTCCTCTTTATTCCACTTGTGTTGCACCATCTTCTCTGAGTGCTTTGGCAGTTGATCATTCCCAATGAAAACCATAGATTCGATCCTAGCCACTTTGGTTATATCCTCCGGTGTGAAACTACTCCTAACTCTGATCTTCTCCATGTTCAACCGGAAAGACTTGACTGCTTCCTGTGTTGTACTTGACCTGCAAATTCCTAGTTCCCAGTCATGATCGGGATTAACCACTTTATTATCTTTGACAATACTACTCTGCAAATCCTAGAGTTCATAGACGGAGGTTTTCACATCCGTAATTACCGACTGAAAGGTGAGCACCCACCACATGATAGTTTTCTTTAGCACGAAAAGTTGGCATTCATCAGATACCAGCTTAATTGAATGTTTTGTCAGAAATCTGGTAGTTCCGTACTCTTCGATTTTGGTAAACAGAGGCAGGACATTTTGCCATTTGTGCTCTTCTTTCTCCCATGGTACAAGCTGATTTTGGATTTTGGAAATTAGGCCCTGTACCTCATCACACAACTTCTGGGAGTCAGTAATGTATTTTTCACCATCTTTGATTACTTGTTCAATCCATTTTTCAACCGCTTCAGCGATGCTCTTAGCCCATTGAACTTGATTCATCAACTTCTTGTTTTTCGGAGAAGTTGGGTCAAAATTCTCAGTGGCATGGGATATTGGAATTGCTCCAAGGCAACCGATGCTATCAATGAACTGAGCCAAAACACTTATATGTCTTTTAAGTTCTCTTTTCTCCCGTCCATCCTTCTCTGATCGGGTAAGCATCTATTTCGTTGACACTTGGAAAAAATGGTTATCTGTATCCTTGCTCATCTTTCCCAACTCTACTTTTGTGATTTCAAAATCATCAGAACCAGCCTCTTTGTTCTCATCTTTTGGTTTGTAAGAGGCAATTTCCATCGTCCATTTACCAGTTTCCTCATCATTATTTAGGTGTGTAGTGGTCTTGAACCTCTTTGGCTTTGGATTCTTCTCAGAGTACTTGGCAACCATCTCCTGAATTGGAATGGTCACAGGAAGAAAGCTCCTTTTCTTGTTCACTAAGGTTGTTAACCATTTAGGAGTCATAGCAGAATGAGAAGTTCCTTCAATCATCTTTGGGGGTGGTGTCATAGCCACAGTCACCATTTGGGAGTCTAGAGCACAAGCAACTTAACCATCCAAATCTTCAATTTCAAAGATCTGAGCTTCAAGAACGACATCTTTGACTCCCATATCCTTGACCTGGTCCATCCTCCTCTGGGCGACACTACGTGATCAAGTATGCCGAGGAGTACTGAAATCCAGAGTTGGGCTAGGTCTGCGTCTAGGCTGAGCTGACTTGATTTCCTTACCTGCACGAACAGGAGCACTGTTAGAAGGACATTTTGGTGAAGACATACTTCTCGTAGAAAGAGACTTGGTGTCTGGCTTCATTTCTTTCTTCTTGAAAACCCATGCCACGGTTCTATCCAGAACTCATTCGGTTCTTAATTGAATGTCATCATTTTCCTCCTCATCCCAATTAATTGGGGGCATTTCAGTCTCTGCGTGGGCTAAATACCCTAGTTCAAATAGTTCAAGATAATCTTCTTCAAGCCCTTTAATATCTATCTTTATTTGCAGAGACATAACCTATTCTAGCACCAATCTCATATTTTCTCTTTTGAAGACTTCAAGTTCATCTGAATAGTCTTCCCAGAAATCTTCTAACTGTGACGTGGGAAGATAAGGCATTAAGCCAAGGCTCTAAGAAAATCCTTTGTTGTCAAACCCTTTTCTTTCAGCATACAGAGAGAAATTAAAATTTTTAAGGTCTGCTCCTGTACTTAGTGCATCAAACATTGAATTACAGGATAACACTCCCAATTGTATTGGAAAATAACCTTCCCACTTGTCCTTAGGCTGTGCCTTCTTGACCATGGAAGTCAGTTGTCTACATACTTTTTCTAGGACAAAACAATCAAAATAGAAATGCGGAATCTTGAAGGGTTCCTCTTCAAAGCCTCCCACTCGTATATAGAAAAAGTGTGGGAACTGGATGTAAAAGCTTCCGAACTTCTTAATCAAGGATTGTGCATCATCTGAAATTTGCTTGGCTTTTGTACCTTTCAGTTCATGACACATATCGCCCAGGAATGCATTATGTATCCTTCTAAAATCTTGTAGGGCATTGTCTTTTTGTAGCATTGGATAAAACTCATACACCAAAACATCTTCCTCAGTGGGCTGCTTGGGTATACCCATTAACTCCTACACAGGCCAGACAATACAAAAGATATGAGGACATGAAGAAGTTTTGTTGAAATTACTTGGCTAAACTCAACTGCTCCCTCATCGAATCAGCAATTAACTCCGCCCAATCCAAATATTGTTTTCCTTCCAAAACTAATTGTACATAGCAATATATCCAATCATCAAAGCTATAAGCTTCGACAGAACCTCTGGCTTGATGCAACAAAAGCATTACATCATGGATATGTGGAAACATGTGGTTCTTGTTAGGATTTTTAGGTAGTCTAGAACCACCTCTCTGAGGGACCTTCAACCAGAACTTCACCACATTATTCCTGTGTTCGGCTCTATCTACATTGAACTCACTAATTGATTGAGCAGGGGAGAAATTAGAAAACTGATAATCCGGTATCTTGAACACTGAAGCAATCACTTCGCGGTTAATGGCAAGAAGGGTTTCACCATTATCTCTTTTAATAGTCTCAGATACAGGGTCATATCTGGCAATACACTCCCTAACCAGCTCTATACAAGGAATTGCTGGAGGAAAGGCTGCAGCTTCTAAAAGGCCACTACTCAAAATCTCTATACAAAAAGACTTATCAACACCCCTGAACACCCTTTCTTTCAAATTTTCAAGGTTCTCACCCTTTAGGTCAGTATCCCTAACTATGGCTTCTGTGGACACCATGCTAAAGATGTTTCCAAACAAGTGCAGGGTGGACTTCATGATTTCAAGACAAGAAACCTAAACTTGATTGCAGTGAAACCTTCTGTATGAGAGAAAATGCAAGGGAAAACACTGGAGAAAATAAGGAAAGAATCACCTTCACAGCTGTATAATCAGATGATGGCTAGCAGCAAGTAGCAAACGCAGAACACAAATGATTTTCATACCTTATAGAGAAAGGTAATAATACAGATACATTAAATGCAATGATTTCACAATTTCATTTCGAACATGGCAAATTGGTAGATTAGACCCCCGCACGCATGCATTGAATGCATGGCGGCATACTTTAAGAAACTGCCAGTTCCCAAAATGTTCACTTACTTCAAAAAAGCCAAAGAATGACATCACTTTACAATATGGTTATGCCTCTTCGTATTTAGCAATAAATGCACTTCTCGAAACATTAGAAACCGTGGGACCCACCAGCATTGAACCCATGTGAACATCTTGAACCAACTTCTTGAGTGTTCAAGTAGTTCAAGATGTACGTCATGTCAAATTGTTGACCACTTTGCCATGTTGAACATGTTGAACATATTTGAACCCTTTGAACTTAGTTCAACAAGTTCAACACAAAATTTATATCACCGAACAAGAAAAACTTTATTAAAGAGCCGCTGCAAAAATTAGAGAAAATGTTAGTACGAAGAACCTTTTCTGAACACCTTGGAACCTATTGAACCTAAATGAACATCTTGAACCTAGTTCAGAACGGTTTGACGCGTTCAAGGAGTACAATGAATTGTCCGAACTTGAACAAAAATGACTAGAGAAAGGACTTGAGGCCGCATTTAAGGACTTGAACCAAGGTAATATGGTATGAACTAGGAGTCCAACATAAAAAAGGAAAATATGACCCACTCTCGGCATGAAGAATAAATGATGTAGTAACAGGAGGCTGATAGGTTTTTTGAGTTTTTGAAAACTAAGATTTTAGAGCAACCTATTTTAGTACTCCCTGACTTTCATAAGGTTTTCACTATTGAGTGTGATGCATCAAAGAAGGCCATAGGAGGAGTCTTGAGTTAGGAAGGTAGGCCAATGGCATTTTTCGGTGAGAAACTAAATGAGGCAAAGCAACATTATTCTAAATATGACCTAGAGATGTATGCTATGGTGCAATCTCTTAGGAAAAGGAGACATTATCTCTTACCTAAGGAGTTTATTGTATATACTGACAACCATGCTCTATTTTTTTGAATAGGAAGGAGAAACTAAATCATTGGCATATGAAGTGGATGGAATATCTCCAATCTTACACTTTCACTATCCTACATAAGAAAGGAGTAGCTAATAAAGTTGTTGATGCACTTAGTAGAAGGAACTTAGCAATCTAGGAGATTCAATTGGAAAGCATGGGCATCAATGCCTTAAAAGACATGTATCAAGGGGATGAATATTTCAAGGAGGACTATGAAGTTTGTAAGGATATGAATGACAGGTATCATACTGATTTTTCTGATTATATTCTCCAAGAAGGATTACTTTTCAAAGGCAGACAACTTTGTATTCCTAATTGTTCCTTGATGAAAAATATTGTAAAGGAAAAACATTATGGGGGTTTGTCAGGACACTTTGGACTTGATAAGACACTTGAATTGGTTAGGAGATTCTACTTTTGGCCTAGGATGTAGTTAGATGTGAGAAAGTATGTGACAGAGTGTGTGGTATGTCAAAAGGAAAAAGGGACAAGTTCAAATGCAGGTCTATACACTCCATTACCAATCCCTACCAAACCTTGGGATTCAGCTAGCATGGACTTTATCTTAGGTCTTCCTAGGAATAAATCAGGATATGACAGTATATATATTGTTGTGGACAGGTTTTCCAAAATGACACCCTTTTTTCCATGCAAAGTTATACATGATGCTTCCAATATTGTAGGTTTGTTCTTCAAGGAGATTGTTAGACTTCATGGGTTACCCTTAAGCATTATATCAGACCGAGATCCTAAGTTTGTAGGACATTTTTGGAGGACTTCCTGGCATAGTTTTAGGAAAAACTTGTCCTTCTCTTCTACTTATCACCCTCAATCTGATGGATAGATAGAGGTGATTAATAGATCCCTTGGTAATTTGTTGAGGTGTTTGACTAAGGAGCATGGGGCCACTTGGGATACTATTCTTCCACAAGTAGAGTTCTCATATAATGATTCTGTGAACAGAAGTACAGGACTAGGTCCTTTTCAAATTATATATGGGACCCATCCTAGAGATATTCTTTAACTCTGAGAAGTGCAAAGTATTGAAAGGAGGAGTGCTCAAGTGGATGATTTTGTTGAAGTGATAAGGGACATACATCAACAAGTCTGGGATAGATTGATACAAACCACTAAAAAGTATAAGCAAGTAGCAAATGTCACAAGGAGAGATGTTTAGTTCAAGGTGGGAGACATGGTGAAGATTCATCTCAAAAAAGAAAGACTCCCTAAGGATAATTACACCAAGATACTCATGAAAAATATAGGTCCTTTCAAGGTCCTAAATAGATGTGGGACAAATGCATATAAGATAGATCTACCCCCTGATGTTGGTCTATCTCCTATATTAAATGTATCTGATATATATGCATATAAAGGTTCTATGGATGATGTTTGTGTTGTAGGTCCATCTAATTCTTCTAGTCCTGCCATGTTAGAAGGACTTCCTCCCCCTCTCAAACCTGAGATTGAGTGCATTTTGGATCAAAGGGTTAGCAAGAAGACAAGGAAGAAGACTTACTTGGAGTACCTAGTCAAATGGAAGAAACAACCTTTGGAGGATGCTACATGGATGACTTCTGGAGCCATTGAGAAAACCAGAACTAGATTTTTAGACATCCCAACTCAAGGGACTTGATATTTTTTGGGCCCAGGAGTATGGTGCAGAGCGCCTTCTACTACACCTCTATTTTAGGCACATAGTGGTGTCTACATTTTCATTTGTGATGTAATAATGGGTTGGATCAATGATCACCCTTGATTTAATTGAATGCCTATTTGTATGGTCAATAATCTCTTAGGTGAGCATATAAACCTAGAGGTCTATTAGGCCATGAAGGCTTGGAATTTGGATTTTGAATGTTGGTGTGTCTAGGATGTTGACTTAGGTGTTTGGAGTCTAAAAGTGAAAAATAATGACCTTGGATATGTTTCCATAAGGTCTAAGTGGTTAATAACCAATGTTGTCTTAAGTTGCAAAATGTTGCATTTGTTGGCAAGCAACTTTTCAAAGTTGCCAGTAGGATGCCAACTACTTCTCCAATGGTCCTAACTATTAAAAAGTTGGTTATGGACATTGAAAAAGGTTGATATTTTCTTAGACAACCATTGGAAAGATAGAGTAGAAAGTTTTCTAAAGTTTGGTGGAGAAAGTGAATAGAACAAGTCTGATTTTGCCATAACAACGACATTTTTTTTCATACTATCTATACAGGGTGTGAGATCCACTGATGATTTTTTGATTTTATTATAAAGAGCCATGAAATTCCCTTTCAATGCATTTGGTCTAACCTCTTGAAGTGAATTTTAGTGGAAGTTATAAGTATTTTATCCTCTGCAGGTCTGAAACCCTCCATTTTCAAGGGTTACAATGTAAATGGGACCCTAACATGCAATCTACTCATTGGGATCTGATGGCTATTGGTATAATGCAAGTTAGGGGCATGTATTTTGAGATTCTAGAGGGGTGAGGTCAGAGGATTTGGTTGGTAAGCTTACCACCAAGCCCTAGTCTAAACTATTTGAGGGTTTAGATTAGAATAGATGAGTTTCATTAAGCATACTATGAGTAATGATGAAATGATGAGTTGAATTGATCGAATTGGGGTATTTAGACATAGAAGAAACCTCTTGAAGAGTTGGGACCTTCCTATGATCCCATTCTCATATACCTCCTTTGTAAAACCAGTCTAACTTGATCAATTAGGCTTGTGACCCAAGTTGGTGTTGAAGAGTGCAAGAATAGGGTGGAATTCCAATATTTTGGAATATGATAGTAACCCCAAAAGGGTGTCTGAAACCTAAATTTTTTTAGGGTGTTGTTTGGTATAATTTGGATAAAAATCCTAAAATATAGTGAAATAGGGCTACTAACCGGTAGGCCTGCTGTCTAGGCCTCAAAAGATAATATTTGCCTTGTGTTTCAAATTAGCATTATGGGAGATCTTGATAGGTCTTAGGAAGTGTGTAGAAGAGTTGTTCCATCCCTTGTTAGAGGTAAGAATCCAGTTTCACACTTGAGGTGTGGTTGTAGCCTTGAGTGAGACTCAAGGGATAGAAGGCAAAGGTGTGTAGGTGGGTTTATCACCTTACTACTGCCAAACTCAGCATCACCCTTCCTCCTCCACCTTCCTCCATTGTAGATAGTGATACAAGTGATTCAGATGATGAAACTCCTTCAACTCTGACTCGTAGTGTTACACCTCCGCAGGGTCCACTTGTAGTTGAGGAGCCTCATTCTCCACCTCCACCTAGACCTCGTTGGGCTCGACAAACACTTGAGTTAGTGGGTTCTCTTGTTGGGAGTCCTTCAGATACTCTAAGGACTCAATCACAACATTAGGACCTTCCACATGCTTACATTTCTACCACTTCCAATCCATAGTTATTTCAAGAAGCATCAGGGGTTCCTGAGTGGGACCAAGCTATGGAGGAAGAGTATAGTTCCTTGATGAGGAACAACACATGGGATTTAGTCCCTCTCCCTAAGGGGAGAAAGATGGTTTGATGTAAGTGGATATATCAAACCAAGTTTGCAGCGGATGGTAGTGTAGATAAGTATAAGGCTCGACTTGTTGCGAAAGGTTTCTCTCAGGTTCTAGGAGTTGACTATACTAAGACCTTTGCTCCCATAACCAAGATAAACTCTGTTCGCTTGACACATTCTATTATTGCATCTTATGGTTGGGTTGTACATCAGATGGATGTGAAGAGTTCTTTTCTTCATGGGGATCTTGATGAGGAGATATATATGGAGCAGCCACAAGGCTTCCTCTAGCATTCTTCCTTGGTTTCCATACTGAGGAAATCTCTCTATGGCCTTAATCAGGCCCCCATGGCTTGGTACACCAAGATGGATTCCTTTCTTCTCTTAGCAGGGTTCACTAGGTGTCATTCCAATCCGAATGTCTACATTTTGTGACAAGATGATTGACACTTGATACTTGTGCTCAATGTTGATGATTTGATCATTACAGGGAGCACCGCATCCATCATTAACAGTGTCAAATCTACTTTGCATGACAGATTTTCTACGACTGACTTGGGTCTTTTGCACTACTTTCTCGGGATAAATATTTCACAGTCACCTTCCTGGATTACACTTTCATAGTCCAAGTATTCTCTTGATCTACTTGCACACTTTGATATGGCTGATTGTAAGCCTGCATCGACTTCCTTTCTTTCAAGAGTCAAGCTTGAGGCTAGGTGTTCTTCTCCACCAGTTGATGCCATATTGTATCATTGGCTTATGGGTAGTCTCATCTACTTGACTCACACATGTCCTGACATTTCATTTGTGGCTGGCATTGTTTCCCACTTCATGCAGGAACCACATGAGCTTCATTGTAAAGCCGCCAAACGCATCGTACACTACATCTAGGGTACACATCATTATGGGATTCACTATGTAGTAGGAACAAGACTTCGCTTGGTTGGTTACACAGACTCTGATTGGGTTGACGATCTTGATGATTGTAAGTCTACTTCTGGTTACAACTTCCACCTTGGTTCGGGCCCCATTTGTTGGTAGAGAGAGAAGCAACATGCTATTGCTCTCTCTTCGACTAAGGATGAGTATTGAGGGGATGTTAATGCAATGAATGAGACTATTTGGCTTCAACATATTCTCACAGAGTTTGGGTTCTCCACTCCATGACTGACAATTCTACATTGTGACAATCAGAGTGCTATTGCAATCTCAAAGAACCTAGTTTAGCATCAGCAGACCAAACACATCGAGATTTATATGCACTACATCTGAGACCTGATTCAGGAGTAGTTCATTGATTTGCAGTATTGTCCTAAAGTAGAGAAGGTTGCAAACATATTCACCAAACCCTTCACTGAGAGTAAGTTTCAGCAGTTGCAAGCTCTCTTGGGGGTGCAGGATGTCTCATTAGGGGGGGTCAGCTGACTTCTCCTTCCTCTCTTTTGGGGGGGACTTTTTCCTCTTTGAGGTTTTGTCCTTCTTCTTTGAGAGTCTCTTTGTACATTTTCTTTCTTTTGTGGGGGAGTTATTTCCCACTGGGTTTTCTCCCTTTCTCTGTTTGTGAGACATTGCATTGCATAGGTTTTCTTGCATTTTCATATTGTACATGGGTACCTATCATGGCCTAGTTGTCGGGACCCATCTTGCAATGTTGAATTGAGTCTTCATTACCCTAAGTTGCACTTAAGGGGGGTGTTGGTGAAATTATTTATTCTTATAGGATATAATTACACTTTAGTTAAGTTAACTTAGGATAATGCATCTCATCGTAGTTTGGATACGAGACACTTAAGGAAGTGTGCACATAGGGATGATGCTTGTAGGAGAAATTCCACCTTTTGTGGTCTTATCTTTCTATTACATTCCACATTCGGTGGGTGATCCACCTCTTGTGGAACATTATATAATTTCTCCTACCTACCCCTACTTTTTCTTACCTACCCTTATTTCTCATTGAGCCACATGTCATGATTGTGTGCTCACATATCCATTTGGCCTTGCCTATATATGTGGGTCTATATTCATTGTATTGGTTAATATAGTTGATCATTTGTATGTTGATGAGAATACAGTTTGTTCTTGTCATACTATTGTCTCTCTTTTGTGCTTTTCATTGTGCCCTTGATCTTGGCAAAATCTCACAGATTTTAAAAGATTTTTCTGTGGATTTGACAGAACTTGGAAGTTGAAGTCTATTTTGTAACACCACTTAGATAAATATGTGGACATCACTATTTCTTATGTCCCAATTCTAGTATAGTAAATAGGGTTTACTTATTTTTTTATTTTTTATACAATAATCTAACATAATCGATAATTGGAAGACTTTTCAATAACTAGGAACTGCAGCATTAGGAAAGTAAAGAAAAACAAATAAATGAGAATATACTGGTAGAATGACAAGCTCAAATTTATGAGACACACACTCTCAAATGAACTTGTCCGCAACCAACTTTACATGATTCAAACACACAACCTGCAAGTCCATAGGAATTTACAGGCATGCAAAAATCTATAGGAATTTTTCCATCTCCAATAGTTCTATACCCTTCAAACTAGCTACTCAATCCTTTGATATCACTTGCTAGATAACCCAATTTTAAACCAGGAAAAAATAATTCATATAGATGCCCTTGAAGTGATAGTCTTGATCAAGAGCAAGTTAAAACTGAATCCTTCGATATCCCTGTTAGGCTTTAAAGATAACAAAACACTTAGCTATAAATCTATTGTTGTTAATTAGGAAGTCAAGAGTTAAAGGGAGAAGGACACGTCAAACCCAATTTGTAGAGGTAGAGGTAGAGGAAGAGGCAAAAGAAACAAAGGACTTGGTAGAGGAAGAGGAAGTCGAGAGTTAATTCAATCCATCACGGGTGGTTTTCAAATGAACCCGCACTTTTTTTTTTTTTTTTAATAATGCTTGTGGTCATTGGAATTCCGACTAACACGGGCTTTGTCGGAAAATGTCGTTGGCATTTCGATGTTATTGGGCATTTAAAAAAAAAAAATCAAATTTGATCACAAAATGACTTGTCCGTCGGAAACCTCTGTTGGAATTTAAGGCCAAATGTATTAGTGTATGGTGGTGTATTTTGAGTTATAATTACTGCTGCAAATATGTATATATTTATGATTTCTATATATTTTTTTATGGATGAACCCAACTCCCCCCCAATTTTTTTTTCCCAAACCCATGAATTGAACCCTTGAATTAGAATAGGAAATGGAAACTTAGGTTATATCATGTTTTTAGTGGAATCTCCAAAGCCAACGCTTTTTGGAGTGAGAATGAAGCATCATCTTGCTTACAAGATTTGTTCTCTTGTGTGGCTATTGCTCTGCATGAGATGGTGGGTGAATTGTGATTGGGGAAATGTTTATCAATGCTAGTCTATTTAATAGTAACAAGGGCAGGTTACAACGTTCTTGGTTTCCACACTAGGCTTCAGTGGTAGTGAAGTCAATCAACATTTAGGTTTTTATTAGATTTTAGAGTGTTATCAAAATGAAAAATATATATATTTTATAATATTTGAAATTTTAATCATGATTTGTTTCCAAATTTTATCATTCCAGGAATTGGTTTTCAATTTTTTCTATGCCAAATAGGAACACAAACCCTGTGACATAGGTTATTGACACATAACATGCTCATGTCTTACAAAAATCTTTAGAGTTTTAGAGGTTGCATCTTATTTGTCTTTAAATATGGCAAGCCAAATATGCTTATATATGAATAAATGTCCCAGAATATAGAGAATATGCAAGACAAATTATTCTATTTTATATTTACAACAATGTTAATGGAGTTTTAAAGAGCCTTGTTAATTGAATGTCTTCTTTATACAAAATTATATCCTGCTAATGCTATTGGCTACTCTAAACGAGTTGTTGCAAACATTCAACGTCAACACTATTCTGAGGCACTTGAAGATCTAAGTAAAGCTCTTGAACTTGATCTAGAGTTTACACAAGCTTATTTACATTGTGCTTCTCTTTTGTGACAACTTTGCAGGTATTTTTTTAACCTTTCTTCTATCACCCTTCTAACAATGTGTTTTGTCTTAACCTTGCCTTGTTGTGGGGGAAGCGGAAAAAATACATGGTAGGTGAAGTGCTAATCATTATTCCTTGTATTTAATTGCAAATTATTTCTATACTATGAATACCTGAACATAGGCAGATTCTTTTTTTTGTGACAATGCTTTAATGATTCTTTCTATGACATGCTGAGATGATTGACTATTCTGGAAATCAAACTTGTACTTCATAATATTTTGCTATTACAATGATAGATGATAGTGTAAATATGTAAACATGTGGATTGATCTAATGGTTGCATGTCATTGGAACTGTCTCTGTTTTTGCATCAATAATTTTTTAATTCACTATGCAACTACTGCTTCTTTGAAAAGAAGCATATTTAATACACTTTTTTGGTCTTATAGGCATAGCCGCCATTCAGGTGCACTTGAACAAGATTTGGCTAGACCAATTTTTTTGCCCCGATTAAACTAATCTAGTGTGGTTTGAAGACATTAAAACTTTAATTGTAAATACATTAAAAAAGAGAAAAGAAAACATGTTGGGATTTGTTAATATGTATTATAAAAAATTCTTAATACTTCAACATAAGTAATAATTTAATCAATGTCAATGTTGTATTTCTATTTCTTATAATAGAAATATTTTATTAGGCTAAGTGGTGTCCTGGTTGACTTTGAGTAATTGATTTTGTGAGGCCCTACCCCGAGCCATCATAACATTGTAGTTTATTTTCATGTTGGACCTATTATTGATACTTTATTTTGATGCATTATGGATATAGATTCTATATGATCTAGTCATTGGATAAGATTGATATGATGCATGTCATCTATTTTTTATTCGTAGTGCTTCATTTATGATGTTAGAAAACATGGATGCATGCCTTACGAATGATTGAATTTCATGATGATGCCATTGGGTAAATTATTTCATGTGGATTCTATTGGATAATTGATAATTTGATTGTTATGATTTAAATTGTATGCAAAGTGATTTGTATTCTTTTCATATATTAATATTGCATGTGATTATTTGAGATTATAATGTGCAAAATGAGATGTGCAGGAAAACTAATCCATGTGACCATGGAAACTATTTGGAGAATCAAACTAAACCTATGTGCGTTAGTAAAGCCAATGATTGTCTATTTGGAGAGACAACACCTCGTATGTGATGTGTTTATATTCGTAAATGTGAATGCTTGAATGTGTGTTCAATTTGTATTTGTTAATTTTGTTAATTCCAAAAAAGGACATGCCAAGCGTATTAAAGTGATGTGTATTTTATGGTGTCACTTGACACTTGTGTTGTGATGTGAGTTGGCAATGACATGTCCTTTGGAGGGAAATTGTGTAGCCAATGCATTATTCAAATATCTTGTTGTGGTCCCAATAGAGTCTTGGTTAGAGAGCCATTAAAATGGTCAACTCAAGTTTAGCTCGTAGACAAACTTTAGGTGGGTTTCTGGAGGGTCAAACTATCTCCTAAGGTTAGGTTTAGGGAACTTTTGAAGGGCCATATGATATACCTACAGGTCAAGTTCAATTTTATCCATGTGACCCACTCACATGTGACTATCAAGTCACCTCAAAAGTGGGTTTTCCAAGATGGACACAAATTCAACTTTTGAGGATTGCTCCTTGGTTAGACAACCTTCCATTTGAGTGATAGTTGTTTTTCCCCACTTTCTATTACCTTTTTCAGTTTCCATTTTTAGAAACCATGTAAGAGGTTGGGAAGGCCAACCTATGGGATATCACATCCTTTCCAAGGAAGTTGGAAAGTGTGAGGAGAGCCTACTTAGGGAAGGGATTCAAACTTAGGATCTTGATCACCCACTCTCAAATCTTGGAGACTTAGAGTTGTTTTTGAAAATTTGGGACAAGAGATGCATTTTTGGTTTTTGGGAAGAAGACTAGTGGATTGGGTAGCTCTTCTACAACCATTCCTCATACCATTTGTAGGATCAAAGGTTGGTAGTGTTCTTCCATGCATTTTGATTACCATTGTCATATGTGAAAAAAAATTGTTTTTGTATTAGCTTTTGTTGTATATGTGATTTGTGGTGTTGGTTGTTGAAATTCTTCTTTGTGATTATCTTTGTGATTTTTGTGATTATCTTGTGATATGGGTGTTTCAAGGCCATACCCACCCTTGGGAGGGAAGAGTAGCCTTGGGGTGAAGGGTTGATTGATAGCCTAAAAGTGTAGAGAATCTCTTCTTGGAAGAGAGAGATACACAAGGGTTATGGGACCCTTGCTGCATTGTTTTATGCTTATGCAAAAGGGGGTCACAAGGGGAGATTTGGGCTTGTAAGACATGAGGGTCATAAGGGAAGTTTTTCGGTCAAGTATATGACCTTGAGTTGGTTGTATTTTGGTAGCCTTGTGAAGGCATTTGTTTCTCTTTCTTGGAGATCTCCTCTAGGTACTTGGCCCACCTTCGCCCCATAAAGTTAGTCACATAGTGACAATGTGAATCCTTGGGTTGAGAGTTTAAGGTTTGTATAAGTCTTTCTTGCATGTATTGTTGAGTTTGTTTGTAACTCATTTAGCCTTGGTTCTCCTAGCTCGATGGTGGCTTAATGTAAGCCTAGGTTGGCAGGTGAGCCTCCATGGTCACTACCTATAAATTTTGTTTGCAGGTTTACATTTGGGATAAAGGATGGAGAAAATGTGAGGCCCTACCCCGACTCATCCTGGCACTTCTGTTAATTTCATGATGAGACTATTATGGGTGCTTTATTTTTATGCATTATGGATTTAGAACTTATATGATTCCATGATTTGGATAACATTGATGTATATTGATGCTTCATTTTTATGCATTATGGATATGAAACTTTATATGATGCTAGAATAGAATTACTTTTGGATGATGTATGTCATTATTGGATTTGCAGGACTTCATTATGATGATAGAAATAGGATGCCTATAATATGAATGGATCAAATTTTGAGGGTTATGATAATTGCTTATGTGGATCAGTTGGATATATGAGATATTGATTTATTACTATCAATTATATGAGTGTTTGATGTGTATTCAAATTCATGTGTTTAATAATATATTTGTGGTTATTTGGAATTACTAATTTATAGATGCACAGGAAAATTATCCATGTGACCATGGAAATATTATGGAGAACCAAACCTAGACCTATGTACGTTTGTAAAGCCAGGGGTTGTCTATTTGGAGAGACAACACCCCGTTTGTATTGTATTTTATTTGTGAAAGTAAATGATGCATGTGTGTTAAATTGATTTTATTAATTTGTGTAATCCAACAAGAGACAAATTCCATGTGTGATTTTTATAATGTATTTTATTGTGTCACTTGACACGTGTGTTGATTAGTGTCATTGATTTTTACTTGTCTCTTGGAGGGAGTTTGTTTCTACCAAAGCCATTTCAAACATTTGAGTGTGGTCCCAAATTTGCCTTGGGTAGGGAGTCTTGGGAGTGGTCAACTCAGGTTTGACCTGTAGGTTAACTTCAGCTGGGTTTCTAAGCGGTCAAATGCACTCCTAGGGTTAGTTTTAGGGCTTTTCTAAAGGTCCAAAGGGTATACCTATGGGTTAGGGGTGTTTTTAAACATGTGACTACTCCCATGTGATTGTTTAGTCACCTTAAAAAGTGGTTTTTCCAAGGTGAGCGAAAATTCAACTTAGAAGGTTCCTCCTAGGATAGACAACCTTCCCTTTTGGTGTCAGACTCTCTTCCCCATCCTCTCTTACCTTTTCTCTTTCTAGTTTTAGCAACATGTAAGAGGTTGGGAAGACCAACCAATGAGAACTATCACTCTATCCAAGGGGTTGAGAAGAGTGAGAGAGGCCTTCTTAGGCAAGGATTAGGGACTTAGTGAGTTAATCACCCACTCTCCATTGTTGGAGATCAGGCAATTTTGAAGAATAGTTGTAGGATAGAATTCTAGCTAAGTGTTGGTGAAAAGATTGTGTGGATTTGGGCTTCTCATCCCCAACTAGATCTATCAAAACCTTTGGGAAGATTAAGGTTGGTTTTTACTCTCTCTTTGTTTATGTTGTATATGCATGTTGAAGGAATGCTTGTATGGAAGAGTTGTTTATATGTAATTTACTTTGTGAAAGAAAATGTGATTTTTCCCCTTTGTTATTTTTATGCTTTTTTTTGTATTGGGAGTGTCTAAGGCCTTCTACTCTTGGGAGAGTAGGATGCTCTTGGGGTGGAAGAAGTTTGATAGCCTTGGGTGAGAGGCTCTCCTTTATGGAGAGTGATCTCAGGGGTGTTCTTTGTGACCCTTGCTGCATAGCCTTGTTTATGCATTTGGGGGTCATAAGAAGAGATGATATGGCTTATATGCCTTAGGGGGGCATAAGGATGTAGGGAGGTATTTGTGTTGTATTGGTTGCCATGAGGTGGCTTGAGATGTTCCATGCTTGCAGTCTCCCCAATGGTATTTGGTCCACTTCCACCTGTGGAAAATCATCACAAGTTGTGGTGAAGTGTAGCCTTGGTTGGGAAAATTGTTTGTTGTGTGTTTACCCCTTTTCTTGTTGTGGTTGTTTGTTTGTAACCCATCTAGTGCTTGGTTCTCCAAGCTCGGAGGTGGCCTCTAGTAAGCCTAGGCTAGGAGGTGAGCACTCCATGGTCAAGCCTTATGTTTTATTTGCAGGTTGCTTGGGATGGGAAGGAAAAAGAAAGATATAAGTTGTTGGTTTTTACTTGAGTTGCAGAAAAGATTAGGACAAGAGAAGATGTATTTATGTTGTAGCTTTGTAAAGGAAAGCCAAATGTTGTATTTATTTTCCAAAAGTAAAGAAATGTATGTATTTTTATTCTAGGTTCTTATTCAATGGAAAGGAAAGACTAGTAGGGTTTCAAACCCATTTGTAATGTTATCTAAATTGTATACTGAATATGCTTAAAAAAATGCATTATTCTACTTAGTTATTTTTGCAAAAATGAAATGTATGAGTTTTATTAAGTCCTTTAGTTACCAAAAATAAAGTTGTTGCATTCATGTTATTTTTGAAATTTAAAGTTCTTTTATTCCCTCATGCAAATAAAATTATGGGAATGGGAAAAGCATGGAAATAGTCCTTTTGAGTTAAAAGAAAATACAAATTATGTTAAATAGGTTTAATGTATCTATCTCTAAGTTGATTTTAAATGTTTCTAGGCTATTGTAGTTGTTAAAATTTATACATTCTGTCATTTTATTCATTGCAAAATATAAAATCTAGTTATTTCATTATGTCACTTATTTATTGCAGAAAATGTAATTAAAATTAAATAGTCATCTATTTCCAAAGTTAGCATTAGATAAAAAAAAAAAAAGAGAAAGAAATGCATTATTCTAAATCTGCTAGCTTGCTGTTTGTGTTTTAAATAAAATGAAATAGTTACAGATTGTCTTAAGCAAAGAAAATATAGTATATTCCCTCTAAGCTAGGGTTATTGTGCAGAAAAAAATAAAAAAGAAAATGGTTAGATTAGGATTTGTGATATTAATGAAATAGAATAAATTCTAGGGCATTCTCCTATATTTAAAACTTACAAAAAAAATTTAAATAAATTTACAACATGCTAAAGTAAGTTATATATATATATATATATATATATATATATATATATATATATATATATATATATATATATATATATATATATATATATATATATATATATATATATTCTATGAGAAAACTTAGGATTTTACAAAAAAATATGTGTCACTACCTGTGAAACTTATTTTATTTTTCCATTATAACCCCCAAAAGAATATATATATATATATGCGATGCTTTTTTAGATTTTTTTTTTTTTAAATTTGCTTTGAATCTCTCCCAGGGCGGGAGGCTTGGGCGGCGCAGGACCCCTGTGGGATGCGACCCACATAGGCACCGAGGTGCCACTATGGGCCGAGGCACAAAGAGGCGCCCGCAGCACCGTTGTGGGCCGTGGACCGCAAGGGCGGCCTTGGTCGCCCCTACGAGCCGCGTCCCGCAGAGACGCCATGGCGCCGCTGCGTGGTGCGACCCGCAGTGGTGCCTAGGCGCCACTGCGGTGCTTCGCAAACCTTGTGGTTCCCCCTGCGCATTCACCGCCCCCTCGTGCCTTGGTAAACTCCACTCTCTGTGACACCCCATGGCTGCCACTCCTTTCACAGACCTGCACAAAAAAAATAGAACACACCCATACACAAGCTGTAACCCAATTTTCGGGTTAGGGCAAAACACCCATAAATTATATTATAAAAAAAAAGGGGGGTGTGGGTTGTGTAGAAGAAATAAAGGAGCTAGGGTTTTATTACTTTATTATAAAAAAAGGGGGGGAAACCCTATTCGAATTTGAATAGGGTATTCCTCCCATAGACTTTGAACAAGGTTAATTCTTTATTTGTCAACTCTTAATAATCTTTTATGGGTTTAGATAAACCTATGTATAAATATATAGACATATATATATTTATATAAATTTATATATATATTGTTATGTCTTCCTAAAGTAATAGTACCTAGTTATATATGTAGTCATATATATATGACATATAAATTAAGGTGTTAATTGGATTAATTAATCTAATAGTGAAATTTACTTTTGCTATTAAGTAGAGTTTGTCTCAGGGATTTAATTAAAAGCTAGATTTAGAAACCTTTTTGGGTTTGATATTTTGGAGGATATATAAAAATAAATATATTGGAAATAGTTAGCCTTAGAGGATAGATTTTATTGGCCAACTTTAATAAAGTTTTATAGCACTATTTGACTATGGGATTAATCGACCCTAGAGTCATACTTTAGACAAATTATAATTATTGTTAAAATAATAATAGGTTTTATAAAGATAAGTGCTAGGGCAAACTAATTTAATTCCTAGGCAATTAATAGGCTATTTGAGATTAATAAAATCTCTTGAAAATTTATTTAGAGATTTTTGTTTAAACGAAATTATTATTACTAATTACTTGATGAGATAATAATAATTCTTTGGAGAATTATTATTCCGCATTCAATTTAGATTATCTTGCTTACTTGATCTAGTGTTTAGATTATTTATTAGATGAAAGAAATCAAATGTAGTTAAGACAAGACTTGTTAATGCATTATTTAGCAAACTTAGTTTCATTAGATTATGTTTCAAAAAAAAAATTATTCTGTTTGTGCCCAAAAGTTTGGGCATGACATTTTGGTATCAGAGCAAGGTTTCCAACACTAGGAACCTTTCTCCATTACGTTTCGCTTTAATTATTTAATTAATTAAATTATATTTATTTTCTTAATATAGTTAATTTTAAATAAATTAAATCTTTCTCCGAAAAATTATTTATTTATTTCATTTTATTTTATTTTCTTATAAGGATGCCTCCAACTACACGACAAGCTTGCAAATGTGGTAGAGGCCCTAGGCGTTAATGCATGGCACATGAAGAGGTCGATGGGGAGGAATCGATCCCAGAAGGGAACCTAAAGGCTCCTCCTCAATGGCCGGTTGACTCAAACCGAGACATCTTGTTAGCTCTACAGAACCTAATTGGCATAGTCCAGGATAGGCTTCCAGCAGTGGATCATCATGTTGAAAACCAAAACTCAGGGAGCCATAGAACAGTGGAATGGGAATGGAGTAGGAGTCCACCTCCTAATCCCGTAGAGAGTTAGGTCAAGCATGAGCCCAAGTCCATTCACCTACCAGCACCACCTCCAGTAGTAGCACTAGTGTATTATGAGAGGGCACATCGGGATCCAAGAGATCTGATTAGAGAGGTTATGTGCCTTCAGCTACCATCTTTTGGGGGATCTACTGACAGGGTAGAAGTAGAGGCATGGCTTTTGAGCCTGGATAGGTGCTTTGCATTGCACTCCTACGAGAGAAATCTAAAGGCACATGTAGCAGTCCACCTATTGAGAGGAATGACCTCCACATGGTGGAGACAGAAGGAATATAAGTGTGGCTTAGTGGCAGATACTCTCACATGGGAGATTTTCACAGAGAGATTCAGGGAGAGGTACTTATCAGAGCACTATAGATAGTATAGGGTGGATGAGTTCCATGACCTCTAGCAGAAGGGTCTTTTGGTGACCCAGTATGAGAGCAAGTTTTTTGAGCTCTTACCGTACGTGGACTACCTGAAAGATGAGAAGCTTCTCGTCAACCAATTTATCAAAGGGTTAAATGCCGACATAGTAGAACTGGTGAGGATGGCCACTCCAGGGAGCCTTCGGGTTGCCATGGAGAAGGCTTTGATAGCAGAGGAGATTTAGGTCAGACCTCAGGACTTGAGGGATCGGTCCCAGAACCATAACCCTACACCCCAGACTTATGGGTTTCAAAAACCCCATTGGAAGGGTAACAACAGACACACATCAGGTTTCTCCAAACCCCCTCCTCTATAGCAGTCATAGAAGAACCAGAGGCAGAGGCCTCCGCAGAGTCAGCAGGGTGTGAAGCCCAAGTAGTGGCAGTCTCAGGGTCAGAGGTGAGATCAGTGATCTTAGGTTCCTTACACACCTCCGGTGAGGACTCAACAGTCCTCTAGGGGTGGGTACAGTGGTTCTAGCAGAATAGGGGGACAATCTTTCTCCAGACCACAGGGCATGTAGTTTCAGGTACATGGCACTTGCTTCACATGTGGAGCCATGGGACACATGGTGAGAGAGTGCCCTCAGGGTCAGATGGCAGGCAATTAGAGGATGGCAGCATCAGAGCTGATAGTTGGGGATATGGGCAAGTCCCATAGGGTCTTCGCAGCAGTTGACAACCGCCAAGCAGAGCATCAGGACACGGTCATTGAGGTTGCAGGTATGATCAGAGGTAGCAGTGTATCTATATTATTTGATTCAGGAGCTACTGACTCTTTTATATCTCCATTGGTTGTGGAGCATTGCGGGCTAGTGGAAATTAGACAAGAGGTCAGTTGGGAAGTGGAGTTAGCTTTAGGGGCTAGAGTGTTAGTGGAATCAGAGGTTAGGGAATGTCAGCTTCAGATTGGCAATACCACCACTTTAGTAGACCTTAGAGTTATACCACTCGGATTATATGGCATCGTACTTGGCATGGATTGGCTTTATGCCCACAGAGACAAGATGGATTGTCACCTGAAAAAGATCAAGTGTGAGGATGATCATGGTTCTCCCATAGTAATCACTGGAATTCAGAGACCCGCATCTCTTTGTATGATCTCTGCAATGCAGCTTAAGCGGAGCATGCGAAAGGGATGCCAGTTATTTGCCATCACCATTAGTGATAGAGGAGAGGAAGATGAAAATGAACCATCTATTGACAACCATCCTATCCTTAAGGGATTTTTAGACGTATTTCCTTCAGAGTTACCCGGTATGCCACCTCGTAGAGAGGTTGATTTTCATATAGACCTTGTACCAGGAGCTAAGCCAGTTTCAAGAGCACCATATAGGATGACCACAAATGAGCTTAATGAGCTCAAGATGTAGCTTGAGGAACTCCTAGAGAAGGGCCACATTCATCCTAGTGTATCTTCTTGGGGTGCACTAGTCATCTTCGTGAAAAAGAAGGACAGATCTCTTTGATTATGCATGGATTACCATCAGTTAAAAAAAGTAACCATCAAGAATCGATATCCTTTGCCCAGGATCGACAATTTATTTGACCAACTTCAGGGTGCCAAAGTATTTTCCAAAATTGATCTGAAGTCAGGGTACCATTAGTTGAGGATAGTGGATAGCGATATCCACAAGACTGCATTTCACACTAGATATGGCCACTATGAGTTCATCGTGGTTCCATTCGGTCTTACGAATGCCCCAGTTGTTTTCATGAGTCTCATGAATGGAGTATTCCGCACATTCCTTGACCGTTTTGTGATTGTGTTTCTCGATGACATATTGGTATATTCACAGGATAAGAAGGAGCATGAGGAGCACCTGAGATAGGTTTTGCAGTGTTTGAGGGATAATCAGTTGTATAGCATTTTGTTGAAGTGTGCTTTCTTTAGAATAGAGGTCAAGTACCTTGGTCATGTTATATCCGGTGATGGGATCTCAGTTGACCCATCAAAGATCAGAGCCATTATGGATTGGCCAATGCCAACCAGTGTGACAGAGTTCAGGAGCTTCATGGGCTTAATAGGTTATTATCGATGTTTTGTTGAGAGATTCTCTAGAGTCACACATCCTATTACTTCTCTTCAGTGTAAAGGGAAGAAATTTGAGTGGACGGAGAAGTGAGAGAAGGCCTTTTAGGAACTTAAGAAGGCACTTACTAGCGCACATATCCTTGTAGTGTCAGATCCCTCAGCTGACTTCATGGTTTACATAGATGCTTCCCTAGAGGGTTTAGGAGCAGTCCTTATGTAGGATGGCAGAGCTATAGCTTTTGAGTCTAGGAAACTTAAGACTCATGAGCTTAATTACCCTACTCATGACCTTGAGCTTGCAGCAGTAGTGCATGCACTTGTGAGGTGGAGACACTTCCTTTTGGGTCATCATTTTGAGCTACATTCAGACCATCAGAGCCTTCAGTACATATTCACTCAGCCGAATCTTAATGCATGTCAGAGGAGATGGATGGAATTCTTGTGTGAGTATGATTTTGATGTTCACTACATCAAAGGGAAAGAAAACATAGTTGTAGATGCTTTGAGTAGGAGACGTCACGAGGTATACACCATATCTATGGGCACGGATTTGAGAGATCGGATAATGCAGCAGTTGCCAAAGGATGGATGGTATTTAGAGGTTTTCCAGGCTATACGATCTCAGGAAACTTTAGAAGGGAAATATGTGGATTATTCCTTAGAGTTTGATGGATTATTATGCCATAGAGGGTGCATCTATGTACCTTCTTCCAAGGGATTGCGGGAGTTCATTATCATGGAATCTCATAGAGCTCCTTATGCAGCACATCCCAGAGTTAAGAAGATGCATGCAGACTTGAGGTAGTTATATCATTGGCCAGGAATGTGATAGCTTATTGCTGAGTTGGTAGCCCGATGCCTCGAGTGTTAGAGAGTCAAGGCAGAGCACCGCCATCTAGGTGGGTTGCTCCAATCTCATGCTATACCAGAGTGGAAGTGGGATACTATATCCATGGATTTCATCATTGGTCTCCCTATGTCATCTCGTCACCATGATGCCATCTTGGTAATGGTTGACAAGTTGACCAAAGTGGCCCACTTTTCACCAGTTTGGACTACCTTCACAACACCAATAGGAGCACAAGTGTTCTTGCGAGAAATTGTCAGACTTCATGGCATTGCATGCAAGATCATTTTTGACAGGGATTCCCTCTTCACTTCTTCCTTTTGGAAGGCATTACAGGCAGCTATGGGCACCAAACTCAATTTTAGTACAGCCTATCACCTAGAGACGGATGGTCAGACAGAGAGGGTTAATTAGGTGTCAGAGGATATGCTTCGCATGTATGTCATGGATCACCAGACCAGATGGAAAGAGTACCTTCCCTTAGTGGAGTTTACCTATAACAATGGGCATCACACATCTTTGGGGATGCCACCCTATCAGGCATTATATGGCAGACCTTGTAGGACACCATTGAGTTGGGACTGCATAGAGGATAGAGTTGCTATTGGTCCTAAGATAGTTTGGGATATGGAGGAGCGGGTGGATTTGATTAGGCAGTGTCTTAGAGAGGCACAGGACAGATAGAATAAGTATGCAGATGCGAAGAGGATAGATCGTAGTTACTTGGTTGGAGATAGAGTCTTCTTGAGAGTGCGGCCGCATAAGAGTCCAATCCATTATGGAAAGGGTTCTAAGCTTGCACCTCATTTTGTAGGACCATTTGAGATCCTTGAGAGGATAGGACTAGTTGCCTATCATTTAGCATTGCCACCTAGCCTATCGCGCATCCACAATGTGTTTCATGTTTCAGTTTTTAGGAAATATATATATGATGAGTCTCATATTCTAGATTGAGATGCCTTGCAGGTGGAGTCAGATGAGCAGCTAGCTTTGGAGCCCATTCGCATTTTGGCACACCGGACGCTGGCCCTTCGAGGGCGAGAGCTGGACCAAGTTAGGGTCCAGTGGGATTGCTATGATGAGGTTACAGCTTCATGGGAGGATGGAGCACATATGAGATCACAGTACCCCCACCTTTTTGATGAACTCTAGAAGGAAGTTCATTCCTAGAGGGGGAGGGTGTCAGGCCCTACCCCGACTCATCCTGGCATTTCTATTATTTTCATGATGAGACTATTATGGGTGCTTTATTTTTATGCATTATGGATTTAGAACTTAAATGATTCCATGATTTGGATAACATTGATGTATATTGATGCTTCATTTTTATGCATTATGGATATGAAAATTTATATGATGCTAGAATAGAATTACTTTGGGATGATGTATGTCATTATTGGATTTCCAGGACTTCATTATGATGATAGAAATAGGATGCTTATAATATGAATGGATCAAATTTTGAGGGTTATGATAATTGCTTATGTGGATCAATTGGGATATATGAGATATTGATTTATTACTATCAATTGTCTGAGTGTTTGATGTGTATTCAAATTTATGTGTTTAATAATATATTTGTGGTTATTTAGAATTAACTAATGTGTAAAGTGAGATGTGCAGGAAAATTATTGATGTGACCATGGAAATATTATGGAGAACCAAACCTAGACCTATGTACGTTTGTAAAGCCAGGGGTTGTCTATTTGGAGAGACAACGCCCTGTTTGTATCGTATTTTATTTGTGAAAGTAAATGATGCATGTGTGTTAAATTGATTTTATTAATTTGTGTAATCCAACAAGAGACAAATTCCATGTGTGATTTTTATAATGTATTTTATTGTGTCACTTGACACATGCGCTGATTAGTGTCATTGATTTTGACTTGTCTCTTGGAGGGAGTTTGTTTCTACCAAAGCCATTTCAAACATTTGAGTGTGGTCCCAAATTTGCCTTGGGTAGGGAGTCTTGGGAGTGGTCAACTCAGGTTTGACCTATAGGTTAACTTTAGTTGTGTTTCTAAGGGGTCAAATGGACTCCTAGGGTTAGTTTTAGGGATTTTATAAAGATCCAAAGGGTATACCTATGGGTTAGGGGTGTTTTTAAACATGTGACTATTCCCATGTGACTGTTTAGTCACCTTAAAAAGTGGTTTTTCCAAGGTGAGCGAAAATTCAACTTAGAAGGTTCCTCCTAGGATAGACAACCTTCCCTTTTGGTGTCAGACTCTCTTCCCCATCCTCTCTTACCTTTTCTCTTTCCAATTTTAGCAACATGTAAGAGGTTGGGAAGACCAACCAATGGGAACTCTCACTCTATCCAAGGGGTTGGGAAGAGTGAGAGATTCCTTCTTAGGCAAGGATTAGGGACTTAGTGAGTTAATCACCCACTCTCCATTTTTGGAGATCATGCAATTTTGAAGAATAGTTGTAGGATAGAATTCTAGCTAAGTGTTGGTGAAAAGATTGTGTGGATTTGGGTTGCTCATCCCCAACTAGATCTATCAAAACCTTTGGGAAGATTAATTTTGGTTTTTACTCTCTCTTTGTTTATGTTGTATATGAATGTTGAAGGAATGCTTGTATGGAAGAGTTGTTTATATGTAATTTACTTTGTGAAAGAAAATGTGATTTTTCCCCTTTGTTCTTTTTATACTTTTTCTTGTATTGGGAGTGTCCAAGGCCTTCTACTCTTGGGAGAGTAGGATGCTCTTGGGGTGGAAGAAGTTTGATAGCCTTGGGTGAGAGGCTCTCCTTTATGGAGAGTGATCTCAAGGGTGTTCTTTGTGACCCTTGCTGCATAGCCTTGTTTATGCATTTGGGGGTCATAAGGAGAGATGATATGGCTTATATGTCTTAGGGGGGCATAAGGATGTAGGGAGGTATTTGTGTTGTATTGGTTGCCATGAGGTGGCTTGAGATGTTCCATGCTTGCAGTCTCCCCAATGGTATTTGGTCCACTTCCACCCATGGAAAATCATCACAAGTTGTGGTGAAGTGTAGCCTTGGTTGGGAAATTTGTTTGTTGCGTGTTTACCCCTTTGCTTGTTGTGGTTGTTTGTTTGTAACCCATCTAGTGCTTGGTTCTCCAAGCTCGGGGGTGGCTTCTAGTAAGCCTAGGCTAGGAGGTGAGCACTCCATGGTCAAGCCTTATGTTTTATTTACAGGTTGCTTGGGATGGGAAGGAAAAAGAACGATATAAGTTGCTAGTTTTTACTTGAGTTGCAGAAAAGATTAGGACAAGAGAATATGTATTTATGTTGTAGCTTTGTAAAGGAAAGCTAAATGTTGTATTTATTTTCCAAAAGCAAAGAAATGTATGTATTTTTATTCTAAGTTCTTATTCAATGGAAAGGAGAGACTAGTAGGGTTTCAAACCCATTTGTAATGTTATCTACATTGTATTCTAAATATGCTTAAAGAAATGCATTATTCTACTTAGTTATTTTTGCAAAAATGAAATGTATGAGTTTTATTAAGTCCTTTAGTTACCAAAAATAAAGTTGTTGCATTCATGTTATTTTTGAAATTTAAAGTTCTTTTATTCCCTCATGCAAATAAAATTATGGGAATGGGAAAAGCATGCAAATAGTCCTTTTGAGTTAAAAGCAAATACAAATTATGTTAAATAGGTTTAATGTATCTATCTCTAAGTTGATTTTAAATGTTTCTAGGCTATTGTAGTTGCTATTAAAATTTACTACATTCTGTCATTTTATTCATTGCAGAATATAAAATCTAGTTATTTGATTCTATCACTTATTTATTGCAGAAAATGTAATTAAAATTAAATAGTCATCTATTTCCAAAGTTAGCATTAGATAAAAAAAAAAGAGAGAAATGCATTATTCTAAATCTACTAGCTTGCTGTTTTTGTTTTAAATAAAATGAAATAGTTACATATTGTCTTAAGCAAAGAAAATATAGTATATTCCCTCTAAGCTAGGGTTAATGTGCAGAAAAAAATAAAAAAGAGAAAATGGTTAGATTAGGATTTGTGATATTAATGAAATAGAATAAATTCTAGGGCATTCTCCTATATTTAAAACTTACAAAAAAAAATATTTACAACATGCTAAAGTAAGTTATACCTTCATACATATATATATATATTCTATGAGAAAACTTACCATTTTACAAAAAATATGTGTCACTACCTGTGAAACTTATTTTATTTTACCATTATAACCCTGAGAAGAATGGACACATGCACACACACACACACACACACACACACACACACACACACACACACACACACACACACACACACACACACACACACACACACACACACATATATGCGATGCTGTTTTAAATTTTAAAAAAAAAAATTATAAAAAAAAAAATTGCTTTGAATCTCTCCCCGGGTAGGAGGCCTGGGCAGTGCGGGACCCCTGTGGGCTGTGACCCATAGAAGCGCTAAGGAGCCACTATGGTCCGAGGCACACAGAGGTGCCCACGGTGCCGCTGTGGGCTATGGACCGTACGGCCGGCCTTAGGAGGCCTAGGCAGTGTGGGACCACTGTGGGCCGTGACCCATAGAAGCACTGAGGTGCCACTATGGGCCGAGGCACACAGAGGCGCCCAGGGTGCCGTTGCGGGCCGTGGACCGCAGGGGCGGCCTTGGCCACCATTGCGGGCTGCGTCCCGTAGAGACGTCGCGGTGCCGCTGCATGATGCGACCTGCAGTGGTGCCTAGGCACCACTGCGGTGGTCTGCAACCCCTGTGGTTCCCCCTGCACATTCACTGCCCCCCATGCCTTGGTAAACTCCGCCCTCCGTGACACCCCATGGCCGCCGCTCCTTTCACAAACCTGCACAAAAATAATAGAACACACCCATACACAAGCCCTAACCCAATTTTCGGGTTAGGGCAAAACACCCATAAATTATATTATAAAAAAAAAAGGGGGTGTGGGTTGTGTAGAAGAAATAAAGGAGTTAGGGTTTTATTACTTTATTATAAAAAAAAAGGTGGGAAACCCTATTCGAATTTGAATAGGGTATTCCTCCCATAGACTTTGAACAAGGTTAATTCTTTATTTGTCAACTCTTAATAATCTTTTATGGCTTTAGATAAACCTATGTATAAATATATATAAATATATGGACATATATATATTGTTATGTCTTCCTAAAGTAATAGTACCGAGTTATATATATATATATACATATATATATACATATATATACATATATATATACATATATATACATATATATATATACATATATATACATATATATATATACATATATATACATATATATATATACATATATATACATATATATATATACATATATATACATATATATATATATATATATATGTATATATATATATATATATATATATGACATATAAATTAAGGTGTTAGTTGGATTAATTAATCAAATAGTGAAATTTACTTTTGCTATTAAGTAGAGTTTGTCTCAGGGATTTAATTAAAAGCTAGATTTAGAACCTTTTTTGGGTTTGATCTTTTGGAGGATATGTAAAAATAAATATATTGGAAATAGTTAGCCTTAGAGGATAGATTTTGTTGGCCAACTTTAATAAAGTTTTATAGCACAATTTCACTATGGGATTAATCGACCCTAGAGTCATACTTTAGACAAATTATAATTATTGTTAAAATAATAATAGGTTTTATAAAGCTAAGTACTAGGGCAAACTAATTTAATTCCTAGGCAATTAATAGGCTATTTGAGATTAATAAAATCTCTTGCAAATTTATTTAGAGACTTTTGTTTAAACGAAATTATTAGTACTAATTACTTGATGAGATAATAATAATTCTTTGGAGAATTATTATTCCGCATTCAATTTAGATTATCTTGCTTACTTGATCTAGTGTTTAGATTATTTATTAGATGAAAGAAATCAAATGCAGTTAAGACAAGACTTGTTAATGCATTATTTAGCAAACTTAGTTTTATTAGATTATGTTTTTAAAAAAAAAAATTATTCCGTTCATTTTCAAGTCTCCTTATTCTTGTAAAACAAAATGGAGGCTTGAAAGTTGTTATTTTGTTATTATTGTAAAGTGGATATAGAAAAACAAGATGTATTTACTTTTGTTGTTTATTCATTACTTTGAAATCAAAGAAGAATTCAAATATTATTCCTATAGGTTGTTGAAAAAGGGCATTATGATTGTTGGTTATTCATTTTTGTCAATGAATAGAAAAGGTTAAACATATATGATAATGAAGGTTAGTTTCTGATTTAAAAATAGAAAGGGACATGCTTTTATTTCATTATATTCAATGTTATTTTCTTTGCTTGTTGATTCCTAGTTAAGAAAGAAAGAAATCACATAAAATATATTTCATATGTTTAAACTTGTGAATATTCTTTTATTTGCGTTTAGTTATATTGCTGGTTAGTATTTAAAAAAAATAAAAAAATCAATGTTGTAAATAAAGTAGTTCTGAAATATTATAGTGGATATATTTTTAAGTATATAAATATTTTGGCTTAAATGAATGTATAAATGCATCACATGTAATTTATTTCAATGTTGTTATAAAACATCAATCTAAAAATGACATAGTAAAAGAAAAATATAAATGCATGCAAGTAAAAAATGCTAATGTTGTTGTTAAATAAAATAAAATAAACCTACTCACATATAATGCTTACCTATAAACTAAAGTTCTTGTTAAAAAATATATATATAAATTAAATATTGTATTTAACTATCTCTAAAAAAAAAATTCAATGTGTTTATTTTTGAGCATGCATATATATATGTATATATACACATATATATACATATATATATAAATATATATATATACATATATATATGTATATATATATATATACATATATATATGTATATATATACATATATATATGTATATATATACATATGTATGTATATATGTATATATATATATATTAATAATAATAAAAAGTTTGTTAAGAAAAGAATGAGAAGTTTCTCGACTATCTCGGGAGGCCATTGTGGGCCATGACTCGGAGGGACGGCTTCGGCCACCACTGTGGGCCACGACCCATAGGAGCGGCCTTGGCCGCACTATGGGCCACAACCCGTAGGGACGGCTTCAGCCACCACTGTGGATCGTGACCCATAGAGGCGGCTTCAGCCGCCACTGTGGGTTGCGTCCCATATGGGTGGCTTTAGCCGCCACTATGGGTTGTGACCCACAGGGGCATGGTCTCCCCTCAAGGCCTCAGCCTTTCAAACCCTCTTCTACCCTGCATGATATCTTAAACCTCCGCCTTCCTTCGTGATTGGCCCCTGCAACACAAAAAAATAGAAAATGAAAACCCTAACCCAATTTTGGGTTAGGGTTAGTAAAAAGGAAACAAAAGTAGAAGTGTTAGGGTGAGTAAAAGATAGTAAAATAAAAAGGATGCATAATTATAAGGTTAATAAAAGAATACAATATTAATAACATTTTCAAGATTTGAAATAAGATATTGGGGGGGGGAAATTCCCCATTGATAATAAAGTATTTTTATTATAGTTGAGGGAGATTTATATTTTATATTATAGGTTAATTGATTTTATAAGAGAATAATTGAAGTTTATATTTTCGTGTTTAGATAATCATATATATATATGAAAATGTATATCTATATATATTTAATTTTCATTAACATTACTAATGAGTATTTTAATTATAATGATCATTTAATCCCCTAAGGGGGTAATTTAATTGTATTTAATTATTTTATATTTTTAAGGGATTGATTTAATTATTTATTTATTTTTATATTATGCCTGGTAAACTTATTAATGTGACTGGCGACGCTGGCATGACATGCCCTCCAGCTCCATGTGAAACAATTTTGACCCAGAGCTATGAACTGGTGAGGCCACAACTAGGGGACCTCATCCCCACAGTTCACTTGTTCAAACCCTTGAGCACAATGGCCCAACGAAGACACAAGGCATGCGAGCACAATGGCCCAGCAGGGGTTCGAAACTTGGTGGTCTCTTCACCAACTAAGTGTTTTAACTGCGACACTACATGTCCGAAGACGGGGTTGATTTAATTATAAATTCTTATCTAAAGGAAGATTTATTTTCTAAGTCAACTTATTAATGTTATTTTGATGACATTGGAGACGTTTCAAATATTTTCCTATTTAATTATTATTAATACAATGAATGTATTAATGTTAATTTAATGAATTTTGGAGTTATTTAAATATTATAAAGAATTAATATTAACTCATAATATAATTAAAATTGAAGATTGATTTGGGCAAATTAATTTATTTTAGGTTGTGATGACTTTATAGGGTTAAATTATTCAGTTTAGATAATTGTAATTATTGTAATTGTTAAGTAAATTAAAATCTAATTTGTTTATTAAACTGCTTAGGAGCTGGGAATTAGTCCTAAGTCTCCTAGTTAAATTAAATAAATTATCGCTCACTTTAGAAACCCATTCTTAATGACACTTGATATATCATTTAGTAAAACTAATTAAGTTATCTCACCTTTTGAACTTACAAAATCAAGTATTATAGTGTTATAAAAAAAAATTGTTGTTGCGTTTTTGCCCAAAAGTTTGGGCATGACATATTTCAGTTGATAATATTTGTTCTCCTATTTTCTTGTACAATAGGTCAAATCAGGCACCTTATTTGATAATATTTTAGTGTTTGATGATCCTGAATATGCAAAGAAGTTAGTAAATGAGATATGGGGAAAAAACAAAGATGTGAGTCAATCTTGTTGTTTTGAAATCCTCTCTTGTAGATATTTTAGCTGATTGTAGAGCTGGTCATTGTAGATTTTTTAGTTGAGTGTAGAGTTAGTCATTGGTCATTGAAATCCTCTCTTGTAGATATGTCCTTAAACATCGATTATTTGTCATCAAATACTTGATTTTGTATTTTGTAAAAAATGTATGTTTATAGGCTAACTAGGATACATGGTATAATTATTGTTTATAGGGTGTTAGCTCAAATGGAAGATCACTTGCTTTACAAGTAGGAGGATGGTGGTTTGATTCCATTGTGCCCTAATATGACTAAATATATGAGAACTTGATGGAAAAATAATGATTAAAATGACTAAATATACTACCAATTGAAAACGATTAATGTCTAAATAAATGACCAATTAACAACAATCAATGACTAAATTTGTTAGGCCCAATATGGAAAGCTAATGTACTAAGAGGGGAGGGGTGAATCAGTACTTCAAATCCTTTCTTCAACAATAACTTTACTGTTATGCATAAACCAAAAACTGCTATAACATAACATAAAGCTAAAACAAATAAATAACAATCATACATGATTCACTCCATAACACATATATTTTGGTTACGCAAAAACTCTTGGTTAGAGAGAAAAACTACGGTGGGGATGGCACCCACAACTTCACTACTACAATAATAAAGGTTGCTTGGTCAGAGCTACATGTTTAGCTATTTCTGATAGCTTACCCTGTTAGGAGTATCAAGATTGTTAGATCTACCTTGCTAAAGGATTTTACAACACTTATTCTAAATGTTGCACCTAGTTAAAGGCTTTACAATTTATAGACTTTGTTAGAGTCTTTTACCCTGTTAAAGGTTTCTCTTACAACTCAAAATACTACAATAAAATCTTTACAAATATCTGCAACTTCACATCTGAAATGTTATAGCAGATTCTATGTGCTCAAAATGAGATTACCTTGCTTATAGCATACCTCAGTAACCCATAGATTAACTTGGTAAACCCTTCTGTTTACTCTGTTCTTTGACTGTTCTCTGAAATCCTTCTCGGTGACCTCTGTGTCTCTGACAGTCACAATACTCAGTGCTTCCTTATCTATTACACATGTCTTGCTTCATACACCTCTATATGTCTTACATCTGATCCCAATTCATGCTATATAAATAGATCTCTTATGTCGGTGATCTAGTTCATTGCTTCGATCTTACAAACATGATTTATCGAATGAATAACCATACAAATATTTCATTGGATAGATGACCTCAAAATCATACAAAATCTTTAAGTGCAATTTCCAATGTGATAACAGTTCTTTGTTCCTCGATCTTGTAGCACGTTTCCTATGTGTGTCCAGGTTCAATGAATTTGGTAACATGTTTCACTCGGTGTATATCAACTTGGTGTATTCTTTTTGCTGCTCAGTAGACATGGAGTGTTACTCGGTAGACAACTCGGTGTATACTAGGCTCTGTGACTACTTTCTTCTATAACCAACTGCTCTGTGCTTACCGACTGAATATTTCAGTAGTAATAACCGAGTAGAGTATATATAGAATGACTTTGGACATAAAACTAATGGCAACATAGTAAGTAGTAACAATCTCCCCTTTTGACATTAGTTGAGATGTTTGACAAAATTTCTTTCAAAGTCATAACTCAAAAATCTATATACTTGCAAAATTTGACTAAACTGACAGTATATACATTATTCAATAAAATAGTATATTTTGATATACTCCCCTTATCAATATATTGTACATAACTCTGATTTTGTATGCTCGGTGATAAATGTTCTATGTTAACTGCACTTGTGCTTTTCTCTTTGATTACTGCTCGGTGTTTACTACTTTGTTCACTGCTCGGTTCACTTCTTGGTATACTCCCCTTGTATACTACACTCTATACTCTATACTTTGATACTATGATACTATACTCCCCCTTTTTGACAAACATCAAAACTTAGTTACCATTCGGTGGAGGCAACTGGTCAAAAATGGATTTGTATTTTGTCCTTGCATCGGTAAGAGCGGCAGAGAGGGCGTCTTTGACACTATCCATGAGTGAATTCTGAGTTTTAATGTCAGCTAATAATG
Organism: Cryptomeria japonica; assembly: GCF_030272615.1. NCBI lineage: Eukaryota > Viridiplantae > Streptophyta > Pinopsida > Cupressales > Cupressaceae > Cryptomeria > Cryptomeria japonica. The sequence goes on along the minus strand of NC_081406.1, from coordinate 445,800,899 downwards.
AAATTAGTCCATCTAAGGTGCTTCCCTCTTGTTGAGTGGATAGGGAGGTAGCCTTGTTGATCTACTCTTGGATGGAGGACAAGTGTGGAATGAAGAAGGTTTGAAGAGTCATAATGTCCATCCTTATTTTGTGCTCTTCATTCCTGAGTTACAATTGTTGAGCCATGAGCTGTTGTAACTGTGTATAGAAATGCTGAATAGAATTTGGCTCAGTGGTCAACTTATTTGAGAGATTGATGATCTCTTTCTCAATCACTTCTATTTTATTTTTGATATCTTTAATGAATAAAGAGAATGTACAGAGTTTCTGAAATAAATAAAGAATGTGCTTGAGTTGAGGGGACAACTCAGCAATAAATTTGACAAGTTTTACTTTGCCAATAGCAATAGCTTTCTGTACCTCTTCAATCATTTTTGTAGTGAGCTCTTTGTCCTTCAATTCGCTCAAATATTTAGATGCGTCTACTCTAGATGTCTCGATTTGATTGAGGAGTTCATCCAAGTGAATATAGATGGCTGCATCTGTTGTCACTATAGCTTCAGGTAGCATATCTATTAATAGTGCTTTCACCTTTTGAAGTACTTTGTTTTTCTTTTGAATAGCCATTTGTTTTTCTTGTTCTGCTTTGGCTTTGCATAGTTCACCAAATTTAATGAGTGCTTGCCCTTTTAATTTTGATATGTCTACATTCAGCAACACTATTGGTTTTGACAAATCTAATTTGAAACTATGCTTTTTCATTTTCTTTTCTTTAGCCTTCACCGGTCGAACTAATACAATGGCTTGGGAGGCTTGTTGACCCTCGGTAGGTTTCTCAATAGAGGCAACACTTTTGTCAATTTCTTTAACCTTTGATGTAGCCTTCGGTGAATCCTTCAGTGCTTCTGTGCTTGGGGTCTCGGTTGTAACATTTTAAGTGCTAGAAGGAGCTTGAGAAGTCCGTTCCTCGATGGCCTGAGAGGTAGCTTCTCCTTCTGTAGACTTGTGACCCTCTTTTCCTTGTTCAGTATCCTGAGGGGGCTCGGTTGAAATAGGCTTAGTGACCAGAAGATAGGGCTGAACTTATTCCAAAACTGACTCACTGGATACCAGTTCTGCATATGCATTCCCTTCTATCATTTCCTCTTCTGGTGCCTCAGTGTCCATGATATCCTCATCAATTTGTATAGTGTCAGCAGGGTCTTGCTCAGTGATATCAGGATCTTGATTGGTGATATCAATTGTTTCAACTTCAACTTGCTCACTAGTACTCTTGATTCGAAAGATTTCCTACCACTTTTCTTTGGTCTCATTCTCTACATCCAAATAAAGGCATTCATCAATTTCAAGGCTCTTTGCTTGACTAGGAAGTTTGAGTGGTAGTATTTCAGATGTTCACTTATTTCATCTACCGACATGTCTACAAAGAGATGTACCAGACTTCTTTCTCTCATCTTCTTTTCCGAGTCCATGGCATATTTCCACCTATTATCAATATGCAAATACAGTTCTTTTGGAAGAGAATTAGTTACTTCCAATGGGACCAATCAGAATTTTAGAAGTGTGTAGATTACAACTTCTTCAATTTGTCTCTTTTCTGCATCAGATCTGGAGTCATATTTAACATATCTAAAAGTTCCAAATCCACCATATAGCTTCAAATTAGCACAAAAGTTATCAACACTATGTACTTCTTCCTTCTTTCTCTTAACAATCTGAAATTTGCTTGCATCTTCAGATTCGGTGTCACTGGACTCTTTAGTCAAAATGAGTCTCCAAGTAGATTTCTTATAAGTTTTTGTTACCTTTGGTGTGACAACATTCTTTGGTTTCTTACTTGGTGACGCTGCAAATGATCTTCTGTTTGGGTGCTTTACTGAAGGAGTCGGTGATACCTTTGATGTATCCCGTTTCTTCCTTTTCAAAACTTTCCCTTTAGGTAACTCGGTGGTCAATGTAATAGCTACCTCTTGGGCTTCAGATTCCTCCTCGGTGATGACTAGAGTGCCCTTTATAGGTGTGGAGGAAGAACCTTCTCCAAATTTCTCCATTAATGCCTTGATCATTTTTGTTGCTTTCCTTGTAGCCTTAGATACTACAATGCTCATCTTAACTTTCTATTTAACTTCTTCATATGTACCGTATCTCAGCTCGGTAGCATGCCTGGGTAATGTAAGAAAAACATCTATCTGTTGTTGTGTGATGTCAAAATCAATCTCATATCCCATTGGTGGCAAATATTGAGTTCTCAGTTCCACAAAATTAACATAGAAGTAGTCGGTGTCTACTTCAAAGCATATGTCATCTTTCTATTTCTCTACTAACTAGGGTGGAATTCTATACCTGTTATGCATCTTTTCCTGAAACTTGCTAAAGTAATCATCCATAATATCATTAAATTTATCACCTAGTCATTTGTTGAAGTCATTGATTTGATGGGTGATTGGTCGGTGTAGCTCCCAAACTACATTACCGGCTGATGGAAATAATTTCTCAAAATAGAAAAACATGCATACTAAAAGTGATCCAAACTTCAGTGTGTTAGCCGAGTTGTTCTTCTTTGGCTTCCTTATGGTGTTTAGATTCTCAAATAGGTTTTTCAACAATACTTCACAAAGATCAATCTTCATTCCTTTCTTCACAATCTTATATGCTAAATCGACTGCTGCATAGGGTACACTATTTTCCCTTGCCAATTGGAAGAAACAATAACCTATTACTCTAATGGAAAACTTCAGCTCTGCATCTGTGACATTGTTCAGTTTCAGTCCTCTGCAATCAGACTCAACTCAGGTTAAAGTGATCAATTCCTTTTGTGATATCATTTTCTGAGCACGAGCATGATCAAAAATAGGGTAACCGGTGATCAAATGAATGATTTCCTTGGTGATTTTGAATGGTTGCTCTTATAACCACATGAAATCATCATGAACTCTACTCAGAACAAACTTGACCCACTGGGGTTTGAAGACACAGGGATAGGTTAGGGCTTCGGTCAATCCCTTGATTTTAATGTGTTCATACTTCCTATCTAATTTCCCATCGGTACACAATTCATCATAAGCGTCCTTGATCTCAAAATGACCTAGTTCCTTGACATGACACTTAGTGAAGAATCTGACATCCTCAACTAGTAAAACCCTATCCAAAATGAGTGAAAATGTAGTTTTATCATCCGATTTAGATGCAACTTTGGGAGTTAGAGAGTATTTCACTGAAGGATTTTCAATGTTCTCAACAATAACGGGCTTCTGGATCTCAGGTACCATTGCAAATTTTGGATAATCACTTAACAAAAGATCCTTAGGGTTTGAAAAATTTCAAACGGCAAATGCTTCCCACTTAGAAAATGTAAAACAGATATTCACAACTGATATAATCGGTAAACTAGCTTGACAATGCGTTGTGATTGATGTAAATACCTTGAATTTCACTTCGGAGGAGGTTTGATCACCTCTAAATTGCTCTGCTCTTCTTTCTTGAAAACTTGGTAAGTGTAAAATGACTACGTAAAATCTTTAAGTACATAATATACCTTATCGGAATTTGTGCAGTTAGGTCAAAAAACATTAAATGCACTTAGTACGACTTCCTTTTTATGCTTTTACCAAGTAGCCAGTCTTCCTGTATTCACCGACTAGATAGGCTTCCAAAAGACTTGATAAAATTTCAAATTTCCTAATGCATCTTTAGTTATGTAGATTTTGAATTAAGTACATGATAAAATAGGAACTGTTAAGATTTAACCTTTGAGAGAATGAAGTCCCTTCATACCTTTACCGATTAATTTGAAATAGGTGCACCTAACTCAGTAGGTAAGGTGCTTTCTTCATTTGACACAATTTCCTTCTTTTTCCAAATCATCTATAATTTGCCTTTTATTTCCTTAGTGTCTCCTCTAGGTTGATCTCTACAATCTCTAGCCAAGTGTCCAACTTTGTGACAATGAAAACATGCCATACCAGGATTTCCCATAATCTTCGGTTGTTCATTCCAAACCTTATAAAGTAGTTGGCACTTATATGTCCATACCTTCCACAACATTCACACCATATCCTTGTATTGTAATCCCATGGTACTGCAGAATACTGTCGGTTAGGATCTATGTGAGTTCGGTAGCCTCTAGTATTTGCTCGGTGTGTAGACCACATATAATTCTATTAGCACTGATTAAAAATGGGCTTTTCTTTTCCCATAACTGGCTATGGTTTTTTCAAATTTTGAGTAAGGTGCATTTTCAAATGCTTCAACTCTGTTTTAGGCCTTAAGGGTTTAGGGTTTTTTGATTTTTTAAAAATCGTCTGATGTCTATTTAAAACCCTTTGGTTTCTATTCTTTCGTTACTTTATCCACTTAAGTGATGGGTCATGGGATCATAGAAAGTGTCCCCCCTTGTCGTTTGCCTAGGCAGTCATGTTAATTAATCACAAAAAATTTATGCCTTATGTGTATTCCTCCTAAAGTAGTCGGGCCCAGTAAGTAGTGTGCATCTCGCAGATGGATCTACGACTTTTGCTATTTTGCTAGGCGAAGTTGCGCGTAGTTTAAAACCAGTGAAGTTGCGAAAATGACATGGCATGCCAACTAGGTGGTCAAGCTAGTCGATGAGGGCGAGTAAAATGGCGGCACGCATCATAAGCTACAACAGTCAGCAAGTCAGGATTAAAGGTTAAAAGGCAGGTCCCAGAGGTGAGTCACGTCATGGGTTAGGAGATGACATGGCAAATACAGGTGTCAAGAATTAATTGGAGCCTAGTGCTTTCTCTCAGCAAATAAAAAAGTGACATGTCAGCTCTGAAGATGACTGTAAGCTAGGTATTCAAAGTGAGTTAGAGAGCCCACCCCTCTCGAATCCTATTCAGATGTTTAAAAGCCGATCAGCTCAAAAATGATCTGACGGCCCGCGCTATTTTGCAAGGGTAAGATGCTTGTGCTTTATACCCTGTGAAATAGCAAAAAGTGAACGAGAACCGTCCATGTGTCATGATGGATGGCAACGTGTCTAGGGACACGTGGTCTTAGAAGAAAGCTATGGGCTCACCAAGGTGGAACCGGCAGTATAAGAGAAAGACATGCGAAGAGCATTGAGTCGAATGTGAAAGGCATTTCAAGGCCAGTGGTTGAGTGCCACATGGTAGCACGTAGCCAATAGAGAAGCGGGACCCAGCGCAGAGCCAAAGCTGTTAGTTAGTATAATGGTTGATCAAGTTTCTTTTGATTGGACGGTCGGTGCTATTTCGTAGGACCAAGCTACTCGATAGTTATGCTTCACGAAGTTGCGAAAGAGCGAAAAGAAAGACTTGCAGGAACGTTGTGACCCGTTGGAGCGAAAAATATGAATTCTCCTATGAATTCAATTTTGAAGGGACGGCTGAAGCATGTGGAATCAATGTTGTAGTTAAGACCCTGGGTACAATATATGATTTCCCATCAATCGGATGAAAGATATCTTTTAAAGAATTTTTGCAGAGGAGCGGATGTAGAGCTATTTTCTTCACGTATAGAGCAAGTCAGTTCAGTTGTAGAGAAAATTCTTTCAAGTTAAGAACAGGTTTTCTCGTACTCTAGTGTAGCAATTTCTGTGTGGTGTGTTTCAGATAAGATATTGATTTGTCACATAAGTATTTAGGAGTGGTATTCATTTCTTACTTTTTTTTAAATGGCTCCTAAAAGAGAATTTTCTCGCAAAGTCAATTATTCAGAAAGAAGTGTCTGTGATGATTTTCTTGAACAGTTGACGTTGTCAACTAATCAGGCATCGAAGGCAAAACAATTAGTGCCTAGAGCTCCCTATTTAAAGATAGGAGAAGGACTATATGACAAGGGTAACTAGTTGAGAGACCCACAGGTTGGATTGTCTGGGTTGGGGTTATTTAAGATTGGATTTGGAATGAGAAATTCTCCGGCCCCGCAAAACAGTATTTGGGAATTAGATGTTGGGAAATTGGTAGTCCCAGGGGTATTTATGGACCCAAATTGCACTCAACTATGATCCAGTCACAAGAAGCATTCAGGATATAAATGGAAAAACCCTTATTAAGATTAATGCTGAAGAATTCAGGAATGCTTTTGGGCTTAATGAGTTTACCAATTTTCTAGAGCCCATAAATTTCAAGTCACTAGCTCAAATTTATAGTGCACAGAGGAATCATCTCAGGAATGGGCCACTCAAGGAATTTTTTGTAAAGATAGGTGGGTTGGCAGTTGTAGGACCCAACACAGAAGAGCCCTTTTCATTGAGTATGTTCACCCTTAGGGCTAAGGGAATGTATTGGGCACTTTGCCAAGTTTTGGGAGAAGATGCTGAAGCAAATATGCCCAATCACTACCTGTTAATGATTGCTCAGATTTTGAATCATTCTCTTGCAATTACATTTGATTATGCTTCTTTCATTGTTGACGCTATCCATGGAGGGTTAATAGGAATAAAGAATGGAAAGGTGGATAGGGCTTTCAGATGGTACTCACTCCTGATGCATCTATTTCTTTTCAAAGGTGGTGATTACTTTGCTAGTGGATTGGACCTTGTCAAGGAGAAAGAAGGAGAAAAGATGCTAGTACAACTATGGAGTATTGTGTTGTCATGGGATAGGGAGGATGCCAATTTCTTGAAGTTTGACAAATACTTTGCATACAAGATCAGGACTCTCCTCTACTCAGAGAACCCAAGAATCCCCAAGGTTCTTTTGGAATTCATAAGACCAAAAGAATTCGCAGAGAACATAAAAATTGTTCACAATTGGGGTGACATTTATTTGTATCCAGTCTCGACAGTTTTCAGAGTGTTTGGTTTTAGAGGCACCCCATTCTTGCTACCTTACCAAGTCCCTCTCAAAGTAGGAATTGGAGAGATCCTTAGACAAATTGGTTTTGTACAAGAGGTAGAGCTAACAGGCAGGGTCAAAGGGACTATTTTCCCTATAGTTACCATAGCCCACCAATTTGTAATAATAAAAGGGGGTTGGAATTGCTTTGAGGATTTTCTCTAGCCTTATCATTTGTCTACTGCAGTATCCAGGTGTGTTGATCCAGAACACTTCTTCAACGACATGTTTAGAAAGAGAGCAGCATGCAAAGGTAGGCCCCATCAATTTCAATTTCCTAAAGACCTCATCAGAAATGAGTTTGATCTAGATAAGCAAGAGCTGAGGAAAGAGAAATGGGTGGCTTATAAGAAAGCCTTGGATTTCGTGCATCAGGTTGATGCCAACTATGACCCATTGTCTAGCTTTTTCCCTCTGGAGGAGAAAATAAAGTTTTTAATTGTTTTCTTTGAAGATGTGATGCAGACCTTGAAGGAGAAGAGGGAAGCTGTAATCAAAAGCAACCCTGAAAAGGTGAGAGTGGACCTAAGTATGTCAGCCTCCAGCAAAGCGATCACTCCTGGTGATTATACACTGAATAAGAAATCTAGTTACAGTGTGTTGATGCCTACAATAGGGGAGCCCTCTACCTCTAAATGAAAGAGGAAGATACAAGATGTCATTGACATCCAAGAGAGCCCAAAGAAGCAAAGGGTAGGGAAAGAAGTACAATCGGATGCACCTTTGTATTCTCTATCCCAATCCCCTATCCACATAGGAGATGAGCATGTAGCAACTGAGCAACTCCTATAGTTAGGCAGTCTAGGTTAAATTGCCTACACTTATGATGAAGTGGAAGAAGGAATGCCAGAAGAACCCCTTGCTGCTGAAATGGACATTACCACCACTGAACTCAAAGGCCAGGAGTGGGATCCTGAGATAAAGCAGGCAAGTAATGCCTTCTTGGCTGACAACAATTTTGTCACATCAGAAGCATTTATGCAATTTATATGGAAACAAAACATAGATAAATACAATGCTAGATGTGAAAAGAGAAAAGGTGAGTAGCCTAATAAAGATCTAGCCTTGGTAGAAGAGGAAATAAAGTAAGAGATGATGGAAGAGTTCAAAACCATCACCCTTGAGCAAGGGAGAGATATGGTGGCACAAGCTAGAGTGCTTATTTTACCCAAGTGGGATATAGCAGATGCCCTGGTACTAGACACAGTGAGGAAGGAGACCAAACCCAAGGAGGGAATTACTTTCAGTAAGGATAATGTTGCACTCGTCATGTGGTCTCTCAAGAGAAATGAGAGTAAGAAGAGAAAAGATACCCCAGGGTCAAGTTACCTTAGTGGGATGATGGTGAAGAGAGTGTAGAGTACAGGGGTAGTGGAAGTTGCTAGCACTGTGCTAGAGACTGCAAAATTTAGTGTTGCAGTAGCAAAAAAGGAAGCCAAAGAGAAAGAGATCCTCCAAGTCAAGTTGGAAACAATTTTGAAGGCTATAACAGTGCTAAGGAGGAGGTAAGAGGTAAGGATAGCATCATTGCTAAGCTGCAGAGCCAGTTGACTAGACAATACCATCAAGGTGAGTCTTCAACACTGATGATCTCCTCTTCTCCTGCAAGACCTCCACCTACCAGCCCTATTGTTGAGTTTCCACCATCTCTAGCACCCTCAAGCTCTCAAATGGTTGAGATTACTCCTCAAGAATTAGAAAATTTAAAACAGGCTCAGGCCTTATATGCAAAGAAGTATGAGGAGAGAGTAAAGGATACCATTTCCTGTTTTGCAGATACAATGAATGCCTCATTGCTATATAATAATGTATGTAACATTTTGGATATATGGAATGAGCTCAGGGGAGATAAGGCCATTTTGACACCTAGTTTTGACAAGTGGAGGCCTAGGGAGCAAGATTTAGAGTTTATATGTGCATCTTATGATGAAGCAGGGGCCGATCCTATCATTAAATCCACTTGTGACATCACTAAAGATTTAGTACAATTAGCAGCAGAGGTGGATAATGTTGATAGGAAAGTTAATTTGTGCAAGAAGGAATATACTGATCAACTGAAGGATAAACATATGTGGCTTAAGGAGATAAAAGCCAAATTGTCAACAAGAATTAAAGGAATTATTGATCTAGATGATGCTTCTTTCTTTGTTATAACAATATAGGAGATAGAGAAAATTAAGGCACATTATAGTTTTCTCAATTCAGAAGTCAACAAATTGAGAAACTCCTAGAAAAAGTTGACCAAGGATAAAGCTAAGGTGATTAATTTATCATGGCCTATCGATGATGTGTATGATGAGTGGACCACAAAATATGCCACCCATGATCCGAAACAGTTGGAGAGCGCCCCTGAAAAGGTAGAAGAAGTTACAACCAAACAGCCTGTTGAAGAAACTACAGAGGCCGAAAAGAGCTTGTAACTGTTTTTGTGAAAAGCTTGTAACCTTTTTGTTTTGAAAGAAATGATTGTAACAAAATCTGCTCAAGAAGTCTGAATCTTTGTGCATCCATGTTGTTATAAATGGATACCAGGACTAGAGGAAAGGGGATCGCAAAGAATTGTAAGAAAACGCTGCTGAAATTCATAGCTGAGCTTTTCTAAGTGTAATGGAGAAAATTCCAAAGTTTTGTAATACTTCTTTGAAGAATAATATCAATATGCAAACCATCATCTTTTGAGTAAAATTTGTATTGTCTTTGAGTATTCCTGCAATTTGTTTATTGCTTTCATTCTGAATAATCCAGAGTTATTTTGTTTGAATGGGGTTGCAAGGCAATTTTCAGTAGATGTGTTCACTAGCTTTTCTCTTTAGGAGGGAAATTAAAGATGCGGGGATCATTCCTACTGGTGAATTCTTTGTAGGGAACTTTGAATCTTGATGATCATGGTTTAATTTGATATGCATAAATTCTTATAAGTGTTAGGCACATATAAGGATTAATAGAAGTCGAGCCAATGGGATGTGTGAAGATATTTTGTTTTGGGGAGTATTGTCTGAATTTTAGATGACTCTGTGACCTTGGATATGGCACTGGTATTGATTGAAGTTGTCTATTACATGTTTTGTTGGTCACAATACTGAATATGAGTATAATTTGCATTCTTTTGTTTCAGTTGGTTTCAAGGTGATTAAATCCACTGGTTTGCTGTGGGTTTATGTTTGAAAGTGTGAATTTAGTTCATGAAGGTATACCCACATGGACTCTGAGCAAGTCCAAAGTGTAGAAGGTTTGTTTAAACCTTGTCATATGTTGTCTTGAGAATTTCCTTATCTTTGATATCTCTTCTGCACCGAGTTCAATCATATTATATTAAGGATGTTAAAGAGAATCAGATTTTAAAGACAACAAAAGTGGTGACTCTGCTGGGGAGAGTTACAATAAAGATATAAACGCAGATCTGTGTTGAGGATTATAAAGAAAATTGTTGTGTGTTTGTGGATTAGACTGCTTGTTTTCATAATTCCCATAGTTTTGTGGGTGGTGACTCTGTTACTTTTGAACCAGTCCTTGTGAGATACAAATATTTCTAAAAGGAAGACAAGCAAGATGCAAGGAGCAAAAAACACGAGATCATTCATGAAGAAACATCCTCGTGAAACCTTGCAAGAAGGTCTGCCAGAACAGTCACGGAGAGACCAGAAGAGACCTGTGTTGCATGAGCCATCAAATGCTGCTTGGGTGCAGAAAAACAATAATACTGGTGTAGTCACATAAATTTGTCCACTTAATTAAATGAATACTTAGTATTTATTTGATTATTTAACCATCAATTAATAATTAATTAAATTAATATTTAATTAATTCATCTTAACCCTATTCTCCTATTAATTAAATAAATTATTCAATTTATTTGATTTAATTCACTTAACCAAATTCAGACCATTAATTAAATAAATAAATCATATTTATTTAATTAAATCTTCTCTCACATTTAAATAAATTAATATTTATTTAAAACCCCCAAAATCCCACCTCTCACATTTAAATAAATTAATATTTATTTAAAACCCCCAAAATCCCACCTCTCACATTTAAATAAATAAATCATTTATTTAAAATCACCTTTATCCTCCACCCACTTGCATTTTCCTACAAATACAAGTTGCACAATTATTTTAAATAAATAATTTATTTAAATCACCTTTATCCTCCACCCACTTGTATTTTCCTACAAAAGCAAGTTGCACAACTATTTTAAATAAATTATTTATTTAAAATCCTATTTATCCTCACCCACTTGAAACCTTTAATGGTTTCCCTTAAAGTATTCAAACTTGATGGCTTTAAAGTCTTCAAACTTGATGGCTTCCTTCTATAGTCTTCTTAAGACTTTAATGGTTTTCCTTAAAGTCTTCAAGCCTTTAATGGTTCCCCTCAAAGTCTTCAAGCATTTTAATGCTTTATCTTCCTTTTTTTCATTTAAATAAATTAATATTTATTTGAATATTTATCCAAATACAACTTGCACACATTTATTGAAATAAATGAATTTTTATTTTTAATAAAATCCTATTTTCCCTCACCCACCAAATCCACTTGCAAAATCTAATCCCCTTCTAGATTCTTCTAACCCCTTCCTAATTAGCCTAATCCATCCCCTAATTATTGTCACATTCCTAAACAAAAGGGAGTCACTTCTCAAAGCCTAAAAGTCTTTGATAACCATTAAAGGCTTCCAACTTTCAACCACTTAATCCCCAAAGTCTCCAATAACCATTAATGGTTAATTCAACCCTCCCACATGGTTAAAACATTTGTTTTGACTCAACCTCTACCCAACCCAAAGGTCTCATCAAGCCTTTAATGCTTTGACCATGATTATCTCTTAATCATTTGCACAAAGGTTTATCCTTGGATTAACTCTTAATCCAATGGGTAATCTTAATTTAGACTTGACCCTTACCTTCCAGATAACCATGAGGTCTTCTCAGGCCTTTAATGCCTCCAACCTCTTCTCTCAACCCAATCCTATGTTGACACTTGTCACCATTTTATTGGTGCCAATTGTGCACATGGATCCCCAACTTTCAAACTTGGCCCTTGATTAAACCATTCAATCTTAACCCTTCATTTCCCCATTTCTTCTATAAATAGAACCCTTCTCCTCAAGCAAAAGAAGCATTTTTAGAGTATTGTTGTTATACTGGCATTAGCATAGAGCTTTTTCATAGCACCACTATCTACTCTTGCATAGTATTTGCTTATCATATTCAACCATCTTGAATCTCCATATGGCATCCATGGCTAGTGCTAAAAGCTGAGAGCTACACTCATTTGGGACTTGGAGAGGAGAGAAACAAGGGAGAAGCATCAAAAGGCATCATGGAAGCATCTTAGGGAGGCTCTTCTCCTTTCTTTTATTCTGTTAAACTTCTTTCATGCTTTTTTGAAATCTCTCTTGATATGTTTGGAATGGTTTTTAGTTCTTTGTTTTGTTTTTATGGTTGAAACTAACTTATTAACATTGAACTTTGTTGTTGCCTTGTCCCCATTTCCATGACATCAACTGGTAAGATGCCTGATCGACCTGTTTATGCAAAGTCTAATTCATCTTCCAGAGATTCAGAACATGATATCTTAGGTTTCCATTCGGGATTGTTTGGAAATATTGATAATGCACCTATTTTAAATCAAGATTTATCTCATGTTAGGGTTTCTGCAAGAGATAGAACCAGTTCAAATGCAATTAGACACTCTGTTCCTAGGACAATTGATGGGAACATTAGTTTGATTGACATAGATCAAGTTAATGCATCAAAATCTGAAGAAAACTTCCCTGATCAGGATAAAGTGTCTCAAGAGATTGAAGACTTAAATAGAAGAGTCCATCACTTAATCTCCCTAAGAGCCCAAAAGGAAGCAAATAAGGAGAAGGAAGTCAAAGCCAAATTAATGGAAAGGGATAGGCTCCTTAGATAGATAGCAGATCTTGAAGTACTTGCTAAGGAGAAAGAAAAAAGTGATGAGGAAGGCCCTGTGATTAGAGAGATTCTAATCCCCAAAACTAAACAAGCTTGTAAGTCAGTAGTCTAGCCAACTAGGGAAGTATTTAATGACTCCCAGCTTCCTAAAGCTAATATGGATAAAGGAAAATAGAAATGGGTAGATGATGGAATAGAATCTAAAACTGCAGAAGAGATCTCTCATAAGCTTTTAGCACATGAGAGAGAAATGGAAAGGATGAGGAAAGAAAAAGAAGATCTCCAAATGGAATTAGAAAAGGCTGAGTTAGAAGCAGCGAATCAAGAAGTAAAAAGAAAGATTAATTACTTAAAGGCTCCCCCCATTACATTCCCATTAGAAGATCTTAGCGAGCCTAATTCTCAACATATTTCCCTTCCCCAGGCTAATACTCAACCTGTAGTACAAGCTAATATTGCCTCAGTAAGTCAAATCCCTGTGAATAAATAGCACACCCAAATACCTCAATCTCCAATCCCAAAAGTTAAAATGACCATGGGAAATAATAATGCTATTACCCCTTTTCAAAGAAGACCAATCAATTTAGAACAATATAGATAATTGTTCTTTGATGGGATCCTGGGATATCCAAATCATGTTCCCACTGAGTTAAGAGACAGACTCCATAAATTTGCCGGGAACAATGCAATTAGTGCTGAGGAACATCTGAAATCTTTTGGGGATCTAATAAATGATTATGAGATAGTAGATGAAGATTTTATTATGAAACTGTTTGTTTAATCCCTGGTTGATGATGCAAGAGATTGGTATAGAGGTCTCCCGATCAATAGCATAGGGTCATGGGAAGATTTTAAAAATTGTTTTCAAAAGTAGTATGGTGACAAGACTAATGTGAGTTTCATGCTAAATGAATTCAACAATATCAGAAAATCTAAGAATGAAATGGTCATTGATTTCAATGCCAGATTCCAGAAGGCCATGCACAGATTGTATCAAGTGATGAGGCTAGATGATAACATGTGTCTTAATACATATTACAATGCATTTGATTCCAAGATGGCCTATATTTTGAAGGATAAGAACCCACATAACTTGAGAGATGCTTTTAGAATTGCCATAAATGTAGAAAGTAATAGAAAAGCATCTGGGAAGTTAGGAAGAAGGACATATGGTAGATTATGGCAAGAAACCAAACAACAACCTAATAAAGTTGCTAAGGAGGATGATAAGATAGAGAAATTGGTTACTCCTATGAAAGATTTGACTGCCAAGGTTAACAAAAATGATAAACCTCATAATAACTGGCAAGATAGACCCCCTAGATTGCATGATATGCCATATAATACCAATTGGAAAGATGGTAAGCCCCAAATTGAGAAGCTTAAAATTACCCAAAGTCAAGACCCTCCAGATCCCTTGAAAGGGAAAACTGTTCACAATATAGAAAATACTCCTTGGTGTATTGCTTGTGATGGACCACATTCTCCTCATTAGTGTGTAGCGGCTCAGGCTCTAGAAGAATCTATGAGACCAGAAGCAGAGCCTGACATTAATATGTTTGAAACCATCATAGAAAGTGATGAGGAATCCGTGCAAAGTCAATACAGTGATGTGCTAGATAATGAAAGGTTAGTGCAAGGATAGTTAACCTTAGATTGGCATCCTACATTGAATGTGGTAACAAATGAGGATGAAGAGGTTCATCTCAGGAGGCCTAGTGAGGAAGAAGTTAGAAATCTCACTAAAGCTGCAATTGCCAAAGCAAAACACAATTATAACTTGAGAAGCACTAAGAGAGATACTGATCAGGGCGAGCCAGGTTCTATGTTCGTAAAGGAGGTCACTAAGAAGGGGGCATCAAGTAGTGCTACCATTGTTCCCAAGGTCAGTCAAGAGAAAGAGAAACAAGTTAAAGATGTACCCAAAGGAAAGCATGATAAAAATATTGATGATGTACAAGGAGCAGCAACAGTGAAAAAGGCAAGCCAGTTCAAGACAGAAAGGGTCAGAACTAACACTGAAACATGCAATAGTTTTACATTTGACATGGCCCAAGCTCTTACTCAAATGAAGCTCACTATTCCCTTAGTAGAATTACTAAAGATTAAAGAACATAAAGATGCAGCTTTGTCTCTATTCTCTAGTATATCTGACAGTGACATAGTCTTACCCACCGGTTCAGCTAGAGTTAGAAAGAATCAAGAGTTCCAAACCCCAGAGGTTTATGTTGGAACCACTATCACTCAAGAACCCTCACAGGTAGATCCCTTCTATGTTACCCTGTTAGTCAATAACCGGCTGATTAAAAATTGCATGATAGATTTAGGGGCTGCTGCTAATGTAATGCCTTATGGTGTTATGAAAGAATTAGGATTATCAGTAACCACTGTGTATGGGAAGTGCTATGCCATGGATAACAAAGAAGCGTTTGTGATAGGCACAATGAAAGATGTAGAAGTAAAAATAGCAGCCTTCCCTGAAGCCACTTACAAAATGGATGTTATTGTTACTGACACTAAACCCCACTATGGTATGCTACTTTCCAGGCAATGGGCAGTAGCAGTAGGGGGAAATGTCCAATTGGACTTATCTTATGCCACCATTCCTATTAATGGTAATCAGGTCAAATTGTATAGAGAGCCACAAGCTCCTAGGGTGATAGAAAATGCAGACCCTAGTATGCTTAATTGTATGATTGATGTAGACCTAGATAACTTCAGACTTCAACCAGTTTTACCTCAATTGAAGAATACTGACCCTATTGTGATTGAGTTACAAGAACAACAATATGGATTGTGGCAGATGTATTTTGATGGAGCTTGCTCCAAGGAAGGATCAGGGGCAAGGGTTCTTTTTGTGTCCCCATCAGGTGTAACTTTTAAGTATTCATTTTTATTGGCATTCCAGTGCACAAATAATACTGCAGAATATGAAGCCCTATTATTAGGACTTGAGGTTGCAAAAAGGCATGGAATCCAATTGTTGAAAGTAATGGGGGATTCAAAATTAGTTGTCTCTCAGGTCAGATCTAAATATGCATCCAAGAATGATAGATTAAAGCAGTATAAGCATGCTGTTTGGGATGTTATTGAACATTTTGATGCATTTTCTATCAATTGGATAGAGCGAGCAAAGAATATTATGGCAGACTTCCTAGCTAATGTTGCTTTGAAAAATAATGATGAAACCCTAACCAGTATCTCCACTATGGAAATAAAATCTAGGCCTGCTATTCCTGACAATGTGTACAATTGGCAAGTTTTTGCTGATGATGAAGACATTCTTAGGTTTATTCAATGTGTTGATAATTATGATGGACAAAAGATTGATTGTAATGCATTGGTGGAAGTGGTAGACAATAGAGAGACAGTGTTTGGAAATGATGTAGTCCAGTTGGAAACTAATGAAATACCTAAAGGGCTGGTAGAGCTGGAGAGCATGTTTAGTTATAATGATAGTCACTTATGTCAACAATCTACCACCAAATTAGAAGAGTTGGAGGAGGTAAATTTGGGGACTGAGTCATCTCCTAAGTTAGTATATATTGGCAAAAAATTACCTCCTCATGTTAGGACTAACCTTATTAATTTATTGAAAAGGTATAAACATGTTTTTGCTTGGTCTTATGAAGACCTAAAGGTGTATAGACAAGATCTTTTTCAGCATGAGGTTCCTTTACTTTCGGATGCTAAGTCTTTTAGGCAAAAATAGAGACCTATTAACCCCTTATTAGAAGCTAAGATGCAATAGGAGCTAACTAAATTAAGGGAAGGGGGGATTATCAAACCAATAAGGCATTCTTCATGGGTCTCCAATCTGGTTCCAGTAAGGAAAAAGAATGGGGACATCAGATTATGTGTAGATTTTAGGAATTTAAATGTTGCTTCCTTGAAGGATAACTACTCATCCCCAAATATGGAAGCCATGCTATAGAGAGTGACAGGATGTGATCTTTTATCCATGATGGATGGTTTCTCAGGATATAATCAAGTGTTAGTAAAAGAGTCTAAACAGTTTAAAATAACCTTCACTACTCCATGGGGAACTTATGTTTATGTGAGAATGCCATTCGGGTTAAAAAATGCCGGAGCTACATTTCAAAGAGCTATGGATGTAGCTTTTAAAGAATTCATTAACATCATCATGGTGGTTTATCAAGATGACCTAACTTGTTTCTCTAAGAAGGCTGATGATCATTGTGGACATCTGGAGAAAGTGTTCAATAAAGCCTTGGAATTTGGTGTATCACTAAATCCCAAGAAATGTCATTTTGGGGTCATTAAAGGAAAGCTATTGGGACACATAGTTTCCAAGGAAGGGGTAAGGATAGACCCTGAAAGAATTGAAGCCATCAATAAAGTGTCTGAACCTAAAAATGTGAAAAGTATTCAATCTTTTTTAGGCAAAGTAAATTCTGTGAGGAGATTTATTGCAAATTTCGTAGAGATAGTGAAGCCTATTGTTAAGCTCCTCAAGAAGGATACCAAGTTTTATTGGGATCAAGAAGCCTCAAAAGATTTTGCTGAAATTAAGAAGGTAATCCAGGAGGCACCAGTGTTGAAATCTCCTAATTACAGTAAGCCTTTTTCTCTGTTTTCTTTTGCTTCATATCATACGGTGGCTGCAGTATTACTACAAAAGGACAATGAGGGATA
Organism: Cryptomeria japonica; assembly: GCF_030272615.1. Classification (NCBI taxonomy): domain Eukaryota; kingdom Viridiplantae; phylum Streptophyta; class Pinopsida; order Cupressales; family Cupressaceae; genus Cryptomeria; species Cryptomeria japonica. The sequence continues at coordinate 445,783,515 of NC_081406.1, read as the reverse complement.
TGAACATCCCATAGTCTTCTACAGTAAGTCTTTGTAGGCAGCAGAACTAAAATATGAGACCATGGAGAAACAAGCTTATGCTCTAGTTAAAGCTGTTAAGGCTTTTAGGCCATACTTAGTGAATGCAAATATCATTGCCTATGTCCCACATGCGGCAGTTAAGGATATTTTGTCTCAGTCTGAGGTTACTAGGAAAAGATGCAGATGGATCAACAGAATTCAAGAATTCAACTTGGAGATAAAGATCACCAAATTGGTGAGAGGTTTAGGTTTGGCTAAGCTCATGACTGAGTCTAATCTCATGAATGTAGAAATACATAATGTTGAGGTTAGAGATGCTTCAGTCACTAGTATTGAGAGGCAACCCTAGTATACAGAGATAGTCCAAATTTTGAAAGGTGCTACATTCCTAGAAGAAATGACACATAACCAGAAAAGAACTCTAAAACTCAAGTCCAAAAATATGTTCTCATTCAGGGTGATCTTTTCTAGAGGAAAAGAGATGGAGAGCTACTAATGTGTTTGGATGAATTCGAAGCTAAATGGGTGTTGACTGAAATGCATGACGGAGTATGTGGAGGTCACTACTCTGCTAAGACTACTATTGGTAAGATAATCCGGGCTGGATACTATTGGCCCACTCTATTTAAGGATACTCATGCATATGTTTGGAAATGTGACCCATGTCAGAAATTTTCATCCAAGCTGAAGTATGAAGGAGCCTTACCTTTAAATCCAGTCTCTGTAGAAGCTCCTTTTGTCCAGTGGGGCATTGATTTTATTGGAGAGATTATTGAGAAGTCAGGGAGAGGTCACAGATGGATCATAGTGGCCACTAATTATTTCACCAAATGGATAGAAGCCATCCCTACAAGAAGAGCTACTAGTAAAGTTGTCATTGATTTCCTAATGGATAATGTTGTAACTAGATTTGGAACACCTGCAAGATTGGTGATGGATAATGCCATGTGTTTTAGATCAGAAGAGTTTGTATGCTTTTGTACTAGTCATAGAATACTCATGTCCTACTCTTCACCTTATCACCCTCAAGGGAATGGACAAGCAGAATCCAGTAATAAAAGCCTATTGACTATCATTAAGAAAATCCTAGAAGAGAATAAAAGGTCTTGGGATCAAAAATTGAAGTTAGCTCTGTGGGAAGATAGAATAACAGTTAAGAAATCCATTGGAATGTCACCTTTTGAATTAGTCTATGGTGCCCAAGCCAGATTGTCAGTAAATAATCGTCTTCCAGTTTATAAGTTTTTGCAAAGTGAGGACATGGAGATATCTGAACTGATGGAAAATAGAATGATCCAAATTGTAGAAATGGAGGAGCTTAGAACTTCTGCCCATAAGAGAAATCAGAAGATCCAATTGCAGTCAAAATATCTTTTTGATAAAAGGACATCACAAAGGAAGTTTCAAATTGATGACATGGTTCTTCAGTGGAATGCAAAAGGACAAGATAAGGGAAAGCATAAGAAATTCGAATCACTGTGGATTGGCCCTTTTGTGATTTATGACTTAAATGGTAAGGATTCATATTTCTTGAAGAATATGAATGATGAAATATAGGAATTTCCAGTGCATGGACAATTCTTAAAGCATTATTTCTCTTAATGTCCATGCACAGTAGGTCCTTTGTTTGTACATATTTTGTTCCTTTCCTATTTTTCTATTTTGGTTTGTGTTTTGGTCTGTTTCTCCAGAAGTTTCTGAGTCTTCTTGTGTTGACCTTGTGGTCAACCATCCCCAGTCAGAGCCTTTGTTATCACTGATTAAAAATGGGCTTTTCTTTTCCCATAACTGGCTATGGTTTTTTGAAATTTTGAGTAAGGTGCATTTTCAAATGCTTCAGCTCTGTTTTAGGCCTTAAGGGTTTAGGGTTTTTTTAATTTTTTTAAATCGCCTGATGTCTGTTTAAAACCCTCTGGTTTCTATTCTTTCGTTACTTTATCCACTTAAGTGATGGGTCATGGGATTGTAGGAAGTGTCCCCCCTTGTCATTTGCCTAGGCGGTCATGTTAATTAATCACAAAAAATTTATGCCTTATGTGTATTCCTCCTAAAGTTGTCGGGCCCAGTAAGTAGTGTGCATCTTGCAGATGGATCTATGGCTTTCGCTATTTCGGTAGGTGAAGTTGCACATAGTTTAAAACTAGCGAAGTTGCGAAAATGACATGGCATGCCAACTAGGTGGTCTAGCTGGTTGATGAGGGTGAGTAAAATGGCGGCATGTGGCATAAGCTACAACAGTCAGCAAGTCAGGATTAAAGGTTAAAAGGCAGGTCCCAGAGGTGAGTCACGTCGTGGGTTAGGAGATGACATGGCAAATATAGGTGTCAATAATTAATTGGAGCCAAGTGCTTTCTCTCGGCAAATAAAAAAGTGACATGTTAGCTCTGAAGATGACTGTATGCCAGGTGTTCAAAGTGAGTCAGAGGGCCCACCCCTCTCGAAGCCTATTTAGATGGTTAAAAGCCGATCAACTAAAAAATGATCTGATGGCCCACGCTATTTCGCAAGGGTAAGATGCTCGTGCTTTATACCCTGCGAAATAGAGAAATTGAATGAGAACCGTCCATGTGTCATGATGGGTGGCAACGTGTCCAGGGACACGTGGTCTTAGAAGAAAGCTCTGGGCCCGCCAAGGTGGAACCGGCAGTATAAGAGAAAGACATGCGGCTAGCGTTGAGTCGAATGTGAAAGGCATTTCAAGGCCAGTGGTTGAGTGCCACGTGGTAGCACGTAGCCAATAGAGAAGCGGGACCCAGCGTGGACCCAAAGCTATTAGTTAGTATAATGGTTGATCAAGTTTCTTTTGATCAGATGGTCGGCACTATTTCGCAGAACCAAGCTGCCCGATAGTTATGCTTCACGAAGTTGCGAAAGAGCGAAAAGAAAGACTTGCAGGAACGTTGTGACCTGTTGGAGCAAAAAATACAAATTCTCCTATGAATTCAATTTTGAAGGGACGACTGAAGCATGTGGAATCAATGTTGTAGTTAAGACATTGGGTACAATATATGATTTCCCATCAATCGGATGAAAGATATCTTTTAAAGAATTTTTGCAGAGGAGCGGATGCAGAGCTATCTTCTTCAAGTATAGAGCAAGTCAGTTCAGTTGCAGAGCAAATTCCTTCAAGTTAAGAACAAGTTTTCTCGTACTCTTGTGTAGCAATTTCTGTGTGGTGTGTTTCAAATAAGATATTGATTCGTCATAGAAGTATTTAGGAGTGGTATTCATTTCTTACATTTTTTTTAAATGGCTCCTAAAAGAGAATTTTCTCGCAAAGTCAATTATTCAGAAAGAAGTGTCTGTGATGATTTTCTTGAATAGTTGACGTTGTCAAATAATCAGGCATCGAAGGCAAAAGAATTAGTGCCTAAAGCTCCCTGTTTAAAGATAGGAGAAGGATTGTATGACAAGGGTAACTGGTTGAGAGACCCACAGGTTGGATTGTCATGGTTGGGGTTATTTAAGATTGGATTTGGAATGAGAAATTCTCTGGCCCCACAAAACAGTATTTGGGAATTAGATGTTGGGAAATTGGTAGTCCCAGGGGTATTTATGGACATAGATTTGTTGACCCAAATTGTACTCAACTATGATCCAGTCACAAGAAGCATTCAGGATATAAATGGAAAAACCCTTATTAAGATTAATGCTGAAGAATTCAGGAATGCTTTTGGGCTTAATGAATTCACCAATTTTCTAGAGCCCATAAATTTCAAGTCACTAGCTTAAATTTATAGTGCACAGAGGAATCATCTCAAGAATGGGCCACTCAAGGAATTTTTTGTAAAGATAGGTGGGTTGGCAGTTGTAGGACCCAACACAGAAGAGCCCTTTTCATTGATTACGTTCACCCTTAGGGCTAAGGGAATGTATTGGGCACTTTGCCAAGTTTTGGTAGAAGATGCTGAAGCAAATATGCCCAATCATTACCTGTTAATGATTGCTCAGATTTTGAATCATTCTCTTGCAATTAAATTTGATTATGCTTCTTTCATTGCCGACGCTATCCATGGAGGGTTAACAGGAATAAAGAATGGAAAGGTGTGTTGGTGTAAATAAATATTCACTTTGGATATTATTACACTTACTTAAGTTAACTTAGGATAATGCATCTCTTCGTAGTTTGGAATTGAGACACTTAAGGAAGTGTGCACTTAGGGATAGAGCTTGTAGGAGAAATTCCACCTTTTGTGGTCTTATTTTACTGTTACACTCCACATTCGGTGGGTCATCCACCTCTTGTGGAATATTATATTATTTCTCCTACCTACCCTTAGTATTTCTTACCTACCCTTGTTTCTCATTGAGCCACATGTCATATTTGTGTGCTCATACATCCATATGGCCTTGCCTATATAAGCAAGCCTCTATTCATTGTATTGGTTAATCTAGTTGATCATTTTGTATATTGATGAGAATACAGTTTGTTCTTGTCATTCTATTGTCTCTTTTATGCTTTTCATTGTGCCCTTGATCTTGGGAAAATCCAACATGGTATCAGAGCTTTTGGGGCTTCGTTGATCAGTTTTTGGAGACATCGTGGAAGGCTTCTACTTTCGGATTTGGGGATTTTCATTTTTTGGGGGCTTCATACAGCGATTTGGACATCACCGTTGAATCCAGGAGGCCATTTCCATAAATTTCGACTATAAAGTCGACCTATTTTGGTGAGAAATTTTTTTTTCCCAATTTTGCCTATTTTTCGTACGGATTTCCGATTTTTCCAGAAAAAAAATTTATTTTTTTTTCGAAAAAAAAAAAAGAAGAATTTTGGAAAAATTAAAAAAAAATAAATAAAAAAAAAAAAAAAAGAAAAAGGAAAAATTTGTTTGGGGGTCCGCAGACCCCCCCATACCTGTATCTCTCTGCGTGCAGGTACTGCCGACTGTACTTTGCCGTGTCCAGTACCCGCCACAGGCGACCCGTACCTGCAGACTGCTGTAGCTCGCCGTCCGTGCCCACCGGTCACCGTCGAAATCCACCGCCGCCGCCGCCTGCGCCGGGATCTCCAATCGCCGGCGCCTCCCCCGTCCACCGGCTCCGACATCGCAAAGACTCCCGGCCGCCGCCAGTCATCGAGTCCGGTAACTACCTCCGCCGGCCAAAGACTCCCGGCGCCGCCCAGTCTTCAGGCAATGCCACGTAGGAGTCCAGTCAGCACTCAACCGCCACGTGGCTCAAAAACAGTCACCTCTGTACGCCACGTACTATGCCACCTCGACCGTACGGTCCGCCCAGTCACAGAGCCACACAAGCATCCGTATAGTGCCACGTCATCTGTACGCCTGCACAGTCAGTCGCCCAGTCGCAGTCCGTACAGTACAGACACCCAGTCAGCAGGGAGGCGAAGTTTTTGTAACGGTCATATGGCCGTCAAATTTAACACAGTGACTTACTGACGTCAGTGCCACATCAGCATTTTTTGAAAATTTTTTGACCCCTCTCCATTGAGCTTTTCAGTTTTGCAGTCCAACTTTGAAAGACCATATCTTGCTCATTTTTGCTCCTTTTTTGGTGCAATTTTTTTTGAAATGGGCTAAAATTTCATGATCTTCGCAGTAGTGTGGTTATTTTCTGATTTTACTACATAAGTTTTTAGGAATTTTTGGATTCTCTCAGTTTTACCTGTCTAATCCTCAATTCTGCAACTTCAAAGGCCTCGTTTGAGCTCATACAACCTCCTTTTCATGTGACGTTTTTTTTGAAAGTGCTTATGTTTTCGTCTACTTTCAGAATCTATGATCAGATTTCAAAGATTTTGAGTGGAATTTGTACTTTCAGATATTGGTCTTATTTGGCCTATTAGGTACTTGTAAATTGCTTGGATCTTCGTTAGATCTCTTGCATTATCAGTTTGAGTCTCTTTTGGCCTTCTTGAGGCAGTTGTAAAATTGTAAATCAGAAGTCCACTTTGCCATTTTTTGCAAGTGACCCATTGTATACGCACTACTTATAAAGTGCCAAAAACATCACATTGGGGGGGGTTCTTTGATTGAGTAAATTTGGGGGGGTGTCTTGTGTGATTGTGCCTCTCTTTGTGCTCTTTCCATTCTTGTTGCAATGAGTCCTAATAAGTTTCCACCATTAACTCCACATAATTATGCATCATGGAAAACTAAAGTATGGAGTAAACTAATGGAAAAGGGTCTCACACACTACATAGATGGAACAATAACAACACCACCTGATCCTAAGGCTGATCCAAATGCTCAATTAGAATGGCTCACAAAGAATTGCATGGCTCTTGGAACCTTACGCAAGTACGTATCAGATGACCTCATTTTCCACATTGAGAAGTGTAAAACAATTAAAGAGGCTTGGGATATGTTTCAAAAATTGTATGGACAAGTTGATGAAATCAGAGGCTATCAGATTGATAATGAGCTCACCAACTTAGATCCCAATAATTTTGATACAATCCAAGATTATGTAACCAAAGCAAATGAGCTAAGAGCAAAGCTAAAGGATTGTGGAATTGACAAGAAGGATGCTCAATTGATATTCAACTTGTTGGACAAGCTTGCACTAGAATATGCAGCATTTGTATCTAGCTTCCAAACTCATCGTTTGACAGTGGGGAGTTCTTATGTTATGCCTTCATTTGATTCTTTCACAAAAATGTTGATATTGGAACAATCTAAGTTGTTGAACATGGGGTTTCTCAAGTCTTCAAAGTCCAAGGCTTTGGTAGCAAATCAAGGAAATCAAGGAAGTCAAGGCAAAGATTCCAACAAGAAGAAGAAGCAATCTAAGTCTCAACCACACCAGGAAAAGGGACAATCATCCTCTCCATCACAAGGCAATTTTCAATCCTCTTCCAAGAAGGGGACACCACCTAAGAAGGATAAACCAACTTGTGCATATTGCAAAAAGTATGGTCATGATGAGCATCGATGCCACGCAAAGCAAGTTGATGAGTTAACAAATCTTCTTAAGAAAAACAACATCAATTTGCCATCCGCCTACACAAAGAAGGATTCAACTCCTTCCTCTTCCTCACAGTCTAAGGGAAAAGGGCAAACATTTGTGGCTACAACAGGTTCTTCACAGCAATGGATACTTGACTCAGGTGCCTCATATCACATGGGTTCTACAAAGGAGCAGTTTTCTTCATTGGAGCCATCTAAGGTACCTCACATTTACATAGGTGATGACACACAAGTAGAGGTTGAAGGGAAAGGTTTAGTTGACATGGATGATGGAACATTTGAGAATGTTCTCTATGTTCCTAACTTGTCTACCAACCTTCTCTCCATCTACCAAATCACTCACTATGGGAATGGGAAAAAGGTTGAGTTTACCCCAGATTCAGCTGTGGTAAAGGAACTTGATGATGATGCCTTGGTAGCAGTGGGACAAGTCAATGACAACTCAAGGCTTTATTCATTCTCCCATTTTGTGCCAAGTTCACCTTCTAGGGCCTCGCTTACTCATTCAAATTCAGAAAGTAAGCTATGGCATGAGCGGTTTGGTCACCTCAACTACCGCTATCTTCTGCAGCTAAGCACTAAAGACATGGTCACAGGTCTTCCTCGAATCAGTTTTTCAGAGGGTGTATGTTCAGGTGGTTCCATGGGCAAGCATCTCGAAGAGAAGTTTGATAAACAGAAAACTTGGAGAGCTTTGGAAGTTCTTCAACTTGTTCACAGTGATGTAGCAGGTCCATTTCCAGCACCTTCATTCAGTAAGGCCCACTATGTTCTTACCTTCATTGATGACTACTCCCGCTTCACTTGGGTCTACTTTCTCATTCATAAGAGTGAAGTGTTTGATAGATTTCAGGACTTCAAGACTTGTGTGGAGAAGCAATCAGGGAAAGTAGTCAAGATTCTTCGCACAGATAATGGAAGGGAATATGTGAACAAGAGACTTGAGGATTTTTGTACATTTGAGGGGATTGATCTTCAGCATTCTGTTGCATACACTCCACAGCAGAATGGGGTTGCAGAACGTAAGAATAGAACTCTCAAAGAAATGGCTAGCTATATGATACATGCATGTTCTCTTGATCCCGCCTTTTGGGCAGAGGCTATCAGTTGTGCCACACACATCCAGAATCGGGTTCCTCACAAAGCTTTACAAGGTATTACTCCTTTTGAAGCTTGGGCTGGTAGGAAACCGATTGTGAGACATTTCAGAGTCTTTGGGTGTCTAGCATGGGCTCACATGCCTCCACAGAAACGCAAGGCATTGGAACTTCAGAGTTGACCTTGCATATTTGTTGGATATCCTGAGGGTGTTAAGACATACAGATTGATGGATCCAGAGACACATGAGGTATTCATTGAGAGGAGTGTTCACTTTGAGGAAAGCTCTCCTAGCTTAGCCTCTCTACCTCCTCCACCTTCCTCCATTGTGGATAGTGATGTTAGTGATTCAGATGATGAGACTTCCTCAACTCCGAGTCACAGGATTCCACCCCCACCTAGACCTCATTGGGCTCGACAGACACTTGAGTCCGTGGGTTCTCTTGTTGGGGATCCTTCGGATGCACGGAGAACTCAATCACAACATCAAGATCTTCCACATGCATTCATTGCTACCGCTTCTAATCCACAGACATTCAGGGAAGCATCAGGGGTTCCTAAGTGGGACCAAGCTATGGAGGAAGAGTATAGTTCCTTGATGAGGAACAACACATGGGATCTAGTCCATCTCCCTAAGGGGAGAAAGATGGTTCGATGTAAGTGGATCTATCAGACCAAGTTTGCAGTGGATGGTAGTGTGGATAAGTATAAGGCTCGACTTGTTGCAAAAGGTTTCTCATAGGTTGCAGGTGTTGACTATACTGAGACCTTTGCACCCATAGCCAAGATGAACTCCATTCGTTTGACACTTGCTATTGCTGCAGCTCATGGTTGGGTTGTACATCAGATGGATGTGAAGAGTGCCTTTCTTCATGGTGACCTTGATGAGGAGATTTATATAGTGCAGCCACAGGGTTTCATCCAGGATACTTCCTTGGTTTGCAGACTAAGGAAATCTCTCTATGGCCTTAAGCAGGCCCCCAGGGCTTGGTATGCCAAGATGGATTCCTTTCTTCTCTCTGTAGGTTTCATTAGGTGTCATTCTGATCCGAATGTCTACATTTTGCGATAGGATGACTCTCACTTGATATTTGCGATCTATATTGATGACTTGATCATTACAGGGAGTACTTCATCCATCATTAGCAGGGTCAAATCTGCTTTGCATGACAGATTTGCTATGACTGACTTGGGTCTTTTGCACTACTTTCTCGGGATAGAGATTTCACAGTCACCTTTCAGGATCACACTATCGTAGCCCAAGTATTCTCTTGATCTACTTGCATGCTTTCATATGGCTGATTGTAAGCCTGCCCCGACTCCCTTTCTTTCAGGAGTCAAGCTTGAGGCTCAGTGTTCTTCTCCACCAGTTGATGCCACTTTGTATCGTCAGCTTGTGGGTAGTCTCATCTACTTGACTCATACACGCCCTGATATTTCATTTGCAGTTGGCATGGTTTCCCACTTCATGCAGGAACCACATGAGCTTCATTAGAAAGCCGCCAAACGCATTCTACATTACATCTAGGGTACACCTCACTATGGGATTCACTATGCAGCAGGCACAGGACTTCGCTTGGTTGGTTACACCAACTCCGATTGGGCTGGCGATCTCGTTGATCATAAGTCTACTTCTGGTTACAGTTTTCACCTTGGTTCAGGCCCCATTTGTTGGCAGAGCAAGAAGCAACATGCTATTGCTCTCTGTTCGACTGAGGCTGAGTATCGAGGCGTTGTTAACGCAGTGACTGAGACCATTTGGCTCCAGTAGATTCTCACAGAGTTTGGTTTCACCACTCCACGACCGACAGTTCTCCATTGTGACAATCAGAGTGCCATTGCGATCTCGAAGAACCCGGTCCAGCACCAGCGGACCAAACACATCGAGATTCATATGCACTATATCCGAGAGCTCATCCAGGAGCAGGTCATTGATTTGCAGTATTGTCCTACAGCAGAGCAGGTTGCTGAAATATTCACCAAACCTTTCACCGAGAGTAAGTTCTAGCAGTTGCGAGCTCTCTTGGGGGTGCGGGATGTGTCATTAGAGGGGGTCAGCTGACTTCTCCTTTCTCTCTTATGGGGGGGACTTTTTCCTCTTTGAGGTCTTGTCCTTCTTCTTTGAGAGTCTTTTGTACATTCATCTCTCTTTTGGGGGGGAGTTTTTTCCCACTGGGTTTTCTCCCTTTCTCCATTTGTGAGAGATTGCATTGCATTGTTTTTCTTGCATTTGCATATTGTACATGGGTACCTATCATGGCCTAGTAGCCGGGACCCATCTTGCATTGTTGACTTGAGTTTTCATTCCCCTAAGTTGCACTTAAGGGGGGGTGTTGGTGTAAATAAATATTCACTTTGGATATTATTACACTTACTTAAGTTAACTTAGGATAATGCATCTCTTCGTAGTTTGGAATTGAAACACTTAGGGAAGTGTGCACTTAAGGATAGAGCTTGTAGGAGAAATTCCACCTTTTGTGGTCTTATTTTGCTGTTACACTTCACATTCGGTGGGTCATCCACCTCTTGTGGAATATTATATTATTTTTCCTACCTACCCTTAGTATTTCTTACCTACCCTTGTTTCTCATTGAGCCGCATGTCATATTTGTGTGCTCATACATCCATATGGCCTTGCCTATATAAGCAGGCCTCTATTCATTGTATTGGTTAATGCAGTTGATCATTTTGTATATTGATGAGAATACAGTTTGTTCTTATCATTCTATTGTCTCTTTTATGCTTTTCATTGTGCCCTTGATCTTGGCAAAATCCAACAAGGTGGATAGGCCTTTCGGATGGTACTCACTCCTGATGCATCTATTTCTTTTCAAAGGTGGTGATTACTTTGCCAGTGGATTGGACCTTTTCAAGGAGAAAGAAGGAGAAGATATGCCAGTACAACTATGGAGTACTGTGTTGTCATGGGATAGGGAGGATGCCAGTTTCTTGAAGTTTGACAAATACTTTGCATCCAAGATCAGGACTCTCCTCTGCTCGGAGAACCCAAGAATCCCCAAGGTTCTTTTGGAATAAATAAGACCAAAAGAATTCGCAAAGAACATAAAAATTGTTCACAATTGGGGTGACATTTATTTGTATCTAGTCTCGACAGTTTTCAGAGTGTTTCATTTTAGAGGCACCCCATTCTTGCTACCTTACCAGGTCCCTCTCAAAGTAGGAATTGCAAAGATCCTTAGACAAATTGGTGGTGTACAAGAGGCAGAGCTGATAGGCGGGGGTAAAGGGGCTATTTTCCCTACAATTACCATAGCCCACCAATTTGTAATAACAAAAGGGGTTTGGAATTGGTTTGAGGATTTTCTCAAGCCTTATCATTTGTCTACTGTAGTATCCAGGTGTGCTGATCTAGAAGACTTCTTCAACAACATGTTTAGAAAGAGAGCAACATGCAGAGGTAGGCTGCATCAATTTCAGTTTCCTGAAGACCTCATCAGAAATGAGTTTGATCTAGATGAGCAGGAGCTGAGGAAAGAGAAATGGGTGGCTTATAAGAAAGCCTTGGATTTCGTGCATCAGTTTGATGCCAGCTATGACCCATTGTCTATCTTTTTCCCTCTCGACGAGAAAATAAAGTTTTTAATTGTTTGCTTCGAAGATGTGATGCAGACCCTAAAGGAGAAGAGGGAAGTTGTAATCAAAAGCAACCCTGAAAAGGTGAGAGTGGTCCTAAGTAGGTCATCTTCTAGCAAAGCGATCCCTCCTGGTGATTATACACTGCACAAGAAATCTAGTTACAGTGTGCTGATGCCTACAACAGGGGAGCCCTCTACCTCTAAAGGAAAGAGGAAGATACAAGATGTCATTGACATCCAAGAGAGCCCAAAGAAGCAAAGGGTAGGGAAATAAGTACAATCAGATGCACGTTTGTATTCTCCATCTCAATCCCCTATCCACATAGGAGATGAGCAAGCAGTGGCTGAGCAACTCCTACAGTTAGGCAGCCTAGGGGAAATTGCCTACACTTATGATGAAGTGGAAGAAGGAATGCCAAAAGAACCCCTTGCTACTGAAATGGACATTACCACCACTGAACTCAAAGGCCAGGAGTGGGATCCTGAGATAAAGCAGGCAAGTAATGCCTTCTTGGCTGACAACAATTTTGTCACATTAGAAGCATTTATGCAGTTTAAATGGAAACAGAACATAGATAAATACAATTCTAGATGTGAAAAGAGAAAAGGTGAGCAGCCTAATAAAAATCCAGCCCTGGTAAAAGAGGAAATAAAGCAAGAGATGATGGAAGAGTTCAAAACCATCACCCCTGAGCAAGGGAGAGATAAGGTAGCACAAGCTGGAGTGCTTATTTTATCCGAGTGGGATATAGTAGATGCCCTAGTACTAGACGCAGTGAGGAAGGAGACCAAACCCATGGAGGGAATTACTTTCAGTAAGGATAATGCTGCACTCATCATGTGGTCTCTCAAGAGAAATGAGAGTAAGAAGAGCAAAGATACCCCAGGGTCAAGTTACCTTGGTGGGATGATGGTGAAGAGAGTGTAGAGTACAGGGGTAGTGGAAGCTACTAGCACTGTGCTAGAGACTGCAAAATTTAGTGTCACAGTAGCAGAAAAGGAAGCCAAAGAGAAAGAGATCCTCCAAGTCAAGTTGGAAACAATTTAGAAGGCCTATAATAGTGCTAAGGAGGAGGTAAGAGGTAAGGATAGCATCATTGCTAAGCTGCAGAGCCAGTTGACTGGACAATACCATCAAGGTGAGTCTTCAACACTGATGATCTCCTCTTCTCCTACAAGACCTCCACCTACCAGCCCTATCGTTGAGTTTCCACCATCTCCAACACCCTCCAGCACTTAAATGGTTGAGATTACTCCTCAAGAATTAGAAAATTTAAAATAGGCTCAGGCCTTATATGCAAAGAAGTATGAGGAGAGAGTAAAGGCTACCATTTCCAGTTTTGCAGATACAATGAATGCCTCATTGCTATATAATAATGTATGTAAAATTTTGGATATATGGAATGAGCTTAGGGGAGATAAGGCCATTTTGACACCTATTTTTGACAAGTGGAGGCCTAGGGAGTAGGATTTAGAGTTTATATGTGCATCTTATGATGAAGCAGGGGCCGATCCTATCATTAAATCCACTTGTGACATCACTAAAGATTTATTACAATTAGTAGCAGAGGTGGATAATATTGATAGGAAAGTTAATTTGTGCAAGAAGGAATATACTGATCAAGTTTTTGAGTTGCTCCCAGGAGTTTTTGCTAGCCCGGATCAACTGAAGGATAAACAAATGTGGCTTAAGGAGATAGAAGCCAAATTGTCAGCAATAATTAAAGGAATTATTGATCTAGATGATGCTTCTTTCTTTGTTATAGCAATACAGGAGATAGAGAAAATTAAGGCACATTACGGTTTTCTCAATTCAGAAGTCAACAAATTGAGAAACTCCTGGAAAATGTTGACCAAGGCTAAAGCTAAGGTGATTAATTTCTCATGGCCTGTCGATGATGTGTATGATGAGTGGACCACAAAATATACCACCCATGATCCGGAATAGTTGGAGAGCACCCCTAAAAGGTAGAAGAAGTTACAACCGAACAGCCTATTGAAGAAACTACAGAGGCCGAAAAGAGCTTGTAACTATTTTTGTGAAAAGCTTGTAACCTTTTTGTTTTGAAAGAAATGATTGTAACAAATTCTCCTCGAGAAGTCTGAAGCTTTGTGCATCCATGTTGTTATAAATGGATACTAGGACTAGAGGAAAGGGGATCGCAAAGAATTGTAAGAAAACGCTGCTGAAATTCATAGCTGAGCTTTTCTAAGTGTAATGGAGAAAATTCCAAAGTTTTGTAATACTTCTTTGAAGAATAATATCAATATGCAGACCATCAGCTTTTGAGTAAACTTGTATTGTCTTCGAGTATTCCTACAATTTGTTTATTGCTTTCATTCTGAATAATCCAGGGTTATTTTGTTTGAATGGGGTTGCAAGGCAATTTTTAGTAGATGTGTTTGCTAGCTTTTCTCTTTAGGAGGGAAATTAAAGATGCGGGGATCATTCCTACCGGTGAATTCTTTGTAGGGAACTTTGAATCTTGATGATCATGGTTTAATTTGATATGCATAAATTCTTATAAGTGTTAGGCGCATATAAGGTTTAACAAAAGTCGAGCCAATGGGATGTGTGAAGATATTTTGTTTTGGGGAGTATTGTCTGAATTTTAGATGACTCTGTGACCTTGGATATGGCACTGGTATTGATTGAAGTTGTCTATTACATGTTAATTTGGTCACAATACTAAATCTGAGTATAATTTGCATTGTTTTGTTTCAGTTGGTTTCAAGGTGATTAAATCCACTGGTTTTCTGGACTGGTTTGCTGTGGGTTTATGTTTGAAAGTGTGAATTTAGTTCACAAAGGTATACCCACCTAGACTCTGAGCAAGTCCAAAGTGTAGAAGGTTTGTTTAAACCTTGTCATATGTTGTCTTGAGAATTTCCTTATCTTTGATATCTCTTCTGCACCAAGTTCAATCATATTATATTAAGGATGTTAAAGAGAATTAGATTTTAAAGACAACAAATTCTTTTGCTTAAACCAACACTTCTCGGTACTATGTCCATATCTATTGCAGTTTTTACAAAATCCTTTGAATTTTGCCTTCTGATAATTGCTAGCAGACTTTATCCTACATTGGTTAGATGTGTGACCATATTTATTGCAATTGTAACAATAACCATTAGACCTAGTGACATTCAGTTGCTTACCTTTTCTGATTTGGCACAAGTTAGTAGTATGTCCTTGATTTCCACAGTAGTTGCAAATAGGCTTCTTTCCTTTGATGTTCTTCTTTTTTCCAGCTTGCTTTGATGATTCTTCTCTCTTGGTAGTGTGGATTCCCTTCTCGGTAGAGTCTGTTCCTTTGTAACCAAGTCCTGCATCTTTGTTGGGTCTTCTTGTATTCAGTTGCTCATCCAACAACTTTGATGCTTCATATCTCTTCTTTAGTGTTTCTTTGGATTTATTCTCTGCTTCAAGTTCATCGGTCAACCTTGATACTTCAAGTTTCAATGCTTGATTCTCATCATCTTTCAGATTTGCTTCATGATGTGCATAACCTAATTGATCTGATAGATTTTGTTGAATCCTAGTCAACCTTCTGATGTCATCATTCTTTTCAGATACTAATGCTTCAAGATGTTGTTTTTCTCTTTCTATATCTCTTACTTTATCCTCGGCTATCCTCAATGCATCAATATTTTTAGTCATCTGTGTGCTGAAATACTCATGTCCTCTTTTCATTGCTTTTAGCTGATCAGTCAATGCTTTGTTCTTTTCTTTCAGTTCTCCAATCATCTCTTCAGTCTCTTCAGATATACTGTTCTCAAATGATGTCTCAATCTATTCCACTAACTCTTGAGAGTCCTATAGATCATCAGATAGCCTTCTTCTAACTTTCAATGATTTTTGCATTTGTCTTTGCATGTCTGCAATCACTTGATTAGCATGATCCAACTCTTCTTGCAAATACATAATTCTCCAAGATTGTTTATAGCCTTCCATTGATTAGATCTTTCTCTTTAGGTTGTTAAACCCTTTTCCAAGATTCAAGATCTGATACCAATTGTTAGGCCCAATGTGGAAAGCTAATGTACTAAGAGGGGAGGGGTGAATCAGTACTTCAAATCCTTTCTTCAACAATAACTTTACTATTATGCATAAACCAAAAACTGTTGTAACATAACATAAAGCTAAAACAAATAAATAACAATCATACATGATTCACTCCATAACACATATATTTTGGTTACACAAAAACTCTTGGTTAGAGAGAAAAACTATGGTGGGGATGGCACCCACAACTTCACTACTGCAATAATAAAGGTTGCTTGGTTAGAGCTACATGTTTAACTATTTCTGATAGCTTACCCTATTAGGAGTATCAAGATCATTAGATCTACCTTGCTAAAGGATTTTACAACACTTATTCTAAATGTTGCACCTGGTTAAAGGCTTTACAATTTATAGACTTTGTTAGAGTCTTTTACCCTATTAAAGGTTTCTCTTACAACTCAAAATAGTACAATAAAATCTTTACAAATATCTGCAACTTCAAATCTAAAATGTTATAGTAGATTCTATGTGCTCAAAATGAGATTACCTTGCTTATAGAATAACTCAGTAACCCATAGATTAACTCGGTAAACCCTTCTGTTTACTCTTTTCTTTGACTATTCTCTAAAATCCTTCTCAGTGACCTTTGTGTCTCTGATAGTCACAATACTCAGTGCTTCCTTATCTATTACACATGTCTTGCTTCATACACCTCTATATGTCTTACATCTGATCCCAATTCATGCTTTATAAATAGATCTCTTATGTCGGTGATCTAGTTCATTGCTTCGATCTTACAAACATGATTCATCGAATGAATAACCATACAAAATATTTCATTGGATAGATGACCTCAAAATCATACAAAATCTTTAAGTGCAATTTCCAATGTGATAACGGTTCTTTGTTCCTTGATCTTGTAACATGTTTCCCATGTGTGTCTAGGTTTAATGAATCTAGTAACACGGTTCACTCGGTGTATATCAAGTCGGTGTATCCTTTTTGCTGCTCGGTAGACATGGAGCGTTACTCGGTAGACAACTTAGTGTATACTAGGCTCTGTGACTACTTTCTTCTATAACCGACTGCTCTATGCTTACCGACTGAATATTTTGGTAGTAGTAACCGACTAGAGTATATATAGAATGACTTTGGACATAAAACTAATGGTAACTTAGTAAGTAGTAACAAAATTAACGACTAAATCAATGACCAAATCAATGACTAAATCAATGACCAAATAAATGACTGGTCAACAACAATCAATCACTAAATTAATGACTAAATCAATGACCAAATTAATGACTAAATCAATGATCAAATAAATGACCAATTTGATCAATCAAAACAACCAATAAATGACTAAAATTTGTTAGTCATAAATTTGGTTGCATTATAAATGACTAGCAATAAACTACTAATGGTCAGGTGACCAAGATTAGTCATTTATATGCAATTTTTAGTAGTTTTTTTAGTCATTTATTGTTGTTTTTCTACTAGTGTGTGCTTTATACAAGTTTGTACACCTTATGTTTCTTTGTATGTTGGTGTTGTTCTTGGGAGTAGACCTTGTTTCCCTTGTTTGCTTGTGTGTTTGGGGCCTTGTGTATATCTCTTGAGCATGATGGGGCAGACTTGAGGGTTCCACATGGTCGGGTAATTGTTTCTAACCTCCAATGGGGACCAGTGGACTTGGTCATATGCGTTTTGGAAAGATCTTGCCTTTTTCATTCCAACACCTTTTCATTCAAGTTACAAGTTATTCAGTAATTGTAATTTGTATATATGTTATGTATCATTGTGAATCACTATAATTGTATTGTTATTCATTATTGACACAAGTACAAAAACAACAATATATGACTAAAAAAACTACCAAAAACTGTAGATAAATGACTAAATTTGATCACATGACCACTGGTAGTTTATTGCCAGTCATAAATCAATTTGGTCATCGATGTGGCCATTGATTTAGTCATTGATTTAGTCATATATTTAGTCACTAATTTAGCCATATATTTAGTCACTATTTTAGTCATATATTTATTCACTAATTTAGTCACTAATTTAGTCATATATTTAATCATTAATTTACTCATTGATTGTTGTTCTTATTGGTATTTTGGTATGGTTTTGTCATTGATGTCAACACCTACTAACATTTATCAACTCTGACACTTTGGAGAATCAACAACATTCACTGACAAACAAATGACTTATGAACAATCATCGGTTCTGGTACACCGGCATGATATAATGATCACCGGAATGGAAATCACATGGTTATGTCAAAGACATCATTTGGACACTTTGTCTTGAAGGTTTGTTAATTGGCATATTCGTATTTGCATATTTTTTGTTACCGACAAATAGGTCCAGGTTACACACTAATAGGTTTATCTTTTCCAGATCATCATGGCACTCTATGGAGATGATTTATTATTGTTGTAAATGCATTAAGCCGACATGTTGAATCGGTTATTGCATCGGGAATTAATTTATTTGTAAATTGATTTTATTGTATTATCCTTTAGAGACGACCTACTAAAATTGGTCTTAGGGTATGGTATAAATGTAAGATCTTATTTGTAAGATCAAATGTGGAATGCGAAAAAGAATTGTGTGAAGGTATATGCAAGAATAAGCAAAGCTATACACACAAACATCATTTGAAGGTGAAGGAAGGTTTTGTGAAAGCATATCAGAACTACACTGGTACTGAATCTAGCATATGAAGATGCTATTTTGAGCAGTACATCCTTATTGGATTTAACCATCCAATTGTAGTCACTGTGACTCCTATTTTGTGATTGAGTAGTGAGCTCTATGCACTTGGCCTTTCTGCATGTGCAGACCCCATTTGTATACACTTACTATCTGTAGTAGTATCATCTGATTGTGGGTAAGGTTTCCCACCATGGATTTTCCCCTTACAGGGTTTCCACGTACAAATATTGGTTTTATGTGTTGTGGATGACTTTGTCTTTTTGTTTAATGCATTAATCCTTACCGGTATTACAATTAACTGTTAAAATTGTCTACCAGCATATTAGACTAGTTTACTAGTATCAAGCATTAAGTTGGTTAAGTTGTTTTTGGTTTGAATTTACTTGACAGCTGATTCACCCCCCCCGCCTCTCATTTGTCTCTAGGACCTAATAGTTCTTTGGTCATTTATTTAGTCATATTAGTGAATTATTTAGTCATATATTTAGTCATTAATTTAGTTATATATTGAGTCATTAATTTAATCATTGATTGTTGTTAAATTGTCATTTATTTAGTCATCATAGTCTTTATTTTAGTCATATATTTAGTCCTTATTTTAGTCATATATTTACATCCATTGGTAGTATATTTAATCATTTTTATTTATTGGTAGTATATTTGATCATTTTATAATGCAAAAACAATATAACATTAAACTCAAACTAGATCATAAAAGGAAATAAAATATTACATATATGAACAAGCTAAATGTTAAAATTAAAAGATTGATTGAACATCATGACAAACAAGGTAATCTGCAATTTAAAAGATATAATGCAAATATGTATATATAAATTAAGTTATAAGATGTCAAAACTATCTAAGGGTATATATGTAAATATAATAAAAAATGTCAAAGTTGTCTAAGAGTTTCTAACTCTTTCAAAATATTCAAAGTACTGCATAAAACAATAAGAAATATGATAAACATATTCAACCATATCATTTTCTGCAAATATTTTAATGGCCACCTTGTGAAGGTTCCCTCTTTCTCTTTCGGACGGATGGCTCCATCTATTTTGTCTTCATAAGGAAGAGGTATGTTACTTGTGTCCCTTAAAATGTTCACATTTGTGTCGTCTGTTCCTTTTAAGTTTACTCCATGTAGAAGAGATAGGGAGTGAATCCTCCCAATACCAACCACAACACTATCAAATGGATCCAACAACCTAACTTTATCACCTTCATTGAATTTATCAGTACGTTTCTACAAAAAGAAAAATAACACGTTTTATTAATACATATGTAATGATTACCCTTGTTTGCATAATAGAACAACCATTAATTTAATAGTATGTGTGTTAAAATAACTACAAAAAGAAAATTTCAAAAAAAATCCAATGATTCTACAGCTGAAAAAAAAGACATCTAGTAGACCAAAGTTATGAATTCACTGTAATAGTCATACAATTATAAGAAATATTGCAATGTCAGTAAAATATTTTTCTGCACACATTTTCTTATATTATTCTACATAACAGCCTAATTAGATGCATTAATTCATGTCATAGACTTAGTGCCAAGTTCTGAAACCTATTGGGTTGGATGGAGGTGCAAATCCACTTTACATTGGGTTTTGAATCACCTGATTCCATTAAGTATTGGCTGAGATATTCAAATTTTAGTGGAAGGCTATCAAAACCCTCATTAGGGTAACCCAAGAGGCATTAAAATGTAACCAGAAAAGCCTTTCGGTGAAAGAGGGATGTCGAGGAAATAAAAAAGGCACCTAGTGACACTAAAGTTTCATCAAAAACCCAACATCGATGAAAAGAACAACGATCATTCTGAAGAAAACTTTTTCAATGAAAGGTTGATGTCAGAAGATTCGAATGAACTCTTGGCAAAGGAAAAGTTTCATCAAAATATGTATTGCGATGGAATCATGCCAAATTTTAGTGAAAGGAACTCATTGATAAAACAAGGGTTTCGATGAATGGGATAAACAACTTATCGAAGCAGCATGTTCCATCGAAATGAAAAGAAAGTGACACAAGCACATTAGCTTGACCCTCAAAGTATCTATCGAAAGACTGAGTTCCATAAAAGTATCTAGTTTGATGAAAATGGGCACGGCCTCATAGATGAAAAGGACATGTTGGTGAAATCCCAAAAGCATCTACCAAAGCACAAGACTAATCAAAGTGGATATGAAGTGGGGCCCTCTAGTTGGAGTCACAGATTGATGAAATGGAATGAGATCTCATCAAAGTAATAGGGGTTTCGATAAAAACAAGCTATCGAGTAAAGCATTAGAATGCATGGCGAAATAGGACAATTCATCGAAAATCCAATATCAATGAATTCAATAGATAACTCATCGAAATATGGTTGTCGATAGAAAATGCATATTGATAAAAGATGAAAACACTTGAGCGAAGACAGAGTTTCATCGAAACAAAACAAATAGTGTTGGGTCTATATTGAAGATGGACATTGATGAAACTAGGGCATCGAAGAACATGAAAAGAAAGTCATCGAAGGGGTATGTTTCATCGAAATAAGAGTTGCCTTTGGGAAATGTGGCACACTCATGCATCGAAAGGAAAAAATCAGCAAAAAAGCACTATCAATCTGTCGGGAAATATTACACGAATCCAAACGAGCCACATCATCATAAATTCAAAACACATTTCTTAATGATTGTTGTAGTACCAAAAGTAATCAAACTACTCAGATACCAGAATTATTCAGGTGGATAAATTTGTCAAGGAAAGAAGGAACTAGTGCAACAAGGGTCACTGAATTCTTCACGGAAAGAAGTAAAAACTGTAAGTGCTTCTCAGAATTTCTTTTCTTCTTTTGAATTTAACATAAATATGGAAGCTTTGTCATCTAGGAAAGCTAGAACAAAGAAGAACAAAGAGCCTCACCCTCCTGAAACCAAAGAAGAAAAGACAAATGACAAAAAAAGGAAGGCTGACTCTTAGACCAGGACCTAATAGACCAATTCCCTCTCTCAAGTCACCGGTCTAGAAAGATTAAGAATGATGATGAGGGATTGGAAGATATATTTGAAAACTTAGGGGACATTTGGACAAAGGTTCTAGGGCATGAATTATTCATTTTCAGCTATGCTAGAAGGTTTGTAGTATTTAGAAGCTGAATCTAGGGAGACTTATCATTCCTAATGTCTTTGTGAATGTAGAGATGATAACAACATTAGAAGACAGGTATGACCCACAAACACAAACCATCTGTGACTATAAAGGGAACCACCTGTTGCTGATTACTAAATAGTACATTGAGCAAGTTTTCAGGCTGGAATGGGCGCATGAGGATGAAGTTGACACCAAAGATCTGGTGGACAAGTATTTAAACATGGAGAGAACGTATAAATGATGGAAACTCCCACCACATAGACCAAAGACCAAAGGAGTTGAGAATTTGTTTGTAGATACTAACAAATCCCCATTTGATGTTAACTTGTTTTCTCCCTACTTTAAGTTCACCTATTATTGTACTGTATAAGTGTTGGGTGTGGAAGCCTCCCCATTAATGGATATTTCTTCTATGGTGATTTTCGTTGACATCTAATCAAAGGACCCAGGGACCTTTGATTATGCTTCTTACTTAATGTGAATTTCATATACTACTCTCACCTTATGCATATATTTCTATACATTGGTCAAGATATAGGGTTGTGGAATCAAGGTATGTCCATTATGGAGTATGATAGAGAAGGAAACCACAAGCCAGTTCAATTATGGTTATCAGCTTGGGACCAAAGATACATTAACAACTAGTACATTCACTTTGAAAAACATTTTGTGCAATTGTTATACAAATTTATTGGAAATCCATGTGATTTTTCACTTTCCCCTTAGGTTAAGAAATTCCTTCGACCTAAATATTTTGATGAAGAAAGCCACATTACCCATAACTGGGTGGATTGGTACTGTTTCTTGGATTACACATAGATTAGGGTGTATGGGTTCAAGGGATAACCTTACTTAGTGCCTATGACTGTCCTGAACAAAATTGCTTATATGGAAATCAATAGGCTATTGTCTATAGCCAATGCCAAAAATCTTACAGATCATGGGAAGTTGTCAATTGTGCCTGACTTGTTGTCCTCTTTCTAATTTTCTTATTAAGAGTTCAAAAAGTTATGGTTTACTACAAAATAAGTTAGAATATTTCCACCTTGTGAAAGGAGACCCCAGGCCCAACTTTGATCCAAAAAGATATATGCGGGGGCTAGAATGTCATAGAGCTTGAAAGTCATAGAACATGTGCCATTAATGATTGATGACTTCATCAGGAATGTGAAAAGGAAGAAAGCAATCAAGAAGAGGTTGACACACGATAAGGTAACTAAAGCATATGAATGGAAATTGAGGAGGGTAAAGATCAACAAAGAAATACTGGAGGGAATTGAGGACCTTGTGGCCAAAGAGAACAAACTAATGTCTTGTAAATTGGAGATTCTAGATAATGTTCCATTGTATGTCTTTAGAGAAAGGTTTAAAGATCCTAGGGAGACTACTCCCATTACCCACTTATCCCCTGAATCCACTGTTGAATTTGTTAACATAGAAGAAGATGTGCCACCCCCAGGGTTTGGACTTGATCATGACATGGATCTAGCAACAGGACAACCCTACGAGATGGAAATTGATGATGTCAAAATCCTAGAGCATGAGGAATTTGTTTCAGATTAGGAGTTTGTTAACACTCTTGAGTTTGAACCCTTCTTATATCAATACAAAGGTATGATGATTAGGCAACAAATAAGAAACATGAAAGAGGAAGACACTATATGAATACTATAGGAGGAAATCAATATTGAGAAAAGAGAAATGACCCCTAAAAGAGGAAGACAACTCCTCAAGGATGCTGGTGTGATAATTTACCTTGGGTGGGAAATGAAAGCTGCTATTATGTTAGACAGGTTTAGGAGAAAGCAACACAATGACAAAAAAAAATTACCAGAGGAGGTTGATAGGATCTTTATAGGTTCAGGGTATGATCTAGAGTAGAAGGCCTTATTGCTATGGCCTCTATATCCAAGAGACAAGAGACCTCTGCTGGTAGACACAGATGAAGCATTTGGCCACTTCTTGATCCATGAAATTGGAAAAACAGATCCTAGGATCACTACCCAAATAAACCTCGATGTTGCGAAGATAAACAAATAACAAGTTGATTTCTTTTTTAGGGAAAACCAAACTATCAAAGGCCTTTATGAGAAAGCACATGAAGAGAAACAATATTGGTAGGATAAGGCATTACAGTTGTAATCGGCCCCAGGGATTATGGAGGTTGGACTTGTTACTTATGAAAATAATAAAGATGTAGTTAAAACAATCTAGGACATTGTATATTGGTGGTATAGGAGCGAGAAGGGCAATATATTTCTCAAAGCTCACACTATCAAGCTTGCTGATGACATAGTTGATGGTCATTTTAAGGTTATGCTATAGTATTCTGAAGACTTCTGGAAGATGCACACTAGTACCAACAAAGCATACATAGATCATATGAGGTTACACAAACGGATCCAAGAGATCATGACCACTCACGACTCTATGACTCTAGAGGATAAGAATGAAGCAGATACCTTTTTGAAGGCACACAATGAATTTGGGGACAAGTTGAAAAATGCCATCCAATTCCTGGTGAATGAACAATTGATCCAATTGTCGACCATTCTCTATGATAGAAAATTGATTTTGTTGGGAGACTGACAACTTGAAGTGACAGGTTTCATGACCATAGCTAGAGGACGAGTTGATGAGGATGGGGATCTAGCTCCATATGTGATCTGGATGATAGATATATCCTATACCATGGAGAGCGGAATGAAGAAATAGACCTTAGACTTCTAGTGTTACCAGGATGATGATTATATCAATCATATTAGCATACTTAATTTGTTTATGTTTAAGTTTAACAAACGATAGTTGTTTAGTTCAAAAGGGATGCACCCCTTCATTTTAAAAGACTCGTGATTATCATATATATGAGAATGTTTTGTAATACTAGTCATCATCAGATAGTTTTAATCTCTACAAGAATTTATCAAGACTTTGTTAATGTAATACAATAGACTTCTTTCTTTTGTGCAAGTTGTAGAACATATTATTGTGGGTATCAATTCCTTGTGATATTATCTACAATAGATAAGGTTTCTTGAATTTATTGGTGTGGAATGCTGGTGAATTTTATCTTTATTTTGATTAAATATTCAATTTGATCATCAGAAGTATGTTGGCACAAAAGAAAAAACAAGTACTAAAAGCCAAAAGAAAAGTAAAGGTTTCATAGCACTGACCTCAAGTTCAACATAGCTACTACTATGAATATTATTCACATAATGCTTGAATTCATCATCATCACTATCAATATCGGTAGCTCTATTGGCATCAACGTGTCTTTTTTTTTTTTTGTTTCTTTGATAAGATTTCTTTGTAGTTTAAAAAATCATCCATATGAGAGTAATTCATTTAAAAAATAGTCAACAAAAGGAAAAATTTCATAGATTCATTGTTCTATATATGTTCAAAATACATTTGCATACATATTCAAAATACAATATAAAGATGATATAGATGAGAATAAAAATATTGAGGGATAGACTCTTACCTGGTCTGAATCCATGGAATCATGGTCATTCTATGCAAAAATTATAGGCTTAATAGAGGCAGCCAACTAGGAAACTTTCTCAGTGAGACTATGTAAGCAACTCATTATATCTTGTAACCCTTCATTTGAGTTGACATAATTTTGTGAGGCTCTTAGTGGGAGTTCAGTAGATGGATGTGAAATCTCTGTGGATGAACTAGATTTGCACCTCATACTACCTGCTTCTCTATTACTGTTTTCCACCTAAAATACAATGTCAATTTTAACGTATAGTTAGTTCAAAAAAAATTAATTAAATAACACAATGTAGATTGAACCAAAAATCCATACACTTACTCCTAATTTGTCCATTTTGGCTTGCAACCCGCCTCGGCCAAATGACATATATTCAACACTCACATTATCTCTTGCTCTGTTGCCTTTGTGACTCATTGCCAAATTTTCTTCAGAACGCATGCTTTCTTTCAATTCCTCCCATTGTTTTGGAGATAAAGTGGAGTAGTTAGACCTCTCTTTTCCCTCCAGGATTTATTTTCTGCAATTGTATCTAAAATTGTTTATCAAAAGTTTAATCTGTTTTTAATAAAGTTTTCTTGAGATTTGTCCACCAATAGTGTCAAAGGCATTTTCCATTTTTTGAATAACATTTTTCACACTTTGTGGATCTTGGTCTACAAAATTTGATTTTCAAATATCCAAATGGGCCCTACATCTTATGCCCAACTCACTGGCCCACCTTGCAACATTTTGCCCAATGGGTTCACCATCTCTTGACACCTCAACCAAGAATGCCTTCTTCCCTTCTAATTTTCTTTCTTTTTCATTCTTCTCTACAGATCTATATAAAACTTGACTCAATCTCTTTCTTTTAACAAAAGAGGCCACATCTTCTGTTAAACTACTATCAATATTTCTAGCTGATCCAGTACTTCCATCAAAAGTTGCAAATGCAACAGCTTCAATCTGAGCCACTAGAAATCCATGCTCATCTACCACATTATGTGTGGCATGAGTAGATAGATAAATAATGGTCTCTATAGATTTCACTTCAAACACATCCTTTAAACTTGAATAAATCATCTGCAAATTCATTGTTCCTTTTCTCTCTTGTTTTTCAATAATTTCTCTTAAACTTTGTGTTAAGAGATCACTATGTGGTATATTAGGCTGAAAATCACCATGTGGTATATCAGGCTACACATCACCATGTGCTTTGTCAGATTGAACATCACCACAACTATAGTTTTTACCAAGTACATTTGTTGAGTCACAAAAACGTTGGCTTCTACGAGTTGGCCACATTGGATCTTTAGTTTCTTTTTATTTTTTCTTTGCTTTTTCTCTACACTGTTTTTCTTGGCTAAAAAACAAAAAAATATATCATATCATGTCGTATGTACATAAAACTTATGCCTATACAATTTCATTAAATAGTATTCAACAAATAATACACTACTTAATTGATTTACAACTTGCCTATTTGTCAAACCTAGATGTGATAAAAAATCATTATTTTTTGCCACACATTCTTCATGATAGCGCTCATAATATGTGATCAGAACTTCAGAAATATGATCACTATCATCTAATTTGTGCCTTAAATTATTTTTCCTCATTTCCTGATGTCCAAATAAACAATAATATATAATTATCTCATCAAACCAAAGAGATCTCATTACCAGAAAAAAGACCTTCATTTAGACAGTCATTCACACAACACAAACAATAATAGTCTACAAATAAGTTTGTATAGTGAGAATTAACTATCATAAAGACCAATATATTGTAAACCAAAGAATATCATTGTCATGAAATACAATCATCATGCTTATAAAGACTTCAATAACTTCATGAGAAAAAAGCCAAAGGGGGATTATTATTGTCAAAGATCTTCATTGAATAATGCGACAACATAATATAAAGCAACAATGAACTTTTCAGTTCACAATGCATATCTCAGTGAATCATAGTTTGATACATAGAATAGTGAATCATTTAGAGTAGGTATAAGGTAGTCACAAACCATACCATGATAGTCATAGAGCTAAAATATTGTCATTATATAGCAGTCCCAATAGATGCAGAGTAGTCCATGATACAAAGATAGAGTAAAATACAATCAAAGATAATGGCTATAAAGACATTTCATCAAATGCTTGTCTTGTAGTCATTACTGTTATAAGGCACAACTGATAGTCACAGTATAGCATGGTAACAAAGATTAAAGCTAACATATTCATATAGCAACTTTGTTCAATATTAAAGCTTTCAAACAAGTATTAGTTAGAAGGTTTGTGTCCTTACTATTGGAAATTGACACTCAATTGGTTGGTTTCAATATGTTGTGATTTATGACAACATGGTATCTTGTTTCAGCTTCATATTTTGGGTTATTTGTGTATCGACAACAACTTCATAGACACTTCATCAGCACCAGCACCGACACCGACACGAGTAGGTTGGATAGAATTCTTTGGTTAACGACAATGCAAGTCGACATGGTTTAGAATTAGGTTATCGGTATTACAGGCCAATATCTTTTGGATCCGACATTGGCAATTGTTTTTGATATTCATGTATTTATGTTGTTGAGCTGACATATATATTCATATTGTAAATATCTTTGTAAGCTGACATAAGGCATGATGAATTGTAAAGGGTATATAAGTTAGTAGGTTAGATCATTTTGATATATGGTATGAGGGTATGTATCTGGAATGATATAATATAGGAGATGTGAAATATAAGAGAGAGATCATGTATGTGAGGATATTTATGTAAAGGGGTATTCCGGTATAGGGTTAAGGGTTTCAGACCGAAACAAATAGAGCTTAACCAAAACTGTATTCAGGCATAGAAGATGCTATCTTTGTAGTTCAATCATTTCTCCAAATTTTAGTTTGGATTTGTATGTAGTCAGTGAGGCTCCTTCTTTGTTTGAGCAGTGTGCTCTAGGCTGTAAGCCTTCCTACAAGTGAAAGCCCCCATATTTTGTAATATCTCTTCATATGGCCAGTGGATTGATATTGTGGGTCACAAATCCCACCGTAGTTTTTCCTTTTTGAGGTTTTCCACATATAATTATGTGTGTTATGGTATTCATTTATGTGATTGGCTTATTGGTTGTTTTACTTCTTTCAATTCTATATGTATTGGTATACTGGTTGGTTTATGCATGTTTTAATAAGGTTAAAATTGATCTTTCTGGTAGAACACTGATTCACCCCCCTCTCAGTGTTCTTGGATTCCAATAATTTGTATTAGATCCTTGTACCTCGAAGGAAGTTTAACAACTTGAGGAATATCTTGAATCTGGAATCCATGGATATGAATTTGGAGAATCAACTTGAGTTGGCACTTAAAGATTATGATGTTGAAAGGATGAAGAACTTAAAGCTACAAAATGAATTGAATTCTTCTCAGGAATTCATTCTTGTCCTACAGGAGAGACTATCATCTGTTCAAGCTAGGAGGAAGGAACTTTTGCAGAATAAGGATAATAATGAGAAAGATGCACTTAATGAGAGATGTATGAAGTTGAGTCAGGAAAACATGGTCATGAGGAATTAAATGCAAGCTATAACTATGAGGATGTCTAAACAGATTGAGGACCAGCAGAAAAAGGAAGAAAATCTTGTTGTATCTCTAAAGAACAAATTTGAAGAATGTGGAAGGTTGGTTCATGAGAATGATATGTTGAGAATTGAATTAGTACAATCCCAGAGTAATGAACAAGATCTTGAGAGACAAATGATAATTCTAAGAGATGATCTGACTATTGCAAGTGAGTATAAAGAAAAATTCAAGATTAGTTCAACACAACTTGATGAGTTATTGAAGAGACAAATGCAGAATGGAGATTCTAGTAGGATTGGATTTGGACAAGGACATAGTTCCAATATTACAAATGAAGATGAAAATCATAAGGCACTGGTTGATGGACTTGTAAAGCACTAGGGGGGGGGGCGAATCAGTGACACCAAAAACAATACTACTTTAAACACTAACCAATAGATATACTTAACAAGTTTGTTAAACAATATGCATGCAATCCAAAATGATATGACAACATCCACCATAACATAAGTGTTTATACATGGAAAGCCCAAATGGAAAAATAGTAAGATGGGACTCACAAGTTAACTATCTGCAGTAACTGATCGGTTAAGGTCTACAAAAAGTTGCTCTGCTAGGAGTGAATCATGTTAAAGATCCCAAAGCTTAGTTAAAAGATATACCATGTAAAAGGTAGTACCTAGTTAGGAGTAACCTTGGTAGAGGATATTTAAATCCAAACTAATGGATCACCTGGTTAGATGATTTGTACAATGAAGCTTGTTAGAGCTTACTCAGTTAGGGGATTTGACTATTGCAGTGATTAGAAAACAACAGGTGGTGTGATCTAGTAGTAGTACAACTTGCTTGTATAGATCCTCTTCTATGCACTCAACACTTCTTTACCAACATACTCTGCAACTTAACACTATTGCCTTTGCATCAAATCATCTCATAACATATCTCCTTCGCTCATACAAAATAATTCATTATGATATCAATATATAGACATTTAGATTTCATGTCAGCCTCTAGAAATCATATCACGATTTCCTAGGTGCAGTGTATCTGATCAAACAATCATAACATCACAAAAATACCATAAAAAATTGGTGAGGATAACTCATCACGAATAGTGATAACTCATCACATAATCAATGAATTTCGGTTGGAGTTAAACATACAAACCATTTGTCCTATGATGCTCCTTTGATAATCTCTGTGTGATCTTCAGGTTGATGTCGAGTTATGTATATCCACTGGTTGTCTCCATGCATATACCGGTTGTCACCATGTATCAGTTAGATATAAACCTCTAGTATACCAGTTGTAGTATAAACAACTTTGAAGTCACGCCAGTAGACAATATGAACATATGTGTGTGTATGTGTTTCATCAATGACAACATATGATGAAGTTATTCATTACAATCATCATCAAGCTAACAATCCCCCCCTTTGGCATTGATGGCAACACCTAGAAAATTTTACAGAAATACCACTAAGTGTGCTTACACAAAAAAAATTAATACACACATATATATACTCCCCCTTACTATATACAACATACCAAATTTTCATAACACATACATATTTCTACTCCCCCTTTGACAACAATTCCAAATTGAAAAGAAAAACACATATATATAGAAAATTTTGTGTCAAAATGTTTTACATATACAAAAACTTTGAAAAATTGAATCAAGATGTATGCAGTGTGATCCTCAGAAAAATATCACTAAATTTTCTCTTCAAATGAGAAAAAGCATGTTCCCATGTCTCCAACAAGTTCTCAGTGATCTCAATTGTAGTCATAATCTGAGTATGGGACTCTTCCATTGAATCAAGTGTACATGTTTTTGGAGTAGCCAAAATAGCTTCTACATTCTTGTAGGCTCTTTGCAGTATGTCCACTTGGGGTCTAAGTAGATTCTTCAATTCCTCTAGGGATCAGAGTCTTTTAGCTTTTTCAAAATCATAGGTATCTAACCTATTTTGCATATCATCCATAGATTTTCCAAAAGCAAAAATAGAATCTTGAAGTGGTACATATGCATTGCATATCTTCTCTTGCTCTTGCTCTATTTCAATTTGCCTATTATAGATATCAGAATAAAAGAATGAAACATTAGAAGTAGATGCAAGGATTTTCCCTCCTATTTCAATAGTTTTTCTTAATAAATCTTTATTAAGAGATAGAGCAATTTTTCCTGTATCAATCTCTTTCATAAGCTTCTCTCCTTGCTTCTTCCTATAACTTTTCTCAACATAAGTTTACATTGTTTCTTCTAGAGACTTAAGTTGGTCAGATGCATTAGCAACCAATTGACCAAGTTTTCAAATAGGAGTTGTCAAATACCCTGTAGCAGTTTCCGGTAGTAGACCTGTCAGAATATCCACAACATTCTGAATGGTTTCTGCTTCCATTCTCTATTCTTTAAGTCTCTTCTTGTGCACCCTAGATTGCATGACACTTGCAATCTTCATCATTTAAAATACACTCATACTATCAACAATTATAGGCCTTGAAATGCCTAATGAGTCATCATCATCTTCATCAGTCTCTTGTATGACTAATTATTTTACCGGTTCAGGAGATGTTACCTTATTAATCTTCTCTTTCTCTTGTTCTTTCTATGTTTCCTCTTCATAAATCTATGAATCAACTTTTTCATTAGATTCCTTCTGAGTGGCCTGTAAAACCAGTGGGAGTTGGAGTTTCACTAGTTGTTCCTTGGCTAGTGGAATATCCACTCTTGGTTGAGTAGTTGTTATCTCAACTGAAGTAATCTGTGAGTCTGAAATTGTCAGTGGCTACATATCTAGTGTAGTAATGTTTCCAGATAGATCTATTTTATCCTAAATATAATCAACAAGTATGAATCATTGGGAAAAAGTGTCATCCTTTTCCTTGATAGGATAGACAATATCAGCTTACACAATTTCTTCCTCATCCATTTCAGGTAAATCAACAATATCTTGCTCATCCTGAGAAGAATGTATAAGCTCTTGCATCCATTGGATGTTACGAGCAATCTGATGAGTCTCAGTTTCAATAGGTTGCACCTTACCACTAAGTAGCTTCAATCTTCGTGTCTTAAAAGAAAATTGGACTTTGTACTTATCAAGCAATTCATTTAGCTCATCCTTTGACAAATCAGAAAAATATTGCACAAAAACATCATCTATAATTTCTTTTTCTTTCTTTATTGCTTCCTCCCATTAATTCAAAAGAATAGTATATAAGGAATTAGAAATATCCTTTTCAAGATCATGAGGTAACCTATTGTAATGGCACAAATAATTGATTACCTGCTGAATAATTTGTTTCTTTTCATCTTCATTGAATGAATCAAAATGATCTTTGACATTATCAAATCTATTTCTTCCTAATGTCTTCACCGTTCTCTCAAAATTAGTTTCAGGTTTGAAAGTTAAGACATTAATAGGCACAGTTGCCTTTGGAACTTCTTTCACTGGTTTGGTTGCTTTACTAGTTCCTTTCACTTTCTTGGGTTCCTCCTTAGTATCAGTACTTTCAGATTCTGCTTGGAGAATTAGTTTCCGACCTCCTTTCTTTCATGTGGTCTCCTTCTTTTCATATACTTTAGGTTCTAGTTCCTTTTTAGTTTGGACACTTCATGTCACTCTTGTAATTTGTATCACTGGAGGTGCTTGCTCAGCCTTATTCCTCTTACCTTTACCACTTATGGTTGGAACACCACTAGTTTCAGCTTTTGTAGTTTGAACTTCAACTGTATCCAATTTTGTCTTCCTTTTTTCACTGGATATGCCAATGGGTTATTGGCATAACCGATCAATAATTCATAGTTGACTTCATAGATCATATCTTCCATCTTATCTTCTAGGATGCAATAGCCTCTATCAGACAGAAATCAGTGGTAACTATAAAAATAATGTCCTTAGCGAAGTGTTTCACCACATCCTCAAGCAATCTTACCCTCATACTCATTTTCTTCTGAAATTCATTGAAATATTTATTCATTGCACTAGAGAAGGTGTTCCTCATATCCTTGATGTTGTTCTTAATCTGGACAGTTACTGGTAGATCCTTAGACCATTCAAGATCACCAATTCCTGGTAAGAAATTATGAAAATAAAAGAACAGACCAATCAACAATTGTCCAAATTTAAACTTTTGACTATTGTCCTTCTTGATAGACTAAAGATTCAACATTAATTGGCTCCTTATGGCCTCACATAGGTCATAATTAGCATTTTCAGCTATCATTTTATAAGCAATATGCACTGCTATAGATGGTACACTATTAATTCTGGTAGACTAGAATATCCGGTAGCCTATAATCATAGTTGCCAACTTAACCATTGGGTCCTTGATGTTATTGATAGAAAAAGAATGCCCATCAGAGGTTGATCCAGTTAAAGTGTTTACTATCTCTTTTGAAATTCACCTCAGCTTAGGTACTTCACCGGTTGAGTAAAAACTAGGTACTTCTTGAATAACCTCCATGGTTATAGTATGAGTCCTTTCTAAATTCATGTTTTCCCCATGAACATAACTCAAAATAATTCAGATATGTTTGTCTTCAAAATCTTCAAGAAAATAAGTTGCATTATGAAAACCTCTCATAAACCCTAATATACTCGGGTTGAATCTTTCCATTTTCATTGCAAAGGGATTTCAACTAAGAATATATCGACAATGATCCTAAATCCTCTATTTTGCAATCAACGTAGCTAGACAAATCTCCTTTCACTACGACACCACTAGGAACTTGTGATAAAGAATTATTAGACACAATTCCTTTTGACTTTACAACTCCCATAGATTCAGATGTGATCATCAATTTCTCTACAGGTTTAGAAGATGATGCCATTTCAAATAGACTAGATTCAAAGAAGGAATTTTCAAAGAAATACCTTAGTTTACGCACGCTACCT
The DNA here is from genome assembly GCF_030272615.1 of Cryptomeria japonica. NCBI lineage: Eukaryota > Viridiplantae > Streptophyta > Pinopsida > Cupressales > Cupressaceae > Cryptomeria > Cryptomeria japonica. The sequence continues at coordinate 445,750,028 of NC_081406.1, read as the reverse complement.
CATTTATCGGTTGAATACTCAAGTGCACACCAGTTCAGTCTTCACTAACCTTCAAATCAACTTGATCACTCAAATCTTGATACAACTTTGACTAAAATCAGCTAGCAATCCTTTCTTAGTTTTGCAAGTGCTAAAAAATTATTTCTCGAATGCATTAGGGTAAAAATAACAAAGTGAAACTCGCTTTTATCCTTTTTACCTATTGCATTAAATGCTCACCCGTTAGGGTTAGAAACCCTAATTACACCACTTAATGATACATATAATGTTGACAGATGTAAAACTGGTTGATAACCGATTGACAGAAAGTTATCAAAATTTCATGCACTCAAATTCTCTTACCACTCACTCTTTTCAAGGGGTTCGGAAGTAGATTTACTGCTATGCTCCCCTTAGCCATATTGAAAAGTATTATTTCACTGGTGGAGGATTCTCCACACTAGGTGAAGGATTAGTTTCTTCTCTAGGTAAATCATCATTCTTCTTCTTCCATATTTGATTCATTTCTTCTCTAGTTTCTTCAATATTGACCTTCTGCTTGCCTTTCGGATCTTTAGAATGACAAACCGGTTTGATCTTTCTTGATCTACAAAATTTTTCCATGTGTCCTGATTTATGATAATGATAGCAGGACATTCCAGATGATCTCCAAGGTCCTACATTGCCTCTTCCAGTTCTCCTTCTGCAATCCATATCCACATGACCAAAATTGTTACAGATGGTACAAATGACATTTGTTACCTTTCTCATCTCAAATGGATTAAACTGGTTGACATATGGTCTTTGCCAGTTCATATTACCTCGATTATCATAATTTCTCATCCAGATTTCATTTGGTCTTGTATTCATATGCAGTACTGGATTATTTTCTCCATATCTGAATTCAATTGCTCTATGTCCATACATTTTGCATGTGAAGCAATGACCTTCAAATTTCTTGGACATATACCTAGTATTTGTATTGTAGATTGAATTTCCATTAGGTTTATTTCTACAAACATTTGTAGTGTGACTAGGTTTATGGCAAACAAAGCAAACAGGTTTAAAAACATCCACAACAACACACAGGATTAAACATACACAATAACTAAAACATCCACCATAACACGTGTTTATATGTGGAAAACCCAAATGGGAAAAACCATGGTGAGATGGGGCTCACAAGTTAACTATATGCAGTAATAGATAACTGACTAGTTAAGGTCTACAAAAAGTTTATCTGCTAGGAGTGAATCTTGTTAAAGATCCCAAAGCTTAGTTAAAAGCTATACCCTGTAAAAGGTAGTACCTAGTTAGGAGTAACCTCGGTAGAGGATTTGTGAATCCAAACTAATGGATCACCTGGTTAGAGGATTTGTACAATGAAGCTTGCTAGAGCTTACTCGGTTAGGGTATTTGATTATTGCAGTGATTAGAAAACAATAGGTGGTGTGTTCCAGTAGTAGCACAACTTGCTTGTATAGATCCTCTTCTGTGCACTCAACACTTCTTTACCAACATACTCTACAACTTAACAATTCTGCCTTTGCATAAAATCATCTCATAACATATCTCCTTCACTCATACAAAATAATTCATTATGATATCAATATATAGACAATTATATTTCATGTCAGCCTCTAGAAATCATATCACAATTTCCTAGGTGTAGTGTATCTAGTCAAACAATCATAACTCATCACAAAAATACCACCAAAAATTGTCGATGAGGATAACTCATCACAACTAGAAATACCATCACATAATCAATGAATACCGGTTGGAGTTAACCATATAAACTATTTGTCCTATGATGCTCCTTTGATAATCTCCACTAGATCCTTAGGCTGATGCCGAGTTATGTATATCCACTAGTTGTCGTCATGTATATATCGATTGTCTGTTAGGAACCGGGAAGGACAACTAGGAGGGGGGGTGAATCAGTTGTCAATAAATTGCAGCACAAAACAAATTATTCCAACTTAAAACTTAGTGTCGGTACAACGGATTAATAGTTATATTAATACCGGTACAACTTAATGCATGAAATAGAAATGAAAACAACATGCACAACACATGACACAAAGATTTTGACATGGAAACCCTATAAGGAAAAAAACCACGGTGGGAAACCTTACCCACCAATAGATGATACTACTATAGATAGTAAGTAAATACAATAATGGGGTCTGCACATGCAAAAAGGCCAACCACCTAGAGCTCACTTCTCAATCACAAAATAGGAGTCACACTGACTACATAGTTGGATAGTTAAATCCAATAATCAATGTACTGCTTCAATATAGCATCTTCAATGTTGGATTCAGTACCAGTTTAAGCTTTGAGCATGAGGACAAAACACCTTCATAACCTTTAACAAACTCCCTTCAACCTTTAGATGATATCTGTGTGATTCGCACAAGGATCTTCTTATTTTCGCTCTTCACAATGATCTCAACATGTACGCATACCTCTTGCAAATAAGATCTTACAATTATTTATACAAAACCTAAGACCTCATCATTAGGTCGACTTCTAAAATATATTACATTTAAATCAATTACAAAATAAGTCTTGGTGCAATACAATATGTCAGCCTCAATACATTTACACAATATCTAATCAATAAATCATTTCCAAATTATGTCGTGCGGATTTGGAACATGATATCATATGTCGGTTCATAACCTAGACCTATTTGCTGGTTAAGGTAAATATGTGAACCCGATCAGTCCAATATGCAAAACACCAAATGAAAACATCCAATCCATGTCTTTGACATAACCAAATGATCTCTAGATGATAACAAGTCATCATAAACTTCTTGAGATATCGGTGAAACATATACCGATAACTGTGCATAAGCCAATATCCATACTGAGACCACAATGTGCCGATTCAACAACAAACCAATATAACTAGAGTGCCAAATCAACAATGCAGACTTCCAGAAAAAGTGTTGACATCAATGACAAAACCAATGCAACACATGATGAAGCCATCCATAATACCAACATTGTCACCATGTACCGGTTAGATATAAACCTCTAGTATACTAGTTGTAGTATAAACAACTTTGAAGTCACACCGGTAGACAATATGAACATATGTGTGTGTATGTGTTTCATCAATGGCAACATATGATGAAGTTATTCATTACAATCATCATCAAGCCAACACCGGTGAGGCAGTTTAAGGCTTATAAATTTAATGGTAGATGCTTTATTTGCAATAAATTTGGTCACATGGCTAGGCAGTGTAGAAATAGAGCAAATCATAACCCTGACTCTACTCTTGGTCAATGTTATAAATGCAATAAGTATGGCCATAAGACAGAAGATTACAAAATGAATGTTAAATGTTATACATGTGTAAAATTTGGACATATGGCTAATCAGTGCAGGTCAAGCAATTTAATCGGTTTTAGCAAAGCAATTCAAAAGAACAATGTTACATGTTATGCATGTAATGAGGTTGGACATATTGCTAAGTTTTGTAGAAGCAAAAATCCACTGGTTGGTAATGGAGGATCAAATGAGAAAGAAAAGGAGAAGGTTAATGAAATCCAACAAGATCATACACAAAGATGGGTTAGAAGGTCAAAAGAATAATCAGTAGATGGAAATGCATTGGTTACTCAACTGGTAGAGGAGGTTCCTCCTGCACCAGCAAGAAGCTCATACGGTAAATAAGGCAGATGCCTTAGGGGTAGGAAACATTCATGAAGATGTTGCATATGCCCTGGGAAGAGGTTCTGGAAGATGCTCCAGACATTGGAGATGCTTAACCGACATGGAGATTTTTTATTGAGATCTAGTATCTTCCACTAGAAGTCATTAATATCAATGACGGATTAGGGTTTCTTGAAGGATAAAAGGTCAAATTCACTTCATTTCTGATCACTTTGCATTCAAAGTGATTCAAAGTGATTCTAAGGTGATTCAAAGCAATCGATATCATCTTGAGAGTTTTCACCAGTGATTGGAGAAGTCTTTAGGGTCTTTCACCGACAACGATTCATAGGTATTTATCTTCAATCATAGAAGTGGGATCATCATCTGTACCTATGTTTTTTTCAAATTTGACTGTAGTTGAGGTCAAGGACCATCCTAGGCCGATTTTCACGTGATATATGCATGTTGCTACCCTAGACAATTCGGTTGGCACTTTTTCCCATGTCTCAAAAGGTGTCATGTATGTCGAAGATGTAAGAGCTTACATTCAGTCATATTGAGGATTTAGGAATGACTGATATTAAGAGCATGTACATGAATGAGCTAATGGGAGATTCTAGAAAGATTAAGCCTGAATACTAGCATATTGTGGATTTAGGGTTTATTGGCATTCTGGATATTCTGAAATTTGAAGATGAAATTGTTAGGTATGTTTTGAGCAGGGTGCATAGAGAGTTTATTTGGTTGGATAGACCATATAAGATTACAAAGGAGGCCATTAGGGCAATCGCCGGTTTACCATAGGTTGGACAATGTCCGGAGAAGAAAGTTTCAAATGATCAGTGTTGGCATTTGCATGAAGATTGTAATAATGATATGTTATGTCGTCATTGATGTCAATTGAACTGTTAATGATATTGCTGATATTATTGTTATTGTTGATATTGTCTTGTAACCGGTAGGAAGAACTTTGTGGAGAATATTGTAAACCAGTATGTATGTTTGTGAGTTGAACCAATAACCGGAGTAAGAGGTTAAACCCTTTCTATGTTATGTAGCTAGTAAACCCTACCAGTTGTTTTTGTTAAACCCTAATCGATTAAGGTTGTTGAATTGGTTATGTTTTTTTATGATCTGATGATGAACAGTAATAATAGTGACACGTAAGGCCATTGTATGAAGACAAGGTCAATTGTTTTGGTGTGTTTGTTTGTTTTTCTAGGGAATGAGAAAAGTGTATTGCATCTAATACAAATCACGTGATGATTTACTAAGCTTGATGAAGAGCTAATCAAGGAGCGGTTGAGGTTTTATTAATTGATGTGTAGAGATTGCTATGAAATCCAACGGTCATGCTTGTACCAACTTGTTTGTAATCTCAATGAGAGGATTAGATTTTTGTTGTGTTACCAACCTAATTGATTTGTATTTTGTTAGGTCCCAAAGACAACTGAGAGGGGGGGTGAATCAGTTGTCTAACAAATTCAAACCAAAAAACAACTTTACCAACTTAATGCTTAATACCGATAAACCAGTCTTTAATGCCGATAGACAGTTTTATCAGTTAATTGTAATACCAGTAAAGATTAATGCATGAAACAAAAAGACAAAGTCATCCACAATATATAACACCAATATTTGTATGTGGAAACCTTGTAAGTGGAAAAACCATGGTGGGAAACCTTACCCACAATCAGATGATACTACTGCAGATAGTATGTGTATACAAATGGGGTCTGCACATGCAGAAAGGCCAAGCGCCTAGAGCTCATTGTTCAAACACAAATAGGAGTCACACTGACTACAATTGGATGGTTAAATCCAATAAGGATTTACTTCTCAAATTAGCATCTTTCTATGTTGGATTCAACATCGGTGTAGTTCTGATTATCTTCACAAAAACCCTCCTTCAACCTTCAAATGATGTTTGCATGTATAGCTCTACTTAATCTCGCATATACCTTCACACAATTATTTTTCACATTCCACATCTGATCTTACAAATAAGATCTTACATTTATATCATAACCTAAGACCAATTTTAGTAGGTCGTCTCTAAAGGATATTACAATAAAATCAATTTACAAACAAAACAATGTCCGATGCAATAACTGATTCAACATGTCGGTTTGATGCATTTACAACAATAATGAGACATATCCATAGCTTGTCATGCTGATCTGTAAAAGATAAACCTATCGATTTATATCCTGGACCTATTTGCCAGTAAAAAAAAAAATGCAAATACTAAATATGCCAATGACCAAAACTCCTAGACAAGGTGTCCAGATGATGTCTTTGACATAACCAGGTGTTTTCCATGCTAGTCCAAGTGCCAGTGAACATTATATCCTGCCAGTGTACCAGATACCGATGACTATGCATAAGTCACTTACTTGCCAGTGAATGTTGTTGATTCTCCAAAGTGCCAGAGTTGATAAGTGTTTAGTAGGTGTTGACTCAATGACAAAACCATACCAAAATACCAACATATTTAAGGTCGATGAAGTTGTTTTGTTTAGTGTTGGCAAGAAGTGATAGAAATCAGTTGAGTGTGTGGTTACCGAATTGGAGAATGAGTCTATAGTTTGAGTAAAGGTAGATAGAAGCTTAAATGGATCTGATCAAGCAAGTGTAGATCTATTCAGACAGATCAAGAAACTCTTGTTGTTTTCTAACAATTACAGCAAAATTGAAATCCCCTAACCAGATAAGCTCTAACAAGCTTGGTTACTTATTAAATCCTCTAACAAGGTGGTCCATTAGATTGGATTTTCAAATCCTCTACTGAGGTTACTCCTTATAGGGTATTTGCTTCTAACAAGGCTTTTGTAGTCAATCCCTTAACCGAGTGATTCCTAACAGGATCAGTTCTTAACAAGACTTTTGTAAAAGCTTTAACAGGCTTGGCTCCTAACAGGGTGAACTTTAGAAGAGTTCAAATCATCTTGTGAGTCCCATCTCACTATGGTTTTTACCTATATGGGTTTTCCACGTATAAATACTTGTGTCATGTGGTGAATGTTTTTATGGTTATGATCTTATGGTTTATTTGATTAAATACTTAACTATTTCTGATAAGGTATGATAACCGGAAGCATTGAGAAATGAAACATTGGCATATGATAAAGCATTTGGATGTTTACAAGTTAAATGTTGTTTACTTTTAAGTTGCTATAACAGTCAATCGGTATTCTTATGAGTATTTATCTTGACAATGGTATTTCATTGATAAGTTTATTTTGTATGTTTGAGTTTGAGTTTGGGAAGTTATTATCAGTTTTTCTATTTACTGATTCAGCCCCCCTCTCAGTAATCTACCAGATACTTATTCTTCCATCATACCATCAATAAGGTCAATAAGATTACCGGTGCAACATCAAACAAGCGGTCAATGAGGATTAGTACTATCACCAACACAAACATCAGATTTAGAAGCATGATCAATGGTTACAAGGTAACACAATAAAACCGACTGAATTCTATTTTTAGCTCTTGCATTTATGTAGCTCATAAAATGATGAGGGAGAATGAGAAGTTAGATATATGTGGCATGATGTTGGATGAAGTGTTGATTAACCTAGGAAAGATTAAAGGAGAAAAGAAAGGAACTTTCTGGTATGGTAACTTAATTGTCTATTTAATACTATTTTTCATCAATGAGACTCCCAGTTTTGGGAAAATAAAATGGGCATTCAATATCCCAATATGGAGGCAATTAAAATAGTCAATTGCTGCATTGGGTAGTCAGAGAGATGACAAAGTGTGGGGTTACTTTAAATCATTTCAAAAGGCTATGAATTCTAGGATGAGGGTTCGAAAGAACATTGTTGAGAAGTACTCAATTGACATATGCTTCATGGTCAAGAAAGATGAAAATTTGATGGAAGCTTTAAGGCCCCAAAATATTTGGATTGAGGAAATGGGTTATGAAGTTGATGCTTATGCACAAATGCTAATTGAGGCACCTATTGATGAAACTGTCAAAACCTTTAGCAATGCTAAGCAGAAGAAGCATGAGGTTCAAATTGAGTTCAACCAGAAGAAGAGAGAGAAGTAGGAAGGAAAGGCAAGTAAGTTTGTTGAAAAGGTTTCATAGGACATTAAAACATTGATTGATGTTGTCCTAGAGAAAGGTAGGAAGAGGAGAGAACTAGAAATATTCATTGAGCCTATTACAACAGAGTCTACATCTGATGATGACACACCCTTAGCATTCAAAATGATAATAGGGAAGAAAAATGAAGAAACTAAGGTAGAGGCTAAGAAGCAACTAGTTAGGAAAGTCACTATCAAAGCACCGACATAGAAAAGAGCACCAAAATAATCACCTTCAGCCTCATCTGGTAATGAAAGGAGAAAGAAGAAGGATGACATTGATCTAGCAATTGAATATGGTAATATAACTATCATTCCACCAAAGACTTGTGTAGAGTTAGTTGATGAGATTATTATTGGTATTTTGGTATGGTTTTTTCATTGATGTCAACACCTACTGAAACACTAGCACTTTGGAGATCTAGCAACATTTACCGGCAAGCAAGTAACTATTGCACAGTTACTGGTATATGGTTCACCGGTAGGATATAATGTTCACCGACACTTGGAATGATATGGAAGACACTTGGTAATGTTGAAGACATCATGTGGACACTTTGTTTTGAAGAATTAATCATTGGTATATTCATATTTGCATATTTGCTTTTACTGACAAATAGGTCCAAGGTTATCTAGGGTTACACCGGCAGACTTATCTTTTTCAGATCAGCATGGCACGCTATAGAGATGATTTATTATTGTTGTAAATGCATTAAGCTGACATGTTCAATCGATTATTGCATCGCATATTATATTATTTGTAAAATGTTTTTATTGTTAGATCATGTAGAGCCGACCTACTAAAATTGGTCTTAGGGTATGGTATAAATGTAAGATCTTATTTGTAAGATCGAATGTGGAATGCGAAGAAGAATTGTGAGAAGGTATATGCGAGATTAAGCAGAGGTATACACGAAGACATCATTTGAAGGTGCAGCTAGGTTTTTGTAGAAACATATCATCATTACACTGGTATTGAATCTAGCATATGAAGATGCTATTTTGTACAGTACATTCTTATAGGATTTAACCATCCAACTGTAGTCAGTGTGACTCCCATTTTTTGATTGAGCAGTGAGCTCTAGGCTGTTGGCCTTTCTGCATGTGCAGAACCCATTCATGTACACTTACTATCTGTAGTAGTATCATCTAATTGTAGGTAAGGTTTCCCACTGTGGTTTTTCCCCTTACAGGGTTTTCACATACAAATATTGGTGTTATGTGTTGTGGACGACTTTATGTTTATGTTTCATGCATTAATTTTTACTGGTATAACAATTTATTGTTAGTACTATCTACCGACATACTTAACTGGTTTACCGGTATTAAGCATTAAGTTGGTTAAATAGTTTTTGGCTTGAATTTATTAGACAACTGATTCACCCCCCGCCCCCTCTCAGTTGTCTCCGGGACCTAAGAATTGGTATCAGAGCTTAGTCCTCTTTTGTAGAAGTTTAACAACTTGAGGAGATCCAATGTCTACTAATTATTTTAGGAAAGACAATCCTAAACTTGATGGAACCAACTATGGGATATTGAAGATCAGGATGGAGACACATCTGAATTGCATTGGTAAAGACATCTAGGAAGTTAAAAAGAATGGTTATACTACTGCTATAGCTGGTCAGACTACTCCAACTACCTTAGCTAAAGATGAGGAGAATGATTGCAAAGCAAGAGAAGCACTTTCGAGCGCATTATCATATCAACAAATCATGGGATTATCATATAGGTCTACTGCTAAAGCTATTTGGGATCATTTGGAAACACTAAATGAAGGAGATTCCATACTCAAGATTGCAAAACTTGAAAGCTTTCGAGTCAGGTATGAACATCTGAAAATGGAAGAAGAGGAAAGAATTTCTGCTTTTATGGAAAGAGTAAATGAAATTGTTTTGGGTATTAAATGTTGTAGAGAAACCCTGAGTGAGGATGAAATTGTTTCAAAAATATTAAGAGGATTGCCACTGGCATATAAAATGAAGGTTACTGCTATAAATGAGTTGAGAACAATGCCTAATACATCAGTAACTAGGGATACATTGATTGGAAAACTTTCAGCTTTTGAAATTGAGGAATTTGATCTTGTTGCTACTATAAAGACAGATTTGGCCTTTAAGGCATCAACATCATCTGCTCCATCATTTGACAAATCAGAATGGAAAGCCTTTTATGCAAGAGAACTTGAAGAAACTAGGAAGGAGAATGAAGAGCTTGAAGAACTTGAAGAACTATTTGCAAGGAAAATGCCAAAAGGTCCAGTTGGAAGTAAGTATGAAGGTAAAGCACCCTTTAAATGTTTTAACTACAATAAAACTAGTCATATGGCTTTGAGATGCCCTAATAGACATGCTAGACTAAGAGAAGAAGCTAGAAGAACATACAACCCTAATCTTAAATATCAGAGATACAGATTTAAGAAGAACAAAGACAAATCTTGTTACATTGCTGATGAAGGTGTGATTGATGATTCTGATGAGGATCCAACAGACAATGGATGGGTTTTTGTTGCTATAACAAAAGATCAACCGGCACCTACTACTCAACCAGTAGAACAAGCCCTAGTAGCTAAAGTTGAAGTAAAGGATGAATGGATCATTGACTCAGGATGCTCACATCACATGACATGAGACAAAGGTAAATTCTTGAACTTTCAAGAATACAATGGAGGTTTACTAAGATTTGGAGATGATAAAGCCTGTTCAATCAAAGGTAAGGGTTCAATATCTCTTGATGGTAAGCATAACACTAACAATGTCTACTATGTTGAAGGATTAAAGCATAATCTTTTAAGTGTTGGTCAATTAGTTGAGAAGGGATTTTAGATACAATTTAAAAATGGAAAATGTAAAATCATGAATAGAACTGGTTTGGAAATTGCAACCGGTAATCAGACTAGAGGTAATATCTTTCATTTGAATAACAGTGAAAAGGCATGCTTGATTGCACATATAGATGAAAGTTGGTTATGGAATAAGAGACTATGTCATGTAAACTTTGATTGCATGGTAAAAATCAGTACTTCTAAGGCAGTTAGAGATCTACCTAAAATTGTGAAACCTTAGAATATAATTTGTAAGGAATGTCAATTTGGAAAACAAGTTAGAGCTAGTTTCAAAAGTATTCCAGGAAAAATCCAATAATGTTCTTGATTTGATTCACACTGATTTATGTGGTCCAACAAGAACTAAAAGCTTACAAGGTGATAGATATTTCATGCTAATTATTGATGATTATTCTAGAATGTGTTGGGTTACTTTTCTCAAAGAAGAAGCACTTGGAAAGTTCAAACTATTCAAAGCAATGGTTGAGAATGAAACCTGGTAAGAAAATCAAATGTTTAAGATCAGATCAAGGAGGAGAATTCACATCTAAGGACTTTAATACATTCTGTGAAGTGAATGGAATCAGAAGACAGTTATCAGCACCTCGGACACCACAGTAGAATGGAGTTGTTGAAAGGAAAAATATAACTATCTTGGATGCAGCAAGAAGTATGTTATCTGAACCAAATCTACCACATGTGTATTGGAGAGAAGCAGTTAGCATTGTTGTCTATACATTTAACAAAGTTCACATCAAAGGTGAAACCGGTAAGACCCCTCATGAACTATGGTTTGGTAATACTCGTACTCTTAAGTATTTCAGAATTTTTGGAAGTAAATGTTATATTAGAAGAGATGAGTATATTGGCAAATTTGATCCTAGAAGTGATGAAGGAATATTTCTTGGTTATTCATCTAAAAGCAAGGCATATAGATGTTTTAATAAGAGATTGCAAAAAATTGTTGAGAGTACAAATGTAAAGATTGATGAACAATTCAGAGGAACTTCAAGGTATATAGACTCTAAACCGGCAATAGAAATTGTGACAAATGAACCTACAATAAAACCACCAGTACAAAATGAAGATCCAGTTACCCCGGTACCATCAGAGGATTCCACAGTAATTGAATAACAACAACAAACTAAGACACCCCAATATGTAAGATTGAATCATTCTGAAGATCAGATAATTGGAAACAAATTTAAAGGAGTTATGACAAGAGGAAGATTGGCAAATGAAGAGGTATGTCTTATTTTTGAAATTGAACCATCATCTATAATTGAGGCATGTGAAGATAAATTTTGGATTAAAGCTATGGAAGAAGAATTAGGACAAATTGAGAAAAATAATACTTGGACATTAGTTCCCCGGCCTAAAGATAAAAATGTAATTGGAACCAAATGGGTATTTAGAAACAAACTTAATGAAGATGGTAAGGTTGTCAGAAATAAATAAAGACTAGTGTGTAAGGGATATTCTTAGAAAGAAGGAGTTGATTACAATGAAACCTTTGCACCGGTAGCTAGAATTGAGGCAGTCAGATTATTCTTGGCTTTTGCAGCTCACAGGGACTACAAAGTTTATCAAATGGATATTAAATGTTCATTTTTGAATGGAGATCTTGAAGAGGAAGTATATATTGAACAAACTGATGGATTTTCTTTTACAGATGACAATGATATGGTTTGCAGGTTAAGAAAAGCTCTGTATGCATTGAAACAAGCCCCAAGAGCTTGGTATGCAAGGTTGGATAAGTATATTTTAAAGATTGGTTTTACTAAAGGAAATGCAGACAACAATTTATATTACAAAATAACTAATGATGACATCTTGATTATAGAAGTATTTGTTGATGATATAATCTTTGGAGGAGAAGATGGATTATGTAAGGAATTTTCTATTAAAATGCAGCAAGAATTTGAAATGTCTATGATTGGAGAAATAAAATTCTTTCTAGGATTGCAGATTTCACAGATTGATAAAGGTATATTTTTTAGTCAATCCAAGTACTTGAAATAATTACTAAAGAAATTTGGGATGGAGAACTCTAAACCGGTAAGCACACCTATGACTACAAATGACAAATTATCTCAAATGGATGAATCTACACCTATTAATCCAACTAGATACAAATCTATGATAGGAGGTTTACTGTATTTGACACAAACCAGGCCTGATATTATGAATGCAATATGTATTGTTTCTAGATTTCAAAGTAATCCTAGGGAAAATCATGAATCAACAGTAAAAAGGATTTTCTGGTACTTACAAGGCATTGCAAATCTTGGATTATAGTATCCTAGAGATGAAAATTTTGATCTATGTGCATACACATATGCAAATTGGGCAGGAGATGTGGATGATAGAAAAAGCACCACTGGAGGAGCATTCTTTCTTGGAAAGAGATTAGTTTCTTGGTTGAGTAAGAAACAGAGTTGTACATCTTTATCAATAGCAGAATCAGAATATGTTGCAGCAGCAACTAACTGTACATAGGTACTATGGCTTAAGCAAATGTTGAAAGACATAAAGGTAAAATACAAAGAACCTATTACTATATATTGTGATAACACTGCAGCAATTGATATATCTAAGAATCCGGTATTACATTCTAAAACAAAACATGTTTCTATCACACTGAATTTTCTAAGGGAAAAAGTTGAAGAAAAGGAGATAAAACTAGTTTATGTGAATACTAAAGAACAACTTGTAGATATTTTCACAAAACCTTTGCCTAAGGAGACTTTTGAATATCTTAGAGATTAGCTTGGAGTCATACCACCATTGGTAGAGACTTAGACAGTTGATGATTGTCATCAACCAACAGAATTGAAAGATAAATCTTTTACTCCGGTCTTTGAAGAGGAAGCTACTTATCAGGGGGAGTAGTTGGTATATTGAATTGATTGGTATTTTGTATATGAACTTGATTTTTGTAATTTTGGCATTTGATGTCAGAGGGGGAGAGATATCTATGGAAAAACACATTATATTTTGAGAAGAGATTCGTATTGAAAAAAATCTTTGGATAAACACATGTTGCTCCCAGGGGGAGAAATTATTGTTTAAAGGAGATTGTTGGTTTTTGGTATTTGGAATTTTTGTTTTGACACTTTGATGGTTTTTCCATCTTGTGTTGCCATCAATGCCAAAGGGGGAGATTGTTGGTATTTTGGTATGGTTTTGTCATTGATGTCAACACCTACTGAAACACTAGCACTTTGGAGATCCAGCAACATTCACCGGCAAGCAAGTAACTATTGCATAGTTACTGGTATATGGTTCACCGGTAGGATATAATGTTCACCGACACTTGGAATGATATGGAAGACACTTGGTAATGTCAAAGACATCATGTGGACACTTTGTTTTGAATAATTAATCATTGGTATATTCATATTTGTATATTTTCTTTTACCGACAAATAGGTCCAGGGTTATCTAGGGTTACACCGATAGGTTTATCTTTTTCAGATCAGCATGGCACGCTATAGAGATGATTTATTATTGTTGTAAATGCATTAAGCTGACATGTTCAATTGATTATTGCATCGCATATTATATTATTTGTAAAATGTTTTTATTGTAATATCTTGTAGAGTCGACCTACTAAAATTGGTCTTAGGTTATGGTATAAATGTAAGATCTTATTTGTAAGATCGAATGTGGAATGCGAAGAAGAATTGTGAGAAGGTATATGCGAGATTAAGCAGAGGTATACATGAAGACATGATTTAAAGGTGAAGCTAGGTTTTTGTAGAAGCATATCAGCATTACACTGGTACTGAATCTAGCATATGAAGATGCTATTTTGTACAGTACATTCTTATAGGATTTAACCATCCAACTGTAGTCAGTGTGACTCCCATTTTTTGATTGAGTAGTGAGCTCTAGGCTGTTGGCCTTTTTGCATGTGCAGACCCCATTCATTTACACTTACTATCTGTAGTAGTATCATCTAATTGTGAGTAAGGTTTCCCACTGTGGTTTTTCCCCTTATAGGGTTTCCATGTACAAATATTGGTGTTATGTGTTGTGGATGACTTTATGTTTATGTTTCATGCATTAATCTTTACCAGTATAGCAATTTACTATTAACACTGTCTACCGGCATACTTAGCTAGTTTACCGGTATTAAGCATTAAGTTGGTTATATGTTTTTTGGCTTGAATTTATTAGACAACTGATTCACCCCCCCCCCTCTCAGTTGTCTTCGGGACCTAACAATTACTAAAGATGGTATCTTAAAGAATGTACAATTTTATTATGAACATTTAGATAATGATGAACAAAGAGAAGTAGAGGAATGAATTTTTTTGTATTTGGATATTTATAAGAAAGCCTTGATAGAAATTGAAAACCAAATACCAACACAGTTGTATGATATTTTAGATGCTAGAAGTCTATCAGCAATGCAAGAGGACATGCATATAAAGATTTAGGAATTGTTATATGTTTGTGTTTGTAAAGACGTAAATCGAGCTAACTTCAATAATAGCTTAAATACGCTTTATTCTTAAATAAACACATAGATCAGTTAATAAGTCTATTTCCTTCCAAATTTCCATCCATAGCTTCATTTGATCATTCCATTTAAATCGTAATAAACACAAATTTTCTACAAAAGATAAAGATTCTTTATTCCATAAATTGATAAAAGTAGTATCTCAATCATACAATACTTACACATTTCAAGTTGTCGTAAGTTCAATATCAAAATAATACAAAGTAAAGGGGTGAGATACGTCTGTTGATCTGCAACCCAAGTTATCACTAATGCAATCTTTAGCATGAGGATGAGAACAAGATTCAGGCACTTTTTCCGCTCAACCTTGAAGCTTATGCTTCCCCAGAATTCTTGGTCAATCAAGAATACCCAACCCTACATGAATTTCTTAGCAAAAGAATTTGAAAGGCAAGATGGAATCTGATGCGTGCCTAGATGATACATGCATTTTCAATTTTCTAATTCTATTAAGAAACAAGCATTCATTATCAATCAAGGATATGGTAGAAAGCATAAAATAAAATAATTCCATCTATTTCAATGGTTTATTCAATTTGATTACTCGGCCGAGTATAATGCCATGCACAATAAAAATAGATAGTTGGAAAAGCAACTATTCTCTCTATAATCCACATTCGGCACCCGTCCTAGAAGGTAACTTTCCACAAACCCAAGCCTATCTAGCTTTGTTCACATAGATCTAGAATAAATTCATACAGAAGACAATATTTTGCCTTTCAATTCTAGCTTCCTATTTCTTGCAAGATAAAAATACTATGCTAAGAAGACAATCTTTCATTTGAATAGAAATTGATAGAATAAATCTTTTATTACAACCAATCCTATCTAACAAGAAACAATCTTTTATGGATAATCAAATATATATCTGAAAGAAAATAATCTTTCCCTTCTATCTTTCAAGCAATTTAAAGACAAGATTAAAATATTAAGAAGGTGTAACACATGTCTGAATCTTTACATAGAAATTGAATAAAATGAGCACACGTTCTTTTATTCAATTATCAAACATTTAAATAATGCAATCATTAACGTGCATTCCATTTCTTATGGTTTAGAAATATAAGTTTTATTTTGTCTAAGATCTCCATCTTTCCATGTGTCTTGGTTCAGTCTAAGCTCTCTATCTTTCCATGTGTCTTGGTTCATTTACCTCTTTTCTCGAACATCATACTAATATGTGACTTTCCATGATTTAAGAACTCAAGTCACTGATTTACTAATTTTCCATAACAACTATCTAACATGATGAAAATTCATAAAGCGCCTATCTATATGGCCTTTCAAATGAGACACCTAATCACCATTTTTTTCATGCAAGGATCAAATTCAAAAGTGTAAGTCTTTTCTACACAAATTCAAAATAAACTTCAATTCTTAATAATTCATTATCCTAGTATTTGTCATGCCCAAAATTTAGGGCAAAACACAACCAACAATTTTTTTTTTAAAGACACTAAATTACTAGTATCCATTTGCTTCATGAGTTGATACCGCTGATCAAGTTGTTCCAAAACAAATTCTTAATTGATATTAAAATGAGTTACTAAAGTGAGCGAAGAAATAAAATTTAGCGAGAATCCATAGAACATTGATAGGATTAAGAAAATTACTAACATGACAAATATGGTAACTCAACTTTATCAAGTGGAACGATTAATTTAAATTTTTTTTTTATAAGGGTAATATTAATTTCACTCAAAAGTATCTTTCATTTCAGTTGCATTTATTAGTTCATAATTAGATCTATTTCTACTAAGTAGACATTAATAAAATTACTGGGTCCGATACCAACTGTTTAATTAAAAAAAATCAAGTTCCCATCCTCCCATTAATACATCCTTTCTTAATGTTTTAATTTAAATGTGGACTACTAAATATATTAGTTTATTATCTCATCAAACATCGTCAATAGATAGATTAAATCAAAATTTTCTACAAATAAATGACGAGGATATAAATAACCTCCAATAATCATTAATTGCTTCTAGGAACTAAGTGAATTAGTCCTAGCACTTAGATTAATAATACCTCATTATTTTATTTATCATCTAATTGAAGTGTGGTTAAACTATTTTGACCACCGGTCAATTAAATCCATAAAGAAAAATTCTCCTATAAAATTTAGCATGGAATTGCCTAGATTTAGGTGGCTAAATAATCTCATATAGGCGAATTAACGTATAATGTTATTGTAAGTTTTGAAGCAATCGATCCCCATAATAATCTTTCAATTTAAAAACATCACATTTAATGTTTCCTATAATCAATTATAAAAGATGAGAGTATAAGTAAGAAATTAATCTATGGATGGGTTAATATATTTCTATAATTAACTATATATATATATATATATAATCATATATATAAATATATAAATATCTAAGTCTCTTCATTAGTCTAAAGAGAATAATTAAAAACATGGGAGTAATTATTATTATTTTCTAATTAACCTTACTAATACCAAGCTCATACAACCTAATTAAATCCTTATAAAAATGAACCCTACCCTCCACTCCATTTTACTACCAAATTATTTTATTGCCCTAACCCTAATTTCGGGCTAGGGCATAACTATTAATATTTTATTTATATTATTATTTTTTTTGTGTTGAGGATGTTGTGTGTGCATGGTTTGTTGTAGGGCCGAACAGGGAGCGGCAGCCATGGAAATCCTCTGCGAAAGGAAGGAGGAGTGAAGGGGGAAAGTGAAGGAGGGAGTGGAGGGTGCCGACGGCTCCACCCGAACGCCACCGGAAGCCCCAAAGGGGAACCCCGACCGCCCACTGTGGCTTCCCACAGTGGCGGCCAATGTGCCATCCACTGTGGGGCACCATAGTGGCGGTCGAGCCACCGCCGGCCCATTGTGTATACTCACAGTGGGCTCGGCTCCCCTCCCCAAAACCCTACGGTAACAACTCTTTTTATTTTTCTTTATTTTTATTTATTTTTATTTTTTTTATTTATATATATATTTTTTATATAGTATATATATATATATATATATATATATGAATATATCTATTTAAATATATTAAATATATAAGTATATCTGTTTATATAAACATATATATGCATATATATTTATATATATATAGTTATATTACCTAATCAAATGTAGTTCAAATATAATCATAAGTATATATTTTATACCTTCAATGAACAAGGACAATTAGAGTTAACATTCCTATGTATTTGAAAAATATATATATATATATTTTTGTTTATATTTTTTTTTTTTTACAAATATTTAGCTAACAGAATTTAATAGCTTAACCAGCAGTTGTATAAATACATTATTATTTGTAATAGATAGACCCTTTAACTTTGATTTACTTCTGCAACAAAAGTAAATAACAGGATTAAATAACCTTTAAACATCAACTATAGAACTATGAATTTATTTGAATCAAATAACTAATTACTCCAGATTTCTATTTCTGCAACTAAGTAAATTCCAGAAATCGATAAAATTAATAGCAACCTAATAAATCCAGAATTTATTAAATTAAATCCATAGAAGTAATTATAACTACTTTAGGTTTTATTTCTGCAATTATATATATGGTTTTATTTCCTACATCTATATTTATCTGGAATCCTTAAACTTAAATCATGAAATTTGAAATTTAAACTGCAATTTTTTTTTTTTTTAATCCACAACAACATGCAAACAACCATTAATCTCTTTCTTTATTTCCTGGATTTATTTCACATACATAAAAGGGTAAAATAAATTTAGTTGCTTTCCCACATTATTAATATACTCAACAATAGTTAAATTTAGAAAACAAACTTTAGGAAACTGTCCAGAATTATTCTATTCATCTTTTGCAATATAACAAATAACTATTACATTTCTAGGAATTACTTTAAAAGACACTATAGTCATTTAACAAATAGGTCACTCAACTATTATAATGAGGAAAAAATAGCAACATATTTCCAAATGGATTCTGCAACAAATAACTTCATCAAGTTTTCCACTCGTTCCTAATCTCTTTCTTCCAACAACCTGCAAATAAGATCAAAGATATGACCATGGAGTGCTCACATCCCAGCCTAGGCTAACTGGTAGCCACCCTCGAGCTTAGAGAACCAAGCCCTAGACAGGTAACAAACATGCAAACACAAGACAGAATACCCACAAACTCAATACACACTCCCAAACCCGGGCTACACTGCACCACACATTGGTGCTGTCTTTTCAAGGGTGGTAGTGGACTAAGTACCCTGAGGAGACTGCAAGTATGGCAAAACAAATAGCCACCTTGTGGAAAACTAAAGCATATAACCACCTCATGGCAAACCAAATACAACAAGAATAACAAAATCAACCTTTTATTCCTTATGCCCCCCAAGGCATTCATGCCTTATTTCCCTCCTTATGACCCCCAATGCATAAACAAGCCATGCAGCAAGGGTCACATTAATTCCCTTGTGATCGCTCTCATAATGAGAGTCTCTCACTCAAGGGCTGTCACTTCTACCACCCACAAGATCCTCCTCTCTCCCAAGAGTAGGAGATCTTGATTACTCCCAAACACACATACAAAGTATAAAACAAAAATACCAAATAAATTTCCAAGAGAACATGCATGAAAACAAATCTTTTTCACAAACATTACTTACAAACACATGCAATAAGAAATCCATTATATGATGAATACGACCAACCTTAATCTTCCCAAAGGTAGGTTAGTTTTGTTGAGGATGAGCAGCCCAATTCCACGGTTCTTCCCTTTCAACCCTTAGCTAAAATTCTCAAACCAAAATTCCATCTCTTTCTTTACAAAATACTTTTTGTCTCCAAAAATGGAGAGTGGGTGATTTCCCTCAAATTTTCAAATTTTTGCTTAAGAAGCTCATTCTCCCAGTTCTCACAAGTTTCTAAAAACTAAAGAGGAAGGCAAGATAGAATGGGAAAGAGAACTCTCATTCGAAAAGGAAAGTTTACTACTAGGTTCAAATTTCTAATTTCAATTTTCGCACAAATCAGAAAAGCCCAATTTTAGAATGTCAAAAAGGTCACTTAGGAGTAGAAACTTGCCTAAAATTACCCCTAACCCTTAGGTATACCTTATGGGCTTTAGGAAACCCTATTAAACTACCCCTAGGTGTTCATTTAACCCAATTTAAACCCCTCTGAAGTTTATTTTCGGGTCAAACATATGTTGACTTCTCCAAAAATTCCTTTCCCAAGGTATTTATGACATCACGTTATATTAAATGAAAAAGCTATAGTTGAACACTTTCCCACCAAGAGACAACAAAAGAAATTTAAACTTAAATCCACATGTGTCAAGTGACACAAAGAAAACACTTATACAATTTAAAACATGACAACATCTCTTGTGGATTTTACACAATAAATTTAAATAACACTTAACACACAAGCAGCATATACTGTTACGAATAAAATACAATACAAACGGGGTGTTGTCTCTCCAAATAGACAACCCCTGGCTTACGAACATACATAAGTCTAGGTTTGGTTCTCCATAATATTTCGATGGTCACATGGATAATTCCTGCGCAACTCAATTTACACATTAGTACTTCCAAGTAATCTCATATAATATAAAACACATGAATAATAATGCACAACACTCTACATACAAGATACATTTATCAATCAATACATCTTTCATCCAAATAACTCCACATAACAATTATCATCATTCACATAATTTTGATCCATACATTAAAACATACATTCCTATTTCTATCATCATAGTAAAGTCCTCCAAATCTAATAATGACATACTTCCTCTCAAATTTACCCTATTCTAGAATCATATAGAGTTCTATATTTATAAAGCATATAAATGAAGCATCAAAATATAGCAATGTTATCCAAATCTTGAAACCATATCAATACTAAGTTTCAATATGCATCAAAATAAAGTATCCATGATAGTCAATATATAAAAATCACTAAAATGTCAGACTGAGTCAAGGTGAGGCCTCACACCCTCCCCCTCTAGGCATGAACTTCCTCTTGGAGTTCATCAAAGAGGTGGGGGTACTTTGATCTCATACGTGCTGCGTCCTCCCATGAAGCCGTAACCTCATCATAGCAATCCCACTGGACCCTAACCTGGTCTAGCTCTCGATCTCGAAGGGCCAGCGTCCGACGTGCCAAAATGCGAATGGGCTCCAAGGCTAGCTGCCCATCCGACTCCACCTGCAAGGCATCCCAATCTAAAATGTGAGACTCATCATAGATATATTTTCTCAAAAATGATACATGAAACACATCATGGATGCGTGACAGGCTAGGTGGTAATGCTAAATGGTAGGCAACTGGGCCTATCCTCTCAAGAATCTCAAAAGGTCCTACAAAGCAAGGTGCGAGCTTAGAACCCTTTCCATAACGGATTGGACTCTTATGCAGTCGCACTCTCAAGAAGACTCTGTCTCCAACCAAGTAGCTATGATCTATCCTCTTTGCATCAGCATATTTCTTCTGTCTATCTTGAGCCTCTCTGAGATGCTGCCTAATCAAATCCACTTGCTGTTCCATATCCCAAACTATCTCAAGACCAATAGCAACTCTATCCTCTATGCGATCCCAACTCAAGGGCATCCTACAAGGCCTGCCGTATAATGCCTGATAGGGTGGCATCCCCAAGGAATTGTGATGCCCAATGTTATAGGCAAACTCCACTAAGGGAAGATACTTCTCCCATTGGGTCTGATGATCCATGACGTACATGCGAAGCATATCCTCTAACACCTGATTGACCCTCTCTATTTGACCATCTATTTTCGGGTGATAGGCTATACTAAAATTGAGCTTAGTGCCCATAGCTGCCTGTAATGACTTCCAAAAGGAAGAGGTGAAAAGAGAATCCCTATCAGATATAATCTTGCGAGGCATGCCATGAAGTCTAACAATGTCTCGTAGGAACACCTGTGCTACTGCTAGAGCTGTGAATGTAGTACGGGCTGGTGAAAAGTGAGCTACTTTGGTCAACTTGTCAACTATCACCAAGATAGCATCATGGCGACGAGAAGAAATAGGAAGACCAATGATGAAATCCATGGATATAGTATACCACTTCCACTCTGGTATAGCATGAGATTGGAGCAACCCACCTGGATGGCGGTGCTCCGCCTTTACTCTCTGACACTCGAGGCATTGAGCTACTATCTCAACAATGAGCTACCGCATTCCTGGCCAATGATATAATTGCCTCAAGTCAGCCTGCAACTTTTTAACCCCGGGATGCACTGCATAAGGAGCTCTATGAGCCTCCATGACAATGAACTCTCGCAACCCTCTAGAGGAAGGTACATAAATGCGCCCTCTGTGGCGTAACAATCCATCAAACTCCAAAGAATAATCCACATATTTCCCTTCTAGAGTAACTTGAGATCGTATTACCTAACCAACCTCTGCATACCATCCATCCTCTGGCAAGTGCTGTAGTATATGGTCTCTCAAATCCGTGCCCATAGATATGGTATAAACCTCATGACGTCTCCTACTCAAAGAATTTGCAACTACATTTTCCTTTCCTTTGATGTAGTGAACGTCAAAATTATATTCGCACAAGAACTCCATCCATCTCCTCTGATGTGCATTAAGGTTCGGCTGAGTGAAGATGTACTGAAGACTTTGATGATCTAAATGCAACTCAAAGTGATGACCTAAAAGGAAGTGTCTCCACCTCACAAGTGCATGCACTACTGCTGCAAGCTCAAGGTCATGAGTGGGATAATTAAGTTCATGAGTCTTAAGTTTCCTAGACTCGAAAGCTATGGCCCTACCATCCTGCATAAAAACTGCTCCTAAACCCTCTAGTGAAGCATCTGTACAAACCATGAAGTAAGCTGTGGGGTCTAGTACAACAAGGATAGGAGCGCTAGTAAGTGCCCTTTTGAGTTCTTGAAAGGCCTTCTCACACTTCTTTGTCCACTCAAACTTCTTCCCTTTACGCTGAAGAGAAGTAATAGGGTGTGCGACTCTGGAGAATCCCTCGACAAAATGTCGGTAATACCCTACTAAGCCCATGAAACTCCTGACCTCTGTCACACTGGTTAGCACTGGCCAATCCATAATAGCCCTAATCTTTGATGGGTCAACTGAAATCCCATCACCGAAAATAACGTGCCCAAGGTACTTGACCTCTGAGTAGAAGAAAGCACACTTCGACAAACTGCCAAACAACTGGTTATCCCGCAAACACTGCAATACCTATTTCAGGTGCTCCTCATGCTCCTTCTCATTCCAAGAATATATCAATATATCATCGAGAAACACAATAAAAAAATGGTCCAGAAATGTACGGAACACCCCATTCATGAGGCTCATAAAAACTGCTGGGGCATTCGTAGGTCCGAATGGGACTACGGTGAACTCATAGTGACCATATCTAGTGCGAAATGTGGTCTTGTGGATATCACTCTCCACTATTCTCAGTTGATGGTATCCTGACTTCAAATCTATTTTGGAAAAGACTTTGGCACCCTGAAGCTGGTCGAATAAATCATCAATTCTGGGCAAAGGATATCGGTTCTTGATGGTTACTTTATTTAGCTGCCGATAATCCATACATAATCGGAGAGATCCATCCTTCTTCTTAACGAAGATGACTGGTGCACCCCAAGGGGATACGCTAGGATGAATATGACCCTTCTCGAGGAGTTCCTCAAGCTATATTTTGAGTTCATTAAGCTCATTTGTGGTCATCTTATAAGGTGCTCTGGAAACTGGCTCGGCTCCTGGTACTAGGTCTATATGAAAATCAATCTCTCTACGGGGTGGCATTCCCAGTAACTCTGAAGGAAATACATCTGAATATCCCTTAAGGATAGGATGGTCATCAAGTGATGTTTCTTTTTCTTCCTCTTCTCCTCTATCACTGATAGTGATAGCAAATAGTTGACATCCCTTTCTCATGCTCCGCTTAAGCTGCATTGTGGAGATCATATGAAGAGACACGAGCCTCTGAATCCCGGTGATAACTATGGGTGAACCATGATCATCCTCACACTCGATCTTTTTCAAGTGGCAATCCATCTTGGCTCTATGGGCATAAAGCCAATCCATGCCAAGTACGATTCCGTAAGATCCAAGTGGGATCACTCTAATGTCTACTAAAGTGATGGTCTTGCCAATCTGCAACTGACATGCCCTAACCTCTGATTCCACTAACACTCTAGCCCCTGATGCTAATTCCACTTCCCAACTGACACCCTATCTAGCTTCCACTAGCCCGCAACGCTCCACAACCAATGGAGATATAAAGGAGTCAATAGCTCCTGAATCAAACAAAATAGATACATTGTTACCTTTGATCATACCTATAGATTCAATAACCGTGGCCTGATGCTTAGCCTGGCAGTTGTCAACCGCTGTGAATACTCTATGGGACCTGCCCATATCACCAACTGTCGGCTCTGAAGCGGCCATCCACTGATTCCCTGCCACCTGACCCTGAGGGCAATCCCTCGCCACCTGACCCTGAGAGATGTATATTAATATATATAAATATAAATATATATATATATATTTATAAAAATATATCTATTTAAAAAAAAATATACATAAAACTAAAATTTTTTATAACTTTTTATAAAAAAAAAGGGGTTTTTTTTTGGGCCACGGACCCCACTGTGTGTACACACAGTGGTCGGCCTTGTGGCTTCCACTGTGTGAACACACGGTGTGGGTCGTGGCTTCCACTGTGTGGGCCACAGTGGCTCCCACTGTGTGGACACACAGTGGTGTGGGCCATTGTGGCTCCCACTGTGTGGACACACAGTGGTGCCATGCCACCACTGTGTGGGCACATAGTGGCACCCGCGTCGCCCCCTTAAACCTGCGAAAAATACCATGGCCGCTGCTCGATGGGTTTCGGCCCTGTATCAAAATGCTAATAAAAAAATATATATATTAAACCCTAGCTCGGGTAGGGCTAGGGTAAGAAATAAATCAAATAAAATGGTAACCCATTTAGATTAGGGTCCTTTTATAATTGAAAATCCCTAATTAAGGTTTGAAGGGCTTAATTGCTATTAAGTTGGAAAATCTTTTAGAAGATTATATATATATATATATTTGGGTATGTATTTATATAGAGATTTAAATATTTAAATACCCCTATATGATATACAAATAGGAAGTTGAAAAAAAATAAATTTAAAGAATAAAGCCTAATCTTATATTTTTAAATGTATTTAGTGTGATAGATACTTAATCATGCCCTAGTTAATTTAATTAGAGCATTAAATTTTATGTTTGGATTTAAAAGGGATTAATTTGAACACCTTTCATTTTGAGGTTAGAATGGATGCTAGAAAAATAATTTTTAATTAGCCTTCTAGAGTCTATTAATAGCTACCCATAATTAATTTTGCCCATGTAAATTAATTATCTAAATTAATTGACACTTTAATCGATTATATTAATTATTGATTTAAAAAAAAAAAAGAATTTTAGACAATATAGTCTTATTGGAGATTAACTTTATCATCATCTACTATTTTTTTAATGAATTTGATTTAATTGAACTATTGACTATATTTGATGAGAAAATAAATTTAATCATTTAGTATTTCCACAAATAAATTTTAATTAATTTCGTTACTTAGTTTAGTATCAGAGTTAGCTCGAATATCGATATGGCAAACATGTTAGTGCATGTCGAGTTAGCGAACTTTGTTAATTAGTTAGTATTTAAAAAAAAATCATTTCGTTTTTGCCCTAAATTTTGGGCATGACAGTATTTCATCTTCTTTGAAGTTCAATTTCAGAGTTCCTCTTTCTATCCTCTTACTTTGTTCCTAGAGGATTGGGTGATCTAATTTCTAAGAGTTTCACTAAGTTTTATCAACATACTTTCATAAATATATCATTATTGTATCTATATTTTCATGATCGTAATTTAAACAATTAAAAATGATTCACTTTGCAACTCTAGATCTTCCATTAGAATATTTCATAATTCTAAAACTAGATAAATCTTTATCTCTTAATCTCTTCAACATAACATACTATATTTGAGCCTACCTCAAGAAACACAATCCAAGTCTACTATGATCCTTGATAACTTTGAATTGTCAGCAATACATCCAGATTCCAATGCTTTCCTTCTCAACGCTCTTCTATCTCACTAGTTCTTATCCTTTGCATATTCTTAGAATTTCTCTAATAATAATAAAATAACTATCACTCAATCAAGAATCCTAACCCCTAAGTTCGACACTAAATTGAAGATGATCATCATTGTTCTTTTACAACATAGTCATAATCACGTCTAAATCTCCTCTACTCTTCTCTTCCACATTCCATTCTCTAATCCTTCGTTGATCTATCTTTTCCTCTTTCATCTCTATTCTTGCCTCCGTGAGTCTATCGTCTCTCCTTGCATGTGAGTGTGTGTGTATATCCCATCTTCCTATCCTACATCTCTATTTATCCTATTTTCTCCTATGATCTCTCCCCATTTAGAGGCTCGATGATGATTGTTGATTTGAAGTCTATTACATTGAGTCTTTGTTTAACTCTCTCTCACATCTCCACGTCTAATAGAGATGGCAATTCTAAATGCAATTTCTGTTGTTCTAGTGCATGAGTTAACTACACAATAGTTTCCTATCGTTGATATTCCTATATTCATGGCACCACATGCCTGTTATCTCATTACTTCCTACAGTTATATGCCATCGATTGTAGACTTCTAATCTTTATTCAACATGGACATTATCAGTCGATTCCAACCAGTGGAAGGAAATAGTTATCTACAGTTTACTCTCTTGATGGAGGGGATGACAAGTTAAACTTGTTTACAAACACTTAAGTGTTTGAGCGAGTTCATTGTTTTCACTGCCAGGTCGATGTCCATTGTTTCCACGTCGCAACCTCTAAGTTATGCATTTAACTAATGGTTTGTGCCTAGTTTATCACCATGATCTCCATGTTGATGGACATGTGATCCTCGATCTGGGTTAACCGATAGTATTTGTCTAATTGGTCACCCTAACTACCATGCGACATAGTCGCTATGCTAACCCACCACCTTTCTTACATAAAAATGTAATATGTGACTATATTTCAGTTGCAAAGTAAATATTAAACATTAAACTCTTAACAAATTCTTTAATAACCATTTTCTATAATTAAATATATATATATAAATATATATTTTGGATTTCATTAAATAACTTAATTTCATAAATTTGATTATATATACAATAATTACATATGTATTTATAAGAACATGTTCGAATTATTAGAACTCATGTACATTATATAATACATATATATATATATATATATTAATCTCAAATGATTACGTAGATATAAACAAAATTCATGAAGTAATCATAATTCACGATAATTGGATATTTATAACTATATAGATATAATTGAATCGATTTCTCATATACATATATATTTTATATAGTTGTCCAATTTACAAAATTAAACTCATAAGTATAATTTTTCATACATTTATACATATCTAAAAAAAACATAAAAAACTAGGGTCAATATTTGTTTTTGAATCATTTACACATTCAAATTCATCATTTCAATTTGAACAAACACTCAAATAAGGTTATCTAAATAATCCATATTTTCAAGATGAAAATTATAAATCCTAATGTGGTGTGTGAGAGATTCCATCTATTCTAATGAAATACAAGAGCTAAGACAACTCTACCTGAACCATGTTCTCGCCTTCATCATTGTTCACTTGTTCCTACATTCACTTGCACTCAATCTCTCATTAGCAATGACGATCCCAATTTATAATAAAAATTATTACTAATCAATCAATTGTATATAAATCATTTTAGTACATTTGATCTCCTATTTTATTTCATTAACTGTTCTATTTTCATTTCATTTCCAATTCATTTGTGAAAAATAAACATTATTTTCCTAATTAAATAATTATGGAAAAATAGGGTTTGTGATAGTGTTTCTATTGCTCCAGAAGAGATGGACAAGACACTTGAGGTTGCAGATAGGAAAATCATTAACAACAAGCATAAAATAATCATTCTTATGTTAGGAAGAGTCAATGAGATAATCAAGGAGACCCACAAGGCATGGGTTAAGTTCTTCGAAGAGAACCGTGGTTTTTAAACTTCATCAGAATCTAAGACAAATATTGCAGACATCTCAGTTGAAGGGAAGGGTAAAGGTATTATGGGTACTTTAACCTCAATTTTGAAAAACATTAAGATAGTAGATATTGAGCACCCAGTAGATACAAATGTACTGGCAAATGTTGAGGTACTGGTAGATACAAAGAGTGTAAAGGTTGATAATGTATAGGTTACTAATGTTGAGGATAATAGTCCTCCGGATCAGATTGTACAAGATGAGGTTACAATTCCTAGGGAAGGATAGATAGTTACAGAGATTGCACCAAGTGGAAAAGCCACTGGTGCAAGTGAGGAAGCTATAAAGGTTTAAAAATTAGAGGAAAAGAAAGGGGAATCCGGTAGGGAACCGGTAGTGAGTCCATCATTGTTGTCAATTGACATGTCGCAAGTTGAAAAGAAAAGCATAACCAAGATGAGTTCTACTGAACTCATGATGATGGATGCACAGAAAATGATGAAGGAAGGTTCTATGGATAAAGGTGTTATTGACCAGTCTATCACTATTTTGCATAGACTCATCCCAGAGTTGAATTTTGACAATGAAGTGAGCCCATCCGGAAATCTTAAGACTATCATTGAGCACATTTCAAAGGATTTTTAGTCTTTGCAGAAGATATCAAACCAAAAAGCACTGGAGAGATTTGTATAGGCAAAGAGAGCTACATTTGATCAAATGATTAAGTCTGAAAGGAAGGAGATCAATGATAAGTTGAAATTGATAGATAATTCTTTAAGGCAATGTTCTAATATCTACAGAGTATGTTGTAATACAAGTTTACTCACAGTGGAGATAGATAAAAAGATTAAGGATATTCAGGAGGAGATTGCAGGTATAGAAAATTCTTTTGATGGATTGAATTCATTGAATACATCTATTGATGGTCATATTTTGGTTTTGGAAGCCCAACTTTTTTCTCTTGAGAGGGAAAAAGATAAAATCATAAGAAGAGCCAGAAGTCTCAGAGGTTTAGTGAGTCCCCAGTTGGATTCATTAGGTGTACATAAGAAGGAGTGTATAAATATGGTTGGTAAGCCCACACCGGCAAAGTTAAATGAGTAAGTGCCATTTTCCCATATGCTACATGGACTTGTATCTATTTCTGGCACTTTCAAATCTGGTTGGGATACTTATCTAGAGATTTTGGAGAAGGCTTATCTAGATATTTTCAAATACATTCAGCTCCGATAAGATTTTTTTGGGATATTCTTTGTACAGTCTTTCATTCTTCATCTCGGTTTTTTAATTTTTGGTATTTTTTATGGCATTGATGTCAAAGGGGGATAGTATTGATGTGAAAAATAAAAAAAGGGAGTTATATACATTAGGGGGAGTAGAGATGAAAATATTTAGGAGATATGGAGTATTTTTTTCAGAGAGATATTCAGCTCAGGGTGAGCAGGCTCATGATAAAACCGACAGTTGGAAACCATGATCATTTTTCACATGAGTGTTTCCATCAATGCCAAAGGGGGATATTGTTGTAAATTGACACTCAATTGGATAGTTTCAATATGTTGTCTTTTATGGCAACATGGTATCTTGTTCCGGCTTCATAATTTGGGTTAGTTATGTACCGACAGGAACTTCACAGACACTGGCATCGACTCAAGAAGGTTGTATATAATTCTTTGGTTATTGGCAATGTAGGGTGACATGGTTTAGAATCAGATTATCGATATTGGAGGCTGAGATCTTTTAGATCCGGCATCGACAATTTGTTTTGATATTCATGTATTTATTTTGTTGAGCCAACATGTATATTCATATTTTAAATATCTTTGTAAGCCGACATAAGACATGATGAATTATAAAGGGTATATAAGTTAGTAGGTTAGATCATTTTGATATATGGTATGAGGATATGTATCTGGAAGTAAATAATATAGGAGATGCGAAATATATGAGAGAGATCATGTATGTGAGGATATTTATGTAAAGAAGTATTCTGGTATAGGGTTAAGGGTTTCAGACCAAAATAGACAGAGCTTAACCGAAACTATATTCAAGCATAGAATATGCTATCTTTGTAGTTCAATCATTTCTCCGGATTGTGGTCTAGATTTGTATGTAGTTAGTGAGGCTCCTTTTATGATTAAGCAGTGTGCTCAAGGTTGTAAGCTTTCCTGCAAGTGCGGGCCCCTATATTTTGTAATATCTCTTCATATGGCCAGTGGATTGATATTGTGGGTCACAAATCCCACCGTAGTTTTTCCTCTTTAAGGTTTTCCACATATAGTTTTGTGTGTTATGGTATTCATTTATGTGATTAGCTTATTGGTTGTTTTACTTATTTCAATTCTATATGTATCGATAACTAGTTGGTGTATGCATGTTTTAATAAGGTTAAAATTGAGCTTTCCGGTAGAACACTCATTTACCCCCCTTCTCAGTGTTCTTGGATTCCAACATTACAACATAAAATAGTGTTAAAACATCATAAAAGTCTTAAATAAAAGTTCATAAAATGGGGCTCATCAATAATCATCTGCATTTTCAGTGAGGTCAGAATCTTGATCACTAGTGTCTACATCTGCTTGATTTTTTTCCTCCTCCTCATTTGAGAAATGTAATACACTCTCTCTCCCAATTTATTCATTTGTAATCAAAATTTTTTCTTCAAACAGTCCCTCACTGTCTTCATCCACTTCTTCAAACATTTCTTGTAAATTAGCATATTGCCCATCAGGCATTACATCGACAACTTCCATGAATTTTTGTTTTGAATGAGACTCTATTTGAATGACATAAGACCATCTCGGGCTTCTTACATCATCAAGTAGAAATGACTAGTTAATTTGAAGAGGGGAAACATACAGCTCATCTGTCTAATTAAAATTGTCATGTATTTGCATGCACAAATCCATACTCATCAAATTGTACCACGGATGGTCGGATCCACTTACATTTTAATAATATAAGACTATTTTCATCGAAATCCACTTGAATAATATCTTGGATGAATCCAACATAAAATTTCTTCTCATTTCCATGAATAAATTCAGCACTAACAACACAATCACAATTAGTCATTCCTTTGTCTTTTTCTTCCACTCTTAAGTGACTACCATAGGCCCACATTCCACTAAAAATCATATCCCAAAAATGTGGAGATTGTGAAAGTTCATTTTCCTCTATTTTTATATCATGACCTCCTTCTTTTGCATCATTGATTGCATTAGCAATCCATTCTTCAAATTTTGAAAAGAAACACCTCCAATCAAATCATGACGTCTACACTTTTGAGGTTGATATTGCATCCAAGTTTGATTCTCTTCTTCATATTTTCTACATAAAATAATGGCGTACAAATAGTAAGATTAATAATATAAATGTGTAAATGCAATTGAGTAAATAAATTATTGTGTAATTTCTTTTTTACCTATGCCACTTATCGAACGAAGATGTGTTTTGAAGAATAAAGGCATGTATTGCACTTCTTTCTTGATATGATAGCTTGAAGCGACATCCATTTCCTTCTAATGCTTCACCTACAACTCTATCATCTTCTTCTTCATCCCATACATGTCGATTGACATTTTTAAAATCCTTCATATATTCTGTGCAAAATCCCATGGCCTCTTGGATTGAATATCGCTTAGACATGATGCCTTCTAGTTTTGCCCTAGTATGGACAAAAAATTTCAAAACCTTCATAAATCATTCTATAGGATACATCCATATCGTTCTTATTGGGACACAATTCTCTAGTTCATATTCTAGATGTATTAAAAGATGCATAGAAATGTTAAAGATTGTTGGTGGAAATTCTTGTTCCAATAGACAAAGGACTTCAACAACCTCCTCCCTCAAACTATCAAAGTTTGAAGGATATAATACATGTAAGTTCATTCTCTTTAATATTAGGCCCAGCCTTATAATTGCCAATCTTGGCCCCTTTGCCAAACTTGATATATTTACCACAATAGGTAGGATATTCTCAATTATGACATGATGGTCATGGGTCTTGAGGCCTCTTAATCTATTAATGTCAATTTGTCTTCTGATGCTACTACTTACATATCTAGTGGGAAAGTCAGTTTGATACATCAACTATAAGAATTGCACATGTTGTTCCTTTGTCTAGACATAAGGAGCACCAGGTTTTGTATATTTTTCAACCCAAAGATTTCGATGAATCTTTGTTTCTCAAAAGTTTTCACTGATGAAATAATATCTAAGGAGCCAAAAAGAGTTTCTATAATATCATAGGCTATATTTTTCTCGGTATGCATAAAGTCAACAGTATGCCTAATAGCTATATCCTTAAAGTATGGCAACTTATACAATATGCTCAATCATTTTACACCGCTTTCATTACATGGATTATTTCTACTACCCGCAATCCCATCATTTTCAATAAATGACATTCTTTTTTGTCCATACTCAATAATGTAATCACATGTTATTAGAAATGGTGCTTCACAGTTCTCTTCTTGACCATTGAAATGTGTTTTTTGCTGATGATATGCATTATCCATTTTAAGGTAAGCACGATGTCCACAATAAATACACTTACGCAAACTTCTTGAGTGACTCACAAAATCCTTAAAGTTTTAAGAAGGACATCAATGGTATCCATGAATAGAGAGACCAGATAATGTGCCATACGCAGGATGATCATAAATTGTAAACAATAAGGAAGCTCTTAAAGTGAATTTGATTGAATGATCATCCCTTAAAGATTGAATTGCTTCAATTCCTTTCCACAATTCCATTAGCTCATCATACAATGGCTCTAGATAAGCATCTATTGTTTCTAAATTTATTTCCTGGTATAATCAATGATAATATTAAGAAAAATGGTTTAGTTGCTAACCATGGAGGCAAGTTATAATTTATTAGAAACACTGGTCGAGTTGACCATTTAGAAATTTGATCTGAAAATGGGTTCACCCTATCTAGAGCTAAACCCAACCTTATATTACAAGGATCTTGAGAAAAATTAGGCCATCTATTATCAAATTCCACCCACATCCTTGAATCAGACACATGTCATTGTTTTCCATCAGTGCTCTTATTTTGGGCATGCCACTACATAAGTTCAACAATGTCTCTACACCTATACATTCGGAGTAATCGTGGGATTATCAAAAAGTGGCGAAGAACTTTTCTAAGAACCACAACTGATTTAAACCCTTTATATACCTCATTTCTTGACATTTCGGACATTCATTGTCACTTGCAAGATTTTTGTGAAATAATACACAACAATTCACACATGTGGATGTTTTCATACCCCAAGCTAAGCTTACTGATTTTCTTTTTACATTGACTGTGTTTTTTTTGCAATGTGGAGTCAGCTGGTAACAATGAACTTAATAATGCCAGTAACTGATCTACACTCTCATTTGTCCAACCATGCACTACTCACAAGTTAAGAATTTCAAGGATTGTTGTCAAATGACTTAACTTACAATTAGAATAAATAGGCTTTAAATAATCCTCCATTGACTTGGCCCAGTCATCTCTTAGACCCTCATTCAACATTCTATCAATTTGAAACCCTTTGTCAAACATCTTTTCCTCTTCATCTATGTTTGGTGCCACTTAATCTATGTTTTTTGCCACTTCGTCTATGTTTGTTGCATCTTCATCTCTCATAGTCTACAATTCTATCATATATTCATAATAATTGTAATCCGAAGGGCTTATACCACTATGCCCACAAATTATCATATGTCGATAAATCACATTTGTTTTTTTCACCTTTCCACCAAGACAATCATTACATGGGCATGGATTTTGTCCAAGATCCTCTCATTAGCTACACTTTCATCATGTGCATGATATTGCTCCATAGTCAACCTTTGACACTGATCCATCTGTAATATTCTGCTTTCTAGTATTAATTTAGTTTCTAATTCCAAGAAAAATAAATAAATTTGAAAACGAAGATGCCAAAACATTGTTGAAAGTAGACCATAATAGAAAGAAGATACAATGAGTCATTGTTTTGAGATCTATCTTACATTCATTTCAAGTTTACCTACTTGGAGTGGAATATGTGTGTGTTTCCTATCAACTTACTTTCAGTAATGAGGGTTTAAAATTACCTCTGAATTTGCTATAGAGGGCCTTGTTGACTTCAAATTCATTGCAGCAAACTCTAATTTCCTTACCCGCCTTTTCAAAAGTCTCCAGGTCCTATCCAAACAAGCTTTATCACCCATGCAAGTGATTCAATACTTTTCCATGAGAATAACAAACATAAAAAATAATCCAAAGATGACACATTCAAGGCACATTCAAGTAACTAGTGATATTCAATGATGACACGTTAATGATTTATACTCTGATGCAAAGAAATTCAAATACAACATAATCATGAAAGTTTTGTTTAATACATAAATTTATACAAGATTGAAATCACATTTTATATGTCTTACTATCGACGTAACCATTGCACTTTATTTGGTGCAAGTTGTTATCACTGTTTAAGAAATGGGTTTTCTTTTCCCATGATTGGCTAAGTTTTGAAATTTTGAGTCAGGTATGCTTTCACCTGCTTCAAATCTACTTTAGGTCTTTAAGGGTTAAGGGTTTAGTACTCAATCGCTCAAGTGTCTGATCAAAAACCCTCTGGCTTCTATTCCTACTGTCATGCTCTGTGAAGTGTACCTGTACCTGCAACCACAATGCACTCAATAAATCATTACAAGCAATGGTTAGAAGATATAATCAATAAAACACAAAACCATAGCTAATCGACTTATTGCCTCCTAGTAAATACGAGTATGAATTTTGCTCTCAGATCTTAGTATGCAAATTCCAGTGACTTGACTACACTTAGATGGAGGATTTGAATGTTGAAAATGCATGATCTAGCAAGAATAGCATGATTAAGCTATATGAATTCATGATTGATCTAGAAAATGAACTAAAATGAGCATGATAACATTGCTAAGAAATGATAAACTAGAAGCTAGATGCCTATAATAACAATGCAAATGATGAAATCAAATTGGGACCCTTATTGCTCCAAAATGAGGTCTATTTATAGGATTTCCCAAGGCTAGGGGTGAGTTGGCATGAATCAACGGTTGAGATTGATCTGAAGATATCAATGGTTAAATTGGAGGAAGTTGGCAAAGGGAGTTGGATTAAAGGGAACACTTAGTGACAAGTGTCACAAAGGTTCTAGAAGATGTTGGATGAAAGGGGACAAGGTGGTAGGTAGAATGGGTTAGGAGAATTTGAATTTAGAAATTCAAATATTAGGAAAATGGCTAATTAATCTCAACAACTCATGAATGATTTGTTTTAATTAATTAGGGAATTAGAAGAAATGATTTTGGTGGAGGTAATTAATTAATTTGAATTAATTAATTAAAGGGGGGAAATGAAATGAACCTATTTAATAAATCCTTAGATTTATTAATAAGTAGATGAAAAGGGAAATTTAATCAAAATGCTTAGTGAATTCAATTAAATTGGGGAGGGAGATTAATTAAATAATTGCTTATTTAATTAATTATCTTCAGACCATTTTTAGGTGTATACACCTACATTACTTTATTCACTTAAAGTAATGGGTCTTGTGGTCGTGTGAAGTGTCCCCCCTTGTTATTTTGCCTAGGCGGTTGTTAAATAATTGTAAAAATCTATGCCTTATGCCTTTTCCTTCTAATGTTGTTAGGTCT
This sequence comes from Cryptomeria japonica, assembly GCF_030272615.1. Taxonomy (NCBI): domain Eukaryota; kingdom Viridiplantae; phylum Streptophyta; class Pinopsida; order Cupressales; family Cupressaceae; genus Cryptomeria; species Cryptomeria japonica. The sequence continues at coordinate 445,714,160 of NC_081406.1, read as the reverse complement.
AGTAAGTGTCGCGCAACTTTTGATGAATCTACGACTTTCACTGTTTCGTTAGGTGAAGTTGCGGGTGTGTTATGCTCTGTGAAATAGTGAAAGGAAAAAGCATGTTCAACTGTGTGCATTGGATATAGTTTAATGAGACTCCATCTTGCTTCTGATCTAATGGCTGGCGTTGATTCGCAGCCAAAATATGCCAGCAAGTTATCTTTTGGGAAGTGGTGAAAAGGTCTGGCGGGACCCAGTGGTGAAGACTTTTCCACGACTAAAAGGTGATCAAGTTTAAAAGAAATCAATGGCTCGCATTATTTCATAGTTGAGAGATGCTCACATGTTATGCTCTGCAAAATAGCGAAAGGTTTTTGGCCCGGACAAAAGAGGTTCATAAGAGGCATAACAAATGCATAGGTCCTTAAGATCTAATAGCTAGCGCAGTTTCATAGGAGAAAGATGCTCAAAAGATAGCTTTCGTGAAATAGTGAAATGACATGGCATTCCAAGCAAGTAGTCCAGCTGGTTGAGATGGCAAGTAAGACAATGACATGTGGCCAAAAATTAAGTGGTCAGCGAATTGGATTCGAGGACTAACAGTTGGGTCCAAGAAGATGAGTCATATTGCAGGATAAGAAGTGACCTGGCAGATACAAGTGGCAAGGATGAAGTGGATCCCACTGATTTCTTTTAGCGAATAAGAAGGGGACACATCAGTTCAGGAATGACCAAGTTCCAGGTGGGTAAAGCTAAGTCAGATGACCCACGTCTGTCGGATTCAAGTAGGTTGTTAAGCATCAAGCAATTTTGATATGATCTAATGGGTCACATGAATTTGCAAAGGTAAGATGCTAGTGTTTTAAGGCCTGCGAAATGGCGAAAGAGAAAGAGAGGTTCTGTCTAGCATGACGTGGAATGACAACTGCTGTTTCTTGTAAAGCTCGATGGTGATGTGTCGATTGACATGTAGTTTCAAAAGGTGATTAAGGGCCTACCAAGGTGTAACCGGCAGTTATATGGGAAGTAAGACACGGGGTTGACTCTGAACTAAACCCAAAGAGTTTTCTAGGGCTAATGGCCGAGTGCCACGTGGCATTTGTTAACCAGTGAATAAGTGGGGTAAGCAATGTCTGGATAAAGGTCTCACTTAAAACATGTTCATTTGAAGATTGATCCAATGCTTCTCGTTGTATCATGGCCCGAAGTTGGAAGCGAATTAACCCCTGTGAAATAGTGAAAAACCGTTAGCCATCAAGATGAGGTGCAGTTAGTGAAAAAGTTGACGTTCCTGGTAGGATTTAAAGGTCGGGTGGTTAGAGTTCCATCTAACTCTTGGCTTAGCTTCACGAAAAGAAAATGCTCGGGGGTTAAAGCTTGCGAAATGGCAAAAAGAAGGTAGGGCTTGATGCAAAAGGCAAAGAGGTTAAGACAGTGTCAAGACCAATCAAGTCTCATCTGATCGGACGACTGGTGTGATTTCGTTAGGTGAAGTTGCAAGGATGTTAAGCTTTGCGAAATGGCGAAAGATCGAAAAGGAAAATACACAAGTGTGTTGTAACCCTTTGGAGTGAAATTTCCGAATTGTTCTATGAATAAAATTCTGAAGGGACGGCCCAAGCATGCGGTATCAATGTCACAGTTAAGAGCCCAACTACCATATATGATCTCGCATAAATTGAATGAAGGCATCATTTTAAAGAGCTGTTGTAGAGAAGCGGTTGCAGAGCAAATTTCTTTAGGTGTAGAGCAAATTTCTTCAGGTGCAGAGGAGAATTCTTCAAGCTAGGAATAGGTTCTCTTGTACTCTTGCTTAGCACTTACTTGACAGTGTGTTTTAATTGGGGTTTTGATTTGTTATAGAATAGTTGTGGCTAGTAATTAAGTTGCTTGCATAGTTTTTTTAAGATGGCACCTAAAAGGGAGTTCTCAGGAAAGGTTAACTACCAGGAGAGAGCTATCTGTCATGATTTCCTAGAACAGTTGATAATGTCAACTAATGTGGTAGCAAAGGTAAAGGAATTAGTGCCAAGGGCTCCTCGCCTAAAAATAGGAGAAGGATTGTATGATAAGGGCAATTGGCTAAGAGACCCTCAGATTGGGTTGTCTGGGTTGGGCATATTCAAGGTCGGATTTGGTATGAAACATTCCCCAGCCCCAATGAGCAGCGTTTGGGAGTTAGATGTAGGAAAATTGGTAGTCCCCGGAGTATTCATGGATGTGGATCTCCTAACTCAGATTGCACACAACTATGACCCAGTCACAAGAGGTGTTAGGGATATAAACAAGAAAACCCTCATTGAAATCAATAATGAGGAATTCAAAAATGCTTTTGGGCTTAGTGAATTTACCAATTTTTTAGATCCTATTAACTTTAAATCACTAGCTCAGGTTTACAGTGTGTAGAGGAACCACCTTAGAAATGAGCCTCTTAAAGAATTCTTTGTGAAGATAGGTGGACTAACAGTTGTAGGACCTAATACTGAGGAGCCCTTCTCTTTAAATCTGTTCACCCTTAGGGCTAAGGGATTATACTGGTCACTCTGCCAAATTTTAGGAGAAGATGCTGAACCAAACATGCCAACTCATTACATATTAATGATTGCTCAAATTTTGAATCCTTCTTTGGCAGTGACCTTTGATTATGCTTCCTATATCACTAATGCCATCCATGAAGGCTTGATAGGAAAAAAGAATGGGAAAGTGGATAGGCCTTTTGGATGGTACTCCCTCCTCATGCATTTATTTTTATTCAAGGGTGGTGACTATTTTGTAAGTGGAATGGATATTGTGAAGGAGAAAGATGGAGAGAAGATTCCAGTTTAGCTATGGAGTATAGCGCTGTCATAGAACAGAGAAGATGCTAGCTACTTGAGGTTTGATAAGCGCTTTGCATCCAAGATTAGGACTCTTATTTGTTAAGAGAATCCAAGAGTCCCTAAAGTTTTTTTGGAATTTATTAGGCCAAAAGAGTTTGCTGAGAATACTAAAATTGTCCATAATTGGGGTGATATCTATTTATACCTTGTCTCCATAGTTTTCAGAGTATATGGTTTCAAAGGCACTCCATTTTTGTTGCCTTATTAGGTCCTTCTTAAAGTGGAAATTGCAGAAGTCCTCACGTAGATTGGTAGTGTGCAAGAGGCAGAGCTAACAGGCAGAGGTAAAGGGACCATTTTCCCTACAGTTACCATAGCACATCAATTTGTAATAATTAAAGGAGGTTGGAAGTATTTTGAAGATTTCCTTCAACCATACCATTTATCAACTACAGTATCCCAGTGTGCTGACCCTGAAGATTTCTTCAACGACATGTTCAGAAAGAGGGCAATATGCAGAGGTAGACCCCACCAATTCCAGTTTCCTGAAGACCTCATTAGGAATGAGTTTGATTTAGATGAGCAAGAGCTGAGGAAAGAAAAGTGGGTGGCCTGCAAGAAGGCTTTAGACTTTATGCACCAATTTGACACTAGCTATCACCCTCTATCCAACTTTTACCCCTTTGAAGAAAAGGTAATGTTCTTAATCCTTTGTTTTGAAGATGTGATGCAGACATTGAAAGAAAAGAGGGAGGTTGTGATTAAGAACAACCCTGAGAAGGAAAGACTAGTTCTAAATAGGTCTTCATCTGCTAGAGCAATCCCTACTGGTGATTACATGTTACATAAGAAGTCCAACTACAGTGTGTTGATGCCGAAAATAGGGGAGCCTTCTACCTCAAAAGGGAAGAGGAAGATACAGGATGTCATTGACATTCAGGATAGCCCAAAGAAACAAAGAGTGGGAAAGGAAGTACAATCTGATGAACCTTTTTATTCCCCATCTAAATCCCCTATTCATATAGGAGATGAATAGGCAACAGTTGAGCAACTGTTACAATTAGGTAGTCTTGGAGAGATAGCCTACACATATGATGAAGTGGAAGAGGGAATGCCAAAAGAGCCCCTTACTACTGAGATGAACATTACTACTAATGAGTTCAAGGGCCAGGAGTGGGATCTTGAGATCAAGCAAGCCAGTGAGGATTTCTTGGTTGATAATAACTTTGTCACATCAGGAGCTTCCATACAATTTGTGTGGAAGCAGAATATTGATAAATTTAATGCTAGGTGTGAAAAGGGGAAAGGTGAGCAACCCCACAAGGATCCAGCTATGGTGGAAGAAGAGATAAAGCAAGAAATGGTTGATGAGTTTAAGACCATCACTCCCGAGCAAGGAAGAGACATGGTAGCATAGGCTAGGGTACTCATTCTCCCTGAATGGGACATAGCAGATGCCGTGGTTTTAGAGGCAGTAAGAAAGGAGACCAAAACTATGGAGGGAGTCACTTTCAGCAAGGATAATGTTGCACTGGTCATGTGGTCTCTTAAAAGAGATGAAAATAAAAGGAATAAGCACACCACAGGTTCAAGTTACCTTGGAGGAATGATAGTGAAAAGAGTGCAGAGCACTGGGGTAGTGGAAGTTGTTAGCACTATGCTAGAGACTGCAAAGTTTAGTGTTGCAGTAGTAGAAAGAGAGGCTAAGGAAAAGGCAGATCTCGAAGTTAAGTTGGAGACAATTTTAAAATCTTACAACAGTGCCAAGGAATAGATAAGAGGTAAAGATAGCATCATCGCCAAGCTACAAAGCTAGTTGGCAGGACAATACCACCAAGGTGAGTCCTCAACATTGATGATCTCCTCTTTTCCTGCAAGACCTCCACCTACTAGCCCCATTATTGAATTCCCACCATCTCCAACACCTTCTAGTTCTTAGTTGATTGAGATCACTCCCCATGAGTTGGAGAATTTAAAATAGGCTCAGGCCCTATATGCAAAGAAATATGAAGAGAGAGTAAAGGCTACAATTTTAAGTTTTGCTGACACTATAGGGTCCTCACTAATGTATAATAACATGAGTAAGATCTTGGAAATATGGAATGAGATAAATGGAGAGAAGGCTATTTTGATGCCTCTTTTTGACAAGTGGAAACCCAGAGAGCAGGATATAGAACTTATTTGTATATCTTATGATGAGGCAGGGGATGATCCCATTATTAAATCTACTTATGATATGACAAAGGATTTAGCAAAGATAGCTGAAGGGGTAGACAATGTAGATGGAAAGATCAACCTGTACAAGAAGGAGTACACTGATCAAGTTTTTGAGTTACTCCAAGGAGGTTTTGCTAGCCCAACCCAATTAAAGGAAAAACAAATATGGCTTAAGGAATTAGAAGCCAAATTGTCACTAAGAATAAAAGGAATTGTTAAATATGAGGATGCCTCCATATTTATCAAAATAATTGAGGAGATTGAGAAAATCAAATCTCATTATGGTTTTCTGAATTCAGAGGTCAATAAAATGAGGAATTATTGGAAAAGATTAGCCAAGACAAAAGCAAAAGTCATTAACTTCTCATGGCCTACTGATGAGGTGTATCAGGAATGGACAAGAAAATATGCAGTGCTTGATAAGGAGCAGTTAGAAAATGTTGCAACAGAACAACAAGTGGAAGAAGCCATGGATGTTGAAAGAGACTTATAACCGCATTTGGAAAAGGTTTTGTAACTTCTTCTTAAGAAGTAATGATTGTAGCAAACTCTCATAGGAAAGTCCGAAGCTTTGTATGCATCCATATTATTATAAATGGATACTAGGACTAGTAAAAAAAGGATCGTAAGGAATTGTAAGAAAACGATGCAGAAAGTTATCTGAGCCCTTTTTCAAGTTTTGATGGAGAATATTCAAATGTTTTTGTAATACTTTCAGAAAAAATATCAATACACAGACCATTGGTTTTGAGTTTAAACTTTGTGTTGTCTTCAAGTATGTTTGCAAATGTTTACTGTTTCGTTCTGAATAATCTAGGGTTATTCCTTTTGAATATGGGTTCTAAGGCAATTTTCAGTAAATATGCTTCTTAGCTTATCTCTTCAGGAGGGGAATTAAATAGGCAGGAATCATTTTTACTAGTAAATTATTTGTAGGATACTTTGAATTTTGATGAACATAGTTTAGTTTGGTACAAATAAATTCTTATGTGTGTCAGGCATGTATAGGGATCTGCAGAAGCTAAACTGATAGGATGTGTGGAGATATTTGATTGTGGAAGTATTGTTTGAACTTAGATGACTCTATGGCCTTGGATAAGGCACTGGTATAGATCAAGGTTGTCTATTACATATCTTGTAGGTCAATCCTGAACATGAGTACCGGTTTTATTTCTTTGTTTCAGTTGGTTTTAAGGTGATTAAATTCAGTGGTTTTTGGATTGGTTTATCGTGGATTTGTCTTTTAAAAGTGTGAATTCAGTTCACAAAGGTATACCCGCCTGAACTTTGGATAAGTTTGAAGTGTAGAAGTTTAATCAAACCTTGTCATATGTTGTCCTAAAATTTTCCTTCTCTTTAATCTCTCTTCTACATACAGAGTTTATCATATCACTATAAGGATTTTAAAGGGAATCAGATTTTGAGAAGAACAAAAGTGGTGACTCTGCTGGGGAGAGTCACAAAAAGGATCCCAATGCAGATTTGTGCTTAGATTTATAAGGAAAAATCATTGTGTGTTTGTGGAATAGATTGGAGCTTCAGTGAATATAGTAGTGGTTTCTGGAAGTCTCTATTTGGAAGTTCCCTCTATTTTCTTTTGATATATGATTTTGGTCTGAAGATTTGCAACGTTTTATTCAAAGCTTGTTTTCATATTTCCCATAGTCTTGTGGGTGGCGACTCTGTTATCTTGGAACCAGTCCTTATGAAATACATAAAAGTTTAAAAGGAAGACAAGCATAATGCAAGGAGGAAAAAACACTAGATCATTCATGAAGAAGCATCCTCATGAAACTTTGCAAGAAGGTTTGCCTGAACAGTCACGAAGAGGCTAGAAGAGATCAGTGCTTCATGAACCATCAAATGCTGCTTGGGTGCAAAAAAATAACAATACCGGTAAGATACCTAATTGACCTGTTTATGCAAAGTCTAATTCTTCTTTTCCAGAGAATCTGAACATGATATATTAGGTTTCCATTCTGGATTGTTTGGAAATATAGATAATGTTCATGCTTTAAATCAAGATATATCTCATGTTAGTGTTTCTACGAGAGATAGGACTAGTTCAAATGCAATCAAACATTTTGTGCCTAGAATAATTGATGGAAATATCAGCTTGATTGATATAGATCAAGTTAATATATCTGACTCTGAGGAGAATTTCCCTGATGAAGATAAAGTGTCACAAGAAATAGAAGATTTAAATAGGAGGGTTCACCACTTAATCTCCTTAAGAGCCCAAAAGGAAGAAAATAAGGAAAAAGAAGTCAAAGCAAAACTAATGGAGAGAGATAGGCTTCTTAGACAGATAGCTGATCTTGAAGTGTTGGCTAAGGAAAAGGAAAAGAGTGATGAGGAAGGCCCTGTGATCAAAGAAATTCTAATCCCTAAGGCCAAGCTAGCATATAGGTCAGTAGTCCAACCAAACAGGGAAGTGCTTAGTGATTCATAGCCTCCTAGGAATAATGTTGATAAAGGGAAGTAGAAATGGGTGGATGATAGAACTAGATCTAGAAATACAGAGGAAATTTCTCATAGGCTATTAGCACATAAGAGAGAGATGGAAAGAATGAGGAAGGAAAAGGAGGATCTACAAATGGAGTTAGAGAAAGTTGAGTTGGAAGCAGCTAATCAGGAAGTTAAAAGAGAAATTAGTTATCTAAAAGCTCCCCCTATCATTTTTTCATCAGAAGATCTTAGTAAGCTTGATCCTTAGCAAATTTTCCTCCCCCTGGTTATAATTCAGCCTTCTGTGCCTACTAATACAACAACAGTTAGCCAAATCCCTGTGAACAATCAGCATAACCAAATATCTCAGATCCCAATTCCAAAAGTCAGAATGAACATGGGAAATAATAATGTTGCTAACCCTTTTCAAAGGAGACCTATCAATTTAGAGCAGTATAGACAATTGTTTTTTGATGGGATCCTAGGATATCCCAACCATGTTCCTACTGAGTTAAGGGACAGACTCCATAAGTTTGCTGGAAATAATGCAATTAGTGCTGAGGAGCATTTAAAATCTTTTGGTGACTTAATAAATGATTATGAGATAGTGGATGAAGATGTTATAATGAAATTGTTTGTTCAGTCCCTGGTTGATGATGTAAGAGATTGGTATAGAGGTCTTCAAGTGAATAGCATTGGGTCTTGGGAGGACTTTAAGAATTGTTTTCAAGAACAATACGGTGACAAAACAAATGTGAGCTTCATGCTCAATGAATTTAATAACATTAGAAAATCTGATAATGAAATGGTCATCGATTTCAATGCTAGATTTCAAAAGGCCATGCATAGATTATATCAGGTGATGAGGTTAGATGATAACATGTGTCTAAACACCTATTATAATGCATTTGATTCTAAAATGGCCTATATTTTAAGGGATAAAAATCCACATAACCTGAGGGATGCATTTAGAATTGCCATTAATGTGGAAAGCAATAGAAAAGCATTTGGGAAGTTAGGAAGGAGAACAGATGGTAGGTTATGGCAGGAAACAAAACAACAACCTAACAAAGTTGCTAAGGACGAAGACAAGATAGAAAAGTTGGTTACTGCTATGAAGGATCTAACTGCCAAGGTAAATAAAAATGATAAGCCTCATTATAATTGGCAAGATAGACCCCCTAGACTGCATGACATGCCCTATAATACCAACTGGAAAGGTGGCAAACCCCAAAATGAGAAGCCTAAAAATGCTCAGAGTCAAGATACCCCAGATCCCTTAAAAGGGAAAAATGTCCATAATATAGAAAACACTCCTTGGTGTATTGCTTGTGATGGGCCACATTCTCCTCATTAGTGTGTAGTAGCTCAAGCCCTTGAAGAGTCCATGAGACAAGAAGCTGACCCTGACATTAACATGTTTGAAACCATTATAGAGAGTGATGAGGAATTTGTACAAAGTGAATGTAGTGATGTGTTGGATAATGAAAGGTTTGTTCAAGGACAACTAGCACTAGACTGGCATCCTACCTTGAATGTGGTAACAATTGAAGATGAAGAAGTTCATCTCAGAAGGCCTAGTGAGGAAGAAGTTAAAAATCTCACCAAAGCTACTATTGCTAAAGCAAAACACAATTACAACTTGAGGAGCACCAAGAAGGACACTGATCAGGGTGAACCTAGTTCCATGTTTATAAAAGAGGTTACTCAAAAGGGGGCAACAAGTAGTGTTACTACTTTCCCTAAAATTGGTCAAGAAAAGAAAGAAGAGATTAAAGATGTACCCAAGAGTATAGATGATAAAAGTACCAATGATATACAAGAAGCTGCCACATCAAAGAGGGAAAATCAGCCTAAAGCAGAAAGAGTTAGAGCTAATACTAAACTAAGCAGTAATTCCACATTTGACATAGCTCAAGCTCTTACACAAATGAAAGTTACTGTCCCATTAATAGAATTACTGAAAATAAAAGAACATAGGGATGCAGCCTTGTCTTTGTTTTATAATATATCTAACAGTGACACAATCCTACCTGTCGGTTCCATTAAAAAGGGAAAGGATCAGGAACTCCAAACCCCAAAGGTTTATGTTGGAACCACTATTACTCAAGAGCCTTCACAGGTAGATCCTTTTTATGTTACTTTGTCAGTAAATAACCGGCTGATAAAAAACTATATGATAGACTCAGGAGCAACAACTAATGTAATTCCCTATGGTGTTATGAAAGAACTAGGACTGTCAGTAACTACTATATATGGAAAATGCTATGTTATGGATAACAGGGAAGTACTTGTGATAGGTACAATGAGAGATGTTGAAGTAAAAATAGCAGCATTCCCTGAGGTAACTTACAAAATGGACGTTATTGTTATTGACACTAAACCCCATTATGGTATGTTGTTGTCCAGGCAGTGGGCAGCAACAATAGGAGGAAATGTCCAATTGGATTTATCTTATGCTACCATCCCAATCAATGGGAATTAGGTAAAGTTGTACAAAGAACCATGTGCTCCTAGAGTAATTGAAAATGTAGATCCTAGTATGCTCAATTGTATGATTGACGTGGATCTTGATAATTTCAGACTACAACCAATTCTACCTTAGTTGAAGAATACTGACCCCATTGGGGTCGAATTAGAGTCACAACAACATGGTTTATGGAAGATGTATTTTGATGGAGCTTGCTCCAAAAAAGGATCTAGAGCAAGGGTTCTTTTTGTATCCCCATCAGGTATAACTTTTAAGTATTCTTTCTTACTGGCTTTCCAGTGCACAAATAATACTGTAGAGTATGAAGCCCTGTTATTGGGGCTTGAGGTTGCAAAGAGGCATGGAATCCAACTATTGAAAGTTTTAGGAGATTCAGAATTGGTTGTCTCTCAGGTAAGATCCAAATATGCATCCAAAAATGATAGATTAAAGAGATATAAACATGCAGTTTGGGATGTCATTGAGCATTTTAGTGCATTTTCTATGAATTGGATAGAGCGATCAAAGAATATCATGGCAGACTTTTTAGCTAATGTTGCATTGAAAAATGATGATATGACACTAACTGGCATATCCACAGTGGAAATAAAATCTAGGCCTGCCATCCCTGATAATGTGTATAATTGGCAAGTTTTTGCTGATGATGAAGATATTCTTAGGTTCATCCAATGTGTTGATGATTATGACCGACAAAAGATTGATTGCAATGCATTGGTGGAAGTGGTTGACAACAAGGAAACAGTGTTTGGAAGCAACTTGGTCCAGTTGGAAATAAATGAGATACCTGAAGGGTTGGTAGAGTTAGAGAGTATGTTTAGTTACAATGATAGTCACTTACATCAGCAGTCTACCACCAAGTTAGAAGAATTGGAGGAGGTAAACCTGGGGGTTGAATCATCCCCTAAGTTAGTATACATTGGGAAGAAATTACCCCCTCATGTTAGGACTAATCTTATCAATTTATTGAAAAGATATAAACATGTTTTTGCTTGGTCTTATGAAGACCTAAAGGCATATAGACAAGACCTGTTTCAGCATGAAGTTCCTTTACTTCCATATGCTAAGCCTTTCAGACAAAAGCAGAGACCTATTAACCCCCTGTTAGAAACTAAGATGCAGCAAGAATTGACTAAGTTAAGAGAAGGGGGGATTATTAAACTTATAAGACATTCTTCATGGGTCTCCAATTTGGTCCCAGTAAGAAAGAAAAATGGAGACATTAGATTGTGTGTGGATTTTATAAATTTGAATGTTGCTTCTTTAAAAGACAATTACTCTTCCCCCAATATGGAAGCTATGCTGCAGAGAGTAACAGGTTGTGATCTTTTGTCCATGATGGATGGTTTTTAAGGATACAATCAAGTGTTAGTGAGAGAATCTGAACAGTTCAAAACTGCTTTCACTACTCCATGGGGAACATATATCTATGTAAGAATGCCATTTGGATTAAAAAATGCTGGAGTTACATTTCAGAGAGCTATGGATGTAGCCTTCAAAGAATTCATCAATATCATCATGGTGGTTTATCAAGATGATCTAACTTGCTTCTCTAAAAGGGCCGATGACCACGTGGACATTTGGAAAAGGTGTTCAATAAGGCTTTGGAATTTGGTGTGTCATTAAATCCCAAGAAGTGTCATTTTGGGGTCACCGAAGGAAAATTATTGGGGCATATTGTTTCCAAGCAAGGGGTAAGAATTGACCCTGAAAGAATTGAAGCAATAAATAATGTGCCTACACCAAAAAATGTCAAAGGTATTCAATCTTTTTTGGGAAAGGTTAACTTTGTTAGAATATTCATTGCAAACTTTGCAGAGATAGTGAAGCCCATTGTAAAATTGCTTAAAAAGGATACAACATTTTGTTGGGACCAAGAAGAATCAAGGGCATTTGATGAGATTAAAAGGACCATTCAGGAAGCACCAGTGCTAAAATCTCCTGATTATAGTAAGCCCTTTTCTCTGTTCTCTTTTGCTTCATACCATACAGTAGTTGCAGTGTTGTTACAAAAGGATAATGAGGGATATGAACATCCCATAGCTTTCTATAGCAAGTCTTTGCAAGCAGCAGAATTAAACTATGAAACCATGGAGAAACATGCTTATGATTTAGTTAAAGTTGTTAAGGCTTTCAGGCCATACCTTGTGAATGCAAAAATCACTGCTTATGTCCCACATGCTGCAGTTAAGGATATTTTGTCCCAGTCTGAGGTTACATGAAAAAGGTGCAGATGGATCAATAAAATCCAAGAATTTGACTTGGAAATAAAGATCACCAAATTGGTGAGAGGCTTAGGTCTGGCCAATCTCATGACTAAATCTAATCTTCTGAATGTTGAGATAAATAATGTTGAAATCAAAAGTACTTCAGTCACTAGTATTGAAAGGCAACCTTGGTATTCAGAGATAGTCTGATTTTTAAGAGATGCTACATTTTCAGAAGGAATGACACATAATCAGAGAAGAACTCTAAAACTCAAGTCACAAAAATATGTTCTCATTCAAGGTGATCTGTTTTGGAGAAAAAGAGATGGAGAACTGCTAATGTGTTTGAATGAATTCCAGGCTAAAAGGGTGTTGATTGAAATGCATGATGGAGTATGTGGAGGCCATTACTCTGCTAAGACAACTGCTGGTAAGATAATCTGGGTTGGGTACTATTGGCCTACCTTATTCAAGGATGCTCATGAACATGTCAGGAAATGTGACCCATGTCAAAAAATTTCATCCAAATTGAAGTATGAAGGAGCTCTACCCCTAAATCTAGTCACAGTGGAAGCCCCTTTTGTCCAATGGGGCATTGATTTCACTGGAGAGATTGTTGAGAGATCAAGAAGAGGTCATAGATGGATCATAGTAGCCACTGATTATTTTACTAAATGGATTGAAGCTATTCCCACAAGAAGAGCTACAAGTAAAGTTGTCATTGACTTCCTGATGGATAATGTTATAACTAGATTTGGAATACCTGCAAAATTAGTATTGGACAATGCCATGAGTTTTTGGTCAAAAGATTTTGTTGGATTTTGTACCAGTCATGGAATAATCATGTCTTACTCTTCACCCTATCATCCTCATGGAAATGGACAAGTTGAATCTAGTAATAAAAGCCTCTTTAACATCATCAAGAAAATCCTAGAAGAGAACAAGAGGTCTTGGGATCAAAAGTTGAAATTAGCCTTGTGGGCTGACAGAGTAACAGTCAAGAAGGCCATTGGAATGTCACCTTTTGAATTGGTTTATGGTACACAAGCTAGAATGCCAGTAAACAATCTTCTTCGAGTTTATAAATTCTTGCAAGCTTAAGACATGGAGCTATCTGAACCTATGGAAAACCGAATGATTCAGATAGTGGAAGTGGAAGAGATCAGAACTCTAGCTCATAAGAGAAATCTGAAGATCTAACTACAGTCCAAGTACCTTTTTGATAAAAGGACATCATTAAGGAAGTTTCAAATTGATGATATTGTTCTTCAGTGGAATGCAAGAGGACATGATAAAGGAAAACATAAGAAATTTGAATCATTATGGATTGGCCCTTTTTTGGTCTATGATTTAAATGGAAAGGATTCTTATTTTATGTTAAATATGAATGATGAAGTATAGGAATTTCCAGTGCATGGACAATTCCTGAAACATTATTTCTCTTGAATTCCATGCACAGTAGGTCCTTTGTTTGTATATATTTTGTTTGCTTCCTGTTGTTTTTGTTCGGGTCTATGTTTTGGTCTGTTTCTCCAGAGTTTCCTATGTTTCTTGTGTTGACCTTGCAATCAACCATCCCCAGTCAGAGCCATTGTTATCAATGTTTAAGAAATGGGTTTTCTTTTCCCATGATTGGCTAAGTTTTGAAATTTTGAGTTAGGTATGCTTTTAGCTGCTTCAAATCTGCTTTAGGTCTTTAAGGGTTAAGGGTTTAGTATTCAATCGCTCAAGTGTCTGATCAAAAACCCTCTGGCTTCTATTCCTACGTTACTTTATTCACTTAAAGTAATGGGTCTTGTGGTCATGTGAAGTGTCCCCCCTTGTTATTTTGCTTAGGTGGTCATTAAATAATTGTAAAAATCTACGCCTTATGCCTTTTCCTTCTAATTTTGTCAAGTCCAGTAAGTGTCGCACAACTTTCAAATGAATCTACAACTTTCATTGTTTCATTAGGCCAAGTTGCGGGTGTGTTATGCTCTATGAAATAGTGAAAGGAAAAAGCATGTTCGACTGAGTGCATTGGATATAGTTTAACGAGACTCCATCTCACTTCTAATCTAACAGCTAGCATTCATTCACAGCCGAAATATGCCAGCAAGTTATCTTTCGCGAAGTGGCGAAAAGGTTTGGTGGGACCCAGCAGTGAAGACTTTTCCACGACTAAAAGGTGATCAAGTTTAAAAGAAATCAATGGCTCGCATTGTTTTACGGCTGAGAGATGCTCACATGTTATGCTTTGCAAAATAGCAAAAGGTTTTTGGCCCAGACAAAAGAGGTTCATAAGAGGCATAACAGATGCGCAGGTCCTCGAGATCTAACAGCTAGTGCAGTTTTGTGGGAGAAAGATGCTCAAAAGATAGCTTTCGCAAAATAGTGAAATGACATGGCATTCCAAGCAAGTAGTCCAGCTGGTTGAGATGGCAAGTAAGACAATGACATGTGGCTGAAAATTAAGTGGTCAGTGAATTGGATTCGACTAACAGTTGGGTCCAAGAAGATGAGTCATACTGCAGGATAAGAGGTGACCTAGCAGATACAAGTGGTAAGGATGAAGTGGATCCCGCTGATTTCTTTTAGCGAATAAGAAGGGGACATGTCAGTTCAGGAATGACCAAGTTCCAGGTGGGTAAAGCTGAGTCAGAAGACCCATGTCTATCGGATTCAAGTAGGTTTTTAAGCATCAAGAAATTTTGATATGATCTAATGGTTTGCATGAATTCACAAAGGTAAGATGCTAGTGTTTTAAGGCCTGTGAAATGGCGAAAGAGAAAGAGAGGTTATGTCCAGCATGACGTGGAATGACAGCTATTGTTTCTTGTAAAGCTCGATGGTGATGTGTCGATTGACACATAGTTTCAAAAGGTGATTAAGGGCCCACCAAGGTGTAACTGACTGTTATATGGGAAGTAAGATATGTGGTTGACTCTGAACTAAACCTGAAGAGTTTTCCAGGGTTAATGGTCGAGTGCCACATGACATTTTTTAACTGGTGAATAAGTGGGGTAAGCAATGTCTGGATAAAGGTCTCACTTAAAAGGTGTTCATCTCAAGATTGATCCAACACTTCTCGTTGTTTCGTGGCCCGAAGTTGGAAGTGGATTACCCCCTGCGAAATAGCGACAAATTGTTAGCCGTCAAGATGAGGCGCGGTTAGTGAAAAAGTTGACGGTCCCGATAGGAGTTAAAGGTTGGGTGGTTAGAGTTCCATCTAATGCTTGGCATAGCTTTGCAAAAAGAAAATGCTCGAGGGTTAAAGCTTGCGAAATGGCGAAAAGGAGGTAGGGTCTGATGCAAAAGGCAAAGAGGTTAAGATAGTGTAAAGACCGATCAAGTCTCATTTGATCGGACGGCTGGTGTGATTTTGTTAGGAAAAGTTGCAAGGATGTTATGCTCTGTGAAATGGCGAAAGACCAAAAAGGAAAATACACAAGTGTGTTGTGACCCATTGGAGCAAAAATTTTGAATTCTTCTATGAATTCAATTCTGAAGGGACGACCGAAGCATGTAGTATCAATGTCATAGTTAAGAGCCCGACTACCATATATGATCTCGCATAAATTGAATGAAGGCATCATTTTGAAGATTTGTTGTAGAGAAGTGGTTGCAGAGAAAATTTCTTCAGGTGCAGAGCAGAATTCTTCAAGCCAGGAACAGGTTCTATTGTACTCTTGCTTAGCAATTACTTGACAATGTGTTTTAATTGGGGTTTTGATTTGTTATAGAACAGTTGGGGCCAGTAATTAAATTGCTTGCATAGTTTTTTTAAGATGGCACCTAAAAAGGAGTTCTTAGAAAAGGTTAATTACTAGGAGAGGGCTATCTGTGATGATTTCCTAGAACAATTGACAATGTCAACTAATGTGGTAGCAAAGGTAAAGGAATTAGTGCCAAGAGCTCCTCGCCTAAAAATAGGAGAAGGATTGTATGATAAGGGCAATTGACTAAGAGACCCTCAAATTGGGTTTTCTGGGTTGGGCATATTCAAGGTCGGATTTGGTATGAGACATTCCCTAGCCCCAATGAACAACATTTGGGAGTTAGATGTAGGAAAATTGGTAGTCCCTGGAGTATTCATGGATGTGGATCTCCTAACTCATATTGTACACAACTATGACCCAGTCACAAGGAGTGTTAGGGATATAAACGGGAAAACCCTCATTGAAATCAATAATGAGGAATTCAAAAATGCTTTTGGGCTTAGTGAATTTACCAATCATTTAGATCCTATTAACTTTAAATCACTAGATCAGGTTTACAGTGTGCAGAGGAACCACCTTAGAAATGGGCCTCTTAAAGAATTCTTTGTGAAGATAGGTGGATTAATGGTTGTAGGACCTAATACTGAGGAGCCCTTCTCTTTAAATTTGTTCACCCTTAGGGATAAGGGATTATACTGGTCACTCTACCAAATTTTAGGAGAAGATACTGAACCAAACATGTCAACTCATTACATGTTAATGATTGCTCAAATTTTGAATCCTTCTTTGGCAGTGACCTTTGATTATGCTTCCTATATCACTGATGCCATCCATGAAGGCTTGATAGGAATAAAGAATGGGAAAGTGGATAGGCCTTTTGGATGGTACTCCCTCCTCATGCATTTATTTTTATTCAAGGGTGGTGACTATTTTGCAAGTGGAATGGATATTGTGAAAGAGAAAGATGGAGAGAAGATGTCAGTTCAGCTATGGAGTATAGTGTTGTCATGGGACAGAGAAGATGCTAGCTACTTGAGGTTTGATAAGCGCTTTGCATCCAAGATTAGGACTCTTATTTGTTAAGAGAATCCAAGAGTCCCTAAAGTTCTTTTGGAATTTATTAGGCCAAAAGAGTTTGTTGAGAATACTAAAATTGTCCACAATTGGGGTGATATCTATTTATACCCTGTCTCCACAGTTTTCAGAGTATATGGTTTCAAAGGCACTCCATTTTTGTTGCCTTATCAGGTCCCTCTTAAAGTGGGAATTGCAGAAGTCCTTAGGTAGATTGGTAGTGTGCAAGAGGCAGAGCTAACAGGCAGAGGTAAAGGGACCATTTTCCCTACAGTTACCATAGCACATCAATTTGTAATAATTAAAGGAGGTTGGAAGTATTTTGAAGATTTCCTTCAACTGTACCATTTATCAACTACAATATCCCTATGTGCTGACTCTGAAGATTTCTTCAACGACATATTCAAAAAGAGGGCAATATGTAGAGGTAGACCACACCAATTCTAGTTTCCTGAAAATCTCATTAGGAATGAGTTTGATTTAGATGAGCAAGAGCTGAGGAAAGAAAAGTGGGTGGCCTACAAGAATGCTTCAGACTTTGTGCACCAATTTGACACCAGCTATGACCCTCTATCCAGCTTTCACCCCTTTGAAGAAAATGTAAAATTCTTAATCCTCTATTTTGAAGATGTGATGCAAACATTGAAAGAAAAGAGGGAGGTTGTGATTAAGAACAACCCTGAGAAAGAAAGACTAGTTCTAAATAGCTCTACATCTATGAGAGCAATCCCTCTTGGTGATTACATGTTACATAAGAAGTCAAACTATAGTGTGTTGATGCCAACAACAGGGGAGCCTTCTACCTCAAAAGGGAAGAGGAAGATACAGGATGTCATTGACATTTAGGATAACCCAAAGAAACAAAGGGCGGGAAAGGAAGTACAATCTGATGAACCTTTTTATTCCCCATCTCAATCCCCTATTTATATAGGAGATGAACAAGTAGCAGCTGAGCAACTGTTACAATTAGGTAGTCTTGGAGAGATAGCCTACACATATGATGAACTGGAAGAGGCAATGACATAAGAGCCCCTTATTGATGAGACGAACATTACTACTAATGAGTTCAAGGGCCAGGAGTGGGATCTTGAGATCAAGCAAGCCAGTGAGGATTTCTTGGTTGATAATACTTTGTCACATCAGGAGGTTTCGTTCAATTTGTGTCGAAGCAGAATATTGATAAATTTAATGCTAGGTGTGAAAAGAGGAAAGGTGAGAAGCCCCACAAGGATCCAGCTGTGGTGGAAGAAGAGATAAAGCAAGAAATGGTTGATGAGTTTAAGACCATCACTCCTGAGCAAGGAAGAGACATGGTAGCATAGGCTGGGGTACTCATTCTCCTTGAATGGGACATAGTAGATGCCTTGGTTTTAGAGGGAGTAAGAAAGGAGACCAAACCTATGGAGGGAGTCACTTTTAGCAAGGATAATGTTGCGCTGGTCACGTGGTCTCTTAAAAGAGATGAAAATAAAAGGAATAAGGACACCCCAAGGTCAAGTTACCTTGGAGGAATGATGGTGAAAAGAGTGCAAAGCACTGGGGTAGTGGAAGCTGCTAGCACTGTGCTAGAGACTGCAAAGTTTAGTGTTGTAGTAGTAGAAAGAGAGGATAACGAAAAGGTAGATCTCCAAGTTAAGTTGGAGATAATTTTAAAGGCTTACAGAAGTGCCAAGGAAGAGGTAAGAGGTAAAGATAGCATCATCGCCAAGCTACAAAGCCAGTTGGCAGGACAGTACCATCAAGGTGAGTCCTCAACATTGATGATCTCCTCTTCTCCTGCAAGACCTCCACCTACCAACCCCATTATTGAATTCCCACCATCTCCAGCACCTTCTAGTTCTCAGTTGATTGAGATCACTCCCCATGAGTTGGAGAATTTAAAACAGGATCAGGCCCTATATGCAAAGAAATATTAAGAGAGTATAAAGGCTACAATTTTAAGTTTTGCTGACACTATAGGGTCATCACTAATGTATAATAACATGAGTAAGATCTTGGGAATATGGAATGAGCTAAATGGAGACAAGGTTGTTCTGATGCCTCTTTTTGACAAGTGGAAACCCAGAGAGCAGGATATAGAACTTATTTGTATATCTTATGATGAGGCAGGTGTTGATCCAATTATAAATCTACTTATGATATGACAAAGGATCTAGAAAAGATAGTTGAAGGGGTAGACAATGCAGATAGAAAGATCAACTTGTACAAGAAGGAGTACACTGATCAAGTTTTTGAGTTACTCCCAGGAGGTTTTGTTCACCCAACCCAATTAAAGGACAAACAAATATGGCTTAAGGAATTAGAAGCCAAATTGTCACTAAGAATAAAAGGAATTGTTAAATCAGAGGATGCCTCCATATTTATCAAAACAATTGAGGAGATTGAGAAAATCAAATCTCATTATGTTTTTTTTGAATTCAGAGGTCAATAAAATGAGGAATTCTTGGAAAAGATTAGCCAAGACAAAAGAAAAAGTGATTGACTTCTCATGGCCTGCTGATGAGGTGTATCAAGAATGGACAAGAAAATATGCAGTGCTTGATGTGGAGCAGTTAGAAAATGTTGCAACAGAACAACAAGTGGAAGAAGCAGTGGATGTTGAAAGAGACTTATAACTGCATTTGGAAAAGGTTTTGTAACTTCTTCTTAAGAAGTAATGATTGTAACAAACTCTCCTAAGAAAGTCTGAAGCTTTGTATGCATCCATATTATTATAAATGGATACTAGAACTAGTAAAAAAAGGATCACAAGGAATTGTAAGAAAACATTGCAGAAATTTATCTGAGCCCTCTTTCAAGTTTTGATGGAGAATATTCAAATGTTTTTGTAATACTTTCAGAAAAAATATCAATACACAGACCATTGGTTTTGAGATTAAACTTTGTGTTGTCTTCAAGTATGTTTGTAAATGTTTACTGTTTCATTCTGAGTAATCTAGGGTTATTCCTTTTGAATATGGGTTGTAAGGCAATTTTCAGTAAATATGCTTCTTAGCTTTTCTCTTTAGGAAGGGAATTAAATATGTAGGAATCTTTTTTACTAGTAAATTATTTGTAGGATACTTTGGATTTTGATGAACACAGTTTAGTTTGGTACGAATAAATTCTTATGTGTGTCAGGCATGTATAGGGATCTACAAAAGCTAAACTGATAGGATGTTTGGAGATATTTGATTGTGGAAGTATTGTTTGAACTTAGATGACTCTGTGGCCTTGGATAAGGCACTGGTATAGATAAAGGTTGTCTATTACATATCTTGTAGGTCAATACTGAACATGAGTACCGGTTTTATTTCTTTGTTTCAGTTGGTTTTAAGGTGATAAAATTCACTGGTTTTCGAACTGGTTTACTGTGGATTTGTCTTTTAAAAGTGTGAATTTAGTTCACAAAGGTATACCCACCTAAACTTTGGATAAGTTCAAAGTGTAGAAGGTTAATCAAACCTTGTCATATGTTGTCCTGAAAGTTTCCTTCTCTTTAATCTCTCTTCTGCATACAGAGTTTATCATATCACTATACGGATTTTAAAGGGAATTAGATTTTGAGAACAACAAAAGCGTTAGTTATTATACTTAAAATATCTTTGTCACAATATAAAGGTGGCATTAAAATAGGATAAGTAAAGATTTGAGGATTTGAAAACTAACTCATCTATGAATGACATACCCTATTAAAAGAATGTTTATCCTAAAATTCTCAAAGAAGATTTATCATAAACTGATAAAATTCAAATTTATTTTAAAAGTTAATTTAATTATATTTACTTTTGGTTCGCCCTCCTTTCTCTAATATGATAAAGATAAGATAAGATAAGATAATTTTTAACGTCCATGAGGCTAAAACATAGCCTATGGGACAAACTGCCAAATTAAACCAACTTTAGTAACTCACTTCTTTTCTTGTGCAAGTTGACGATAAGCACACCCAACTTCTCAATGTTCTCCTCGCTGAATAAGTTGTACCAAGAGAAATCAGATAACATATTAATAAATTTGTCCCTACTATTCCTGTAAGCCTCACATTCTAAAATAAAATGTTGTCTAGTTTCCACATTCCCAGAATGGCAAAAAGTGCAAACTCTCCCTTCCCAAGCTTCTTTTGGCCTCTTCCAATGCCCGGTCTCACAATGGAGTTGATGAGAGTTGGTTCTCAGCTAGGCGATAAGGATTTTAGCCCTCCATGAAATGTTGGCCCCGATGTACAATTTTTGAAGTTGGTTGCATGTCGGATTAAGCTCATTGATATTATATATTTTCTTCCTTCCAAGCTCACTTTTCCAATTCCTCCTATATAATTTATCCATAATGAAGACCTTGATGTCTTTTTTATTCGTGGGACACATATTGAGATGGATATTCCATTTACTCATCCACTTGATGTTTTGTTGCATCCACGTCCTTTTCCTTTTGCATAATATATCATTGAGGACCACTTTAGGCCATCTACCTTCTTCCATTTGTTCGGTTCATTTTAGATAGCTTATGAGAAGAACCATAGCAAGTGCCTCAATAGGGGAAGCCCCCATTTCACTATGAAAGATATCATATGGAACATTGCTTTTGATTTTGAACTTGCTAGTGATCATATGTTGTTTTCATTGAGAGTCGACTCTTGGATTGGTTCTAAATGGAATTTTTGAAATTGCATTTGTGGGAATTGAAATGAAGATATGTTCACAATGAGTCAATTGTGCAGGCACAGATAATGGGACATCATGGAGTTTGGTCATGTTATAAATCCATACCTGGATTTTATGGATGACTAATGGAAAGCAGATGAAAGCTATGCACTTTACAGGGCGCTTCCAAATGTGAAGTAGTCACCGGTGAGGAGGGACCTCAAGGAGATCATTCCAAACCAGTCAGCAAGAGTAAACACAATACAAACACACAAATATGATGGAGGAAATGCAGAACATATAGTTTTATTACATGAAATTTCATTACATCCAACCAGTAACAATCGGGTTATAACATACTGGCACACAGGCCTAATAGAATAGGTCACAATCGGGACCTTGAATCAAAAGATCTATCTTCTAGGCATAGTCTATATTTGACTGATTCTAATTGATCTTCAATTAATTATGATTGATTACATTCTAAACCATGATTACAAATATATATCAATCCAAAGGATCTGGTTGGCCCAAAAAGGATAAAAAACTGAAGAACGAGACCTAACGTGCAAAATGAACATGTTCGGCCTCTGCCAAGAGATTCCTTTGGAAAATCCAAAGGATGAAATGTGGAAGGTTGGCCACATGCCAAGAAACATCGACATCAACATCCAAGGCTTTGCAAGCTTTGAAATGGGTTCTGGTAGATCACCAGAATAGGTCTTAGGCAACCGGTAACAAGAAACTGTTATGGAAACTGGTAGTGATATCTTGTCAAAAAGTGATCCAAAAGAGATGCGGTTTGAAAGAAAGAAAGATGATCAATTCTTCAAGTAGAATCCAACTCCACATGATCCAGTGAGCCAAAACTGAGACATGCAGAAAGGAAAACTAAAACTGCAAACAAAATAGAAAGGAAATGTTTTTGGTTGATGGAAGATTGTTGTGAACTGAGGATGGTCCTACATCAGACATCCGTGGTTAATGAAAAATGAGCCTCTTACTTTGTTGGGGTCAGAGGGAAACCAAGGTGGTCTACCTTTTCCTAAGAAATTCAAGATGAATCTTCAACTGGTCTTCTCTTCCACTTCACAAGATATTCTTTGTACTGACTGTTTCGGGTACTACGCCCAATCCTACTATCCAAAATTTCTTCAATCTGATCTAGTTCCTTCTAGGGTAATTATTTCTCAAGGTCTGCAACACTTTCCTTATTGAATTATGGTTTGTGGTACTCATGAAGATCTACAATTTTGAATATAGGTGAAATACTTAGACTATTCAGTAGCTCCACTTCATATGCATTTTTTAAAATTGAACTTCCTCAAAATCTTACAGGGTCCAAACTTCTTCATCTACAACTTATTATAAGTTCCAATTGTTAATCTCTCTTTTCTCAAGTTTACCATCATCTCATCACCAACTTCAAACTCCTCATATCTCCTCTTCTCATCTGCCTTCTCCTTATATTTTCTATTCACGTCTTCCAAATGTTTTCTAACTTGAATATGCAATGCTGCCATGTAATCTACAAATTCTTATGCTTTTGAACTCTTCTGGTCTTCACTGCTAATGTCTCTCAATTCTTCTATTCCTCTAGGATGCAATATGGTAACAATCTCAAAAGGTGTTTTTCTGGTACTTCTATTCATTGAATTGTTATAGGAAAACTCTGCTTGTGCAAGGATCAAATCCCAGCTTCTATTTTTATCTCCCACTAAACATCTCAAAAAGTTTTCCAAACTCTAGCTAACTACTTTTGTTTTTCCATCAATCTATGAATGAAAAGTAGAATTGAACTTCAAATCTTTCTTCATCTTCTTCCAAAGTGTTCTCTAAAAATAGCCAACAAACTTAGTATCTCTGTCTGAAACTATGCTCTTAGGTAATCCATGCAATCTCACCACTTCCTTGAAAAATATGTTTGCTACATGCAATGCATCTGATGTCTTCCTACAAGGTATGAAATGAGCCATCTTTGAAAATATATCCACTACCAGAAATATATAATCATTCGCTCTCGGTGTCTTAGGCAATCCAAGTACAAAATCCATGCTTATATCCTCCCAAGGTCTTATCGGTACTATCAAAGGTTTATACAATCCCACATTCTGATGAATACCTTTTGCAACTTGACAAACTCTACAAATCTACACATATCTCTTAACATCATTATGAATCTAGGGCCAAAAGTATTGCTCACTCACTAATGCAACTATTTTATCAATGCCAAAATGTCTAGCTAAACCTCCACTATGCTTCTCTTTGATTAGGTTCTCTCTCATGGAACTCTTAGGTACGCATAACTGAACTCCCTTGAATAAAATCCCATCTAGAATGAAATAATCTAACCATTTTCTTCTATCAACCATAACCGATTGTCTACATGCTTTCCAAGGTTCTGCAAAATCTGGGTCTTCATCATACAAGGTCTTCAAATCTTCAAAACCTAATATTGTCACTCTCATCTCTATCAACAAATTCCTTCTCCTACTCAATGCATCAATAAATTTGTTATATGTTAGGTCCCAAAGACAACTGAGAGGCGGGGGGGGGTGAATCTGTTGTCTAATAAATTCAAACCAAAACTTAATGCATAATACCGGTAAACCAAAATTTATGCCGGTAGATAGTTTATCAGTTAATTGCAGTACTGATAAAGATTAATGCATGAAATAGAAAGACAATAACGTCCACAACACATAACACCAATATTTGTACGTGGAAACCCTGTAAGGGGAAAAACCATGGTGGGAAGCCTTACCCACAATCAGATGATACTACTATAGATAGTATGTGTGTACAATAAGGGGTCTGCACATGCCGAAAGGCCAAGTGCCTAGAGCTCACTGCTCAATCACAAAATGAGAGTCACGCTGACTACAATTGGATGATTAAATCCAATGATGATGTACTACTCAAAATAGCATCTCCATATGCTGGATTTAGTACCGGTTTAGCTCTGATATGCCTTCTTCAAACCTTCCTTCAATATTGAATGATGTCTGCATATATAGCTTTGCTTATATTCACATATACCTTATTACAATCTCTATCCTTACATATTACAATTTCACAAATGAGATCTTACATTTATACCATAACCGAAGACCAATTGAGTAGGTTGGCTCACTAAAATATATTACAATCAATTAAAAATATAGATGAAACAATATCCGATACATGATGTTGGCTCAATGCATTTACAATAATAACAAATCATCTCCATGACATGTTGTGCTGATCTAGATAGATATGCCTACCGGTGTATATCCTGGACCTATTTGCCAGTAACAACAAATATGCAAACTCGAATATATCAATGAATAAATCACCAAGACAAAGTGTCCAAACAATGTCTTTGACATAGCCAAGTAGTCTCCAAGGGATTCCAAGTGTCAGTGAACAATATAACCTGTCAGTGAACCAAATACCGGTGACTATGCATAAGTCACTTGCTTGCTAGTGAATATAACCAAATCTCCAAGTGCTGATAAGTTGACAAGTGTTGACATCAATGACAAAACCATATCAACATATCCAAAATACCAACAATCTCCCCCTTTGGCATTGATGGCAACACAAGATGGAAAAACCATCAAAATGCCAAAACAGAAATGCCAAAAACCAAAAACCAACAATCTCTCAAAGAGATCATTAACCAGAAATCAAAATACATAATATCTCTCCCCCTAGGAATAATATCTCCCTAAAGATAATGTGTTTTTCAATGTGTTTTTCCATATCAATCTCTCCCCCTTTGACATCAAATGCCAAAGAAATAAAAAATCAGATTCAAATACAAAATACCAACTCATTACAAAATACCAACTACTCCCCCTGAGAAGTAGCTCTCCTCATCAAAGCCAGAATAAAAGATTTCTTTGTTAATTCTGTCGGTTGATGACAAACATCAACTGTGTAAGTCTCTACTGGTGGGGGTATAATGTAATGCCCCTACCCTAGTCAGACTTGTAAAACCCGTTTGACCTTGGTTGACTTCCTATGTGGCATTCTTGAATGGTAGGTTAGCCATGGTGCAATGTGTAGTTTAGATAATATAAATAATCGTGCATACCTATTATTGTGCTTTTGCATCGATTCTTGTGTATATGTAATTGTTTCCTAACTCTTGTGATAAATCTCGAGCTAACTCCTTCATTGAATATGTATATGTATATGTATGCTTGCGTGATTCATGGGTGCAGGAGATTGCAGGGACAACACCGCCTAGGGCAAGGTTCATCTCCTTCGGGACTCGTAGGTTTGAGTAAACCTCCTCCATCCTCAAAATTCGGATTTGGGGGTCATAAAACTCTTGTCTTGCCTTAGCCATGGTCAGGTGAGCATCGTGTGTGTGGTTCGTGGGGCTTTCTTTTCATTGGGTTGCGCATCGTGTGATTTGGTGGACCTCCTCGATTTGCATGCCTTGCACAGGGTAAGTGGAGTTTGTTATCCTAAGTATTTAATTCAATTTAATGAGGAGATGTACGCATTAGTAATTTAGAAATTTAAAATAGGTAGTTTCTTTTATATGAATAATCGTTAATTTAAAGAGATCGCTTTAATTATAATTGTAGCAAGCTTAAAGCATTTAAATTGAAATAATGTGTTCATTTATGCATTAAAAGTTGAGGAATTAAAATAAATAGGTTTCTTTCATGAGATTAGTCATTTATTAAAAAGGTCTCTTTATTATGTTATAGCGAGTTGATTTAATAGTTAATTTTAATAATAATGAATTTAATGAGTTATGCGTTTTAGAAAGGAAAGATTTAAAGTCTTTGGGAAATAGAAATAAATTAATCATTTTCGCATTTTGGAAGAAAAAGGGTAAATTTTATTATTAAAGGAAATTATTCTTTTTACTTGTAAAGTTGATATAGTATAAAAGATTGATTTTTGGAAATTTAGATTAATCAAAATGTGTTACCCTGGTCAATAGTTTCGAAATATAATGTAAGCCTAAATTAATATTGAGAAATTAAAATTTAAAACTAAATAAGAGATAGAAGCATGTTAATTTTAATTAGAATAAAATGAGTTAGATTTATTGAGTAGTGGAAAAGAATGATTTCCATTTTCATGTTTTTTTTATTTTCAAAAAAAAAATAAATGCCTAAATTCGAAATTGAAAATTAGGTCAAAAAGAGGGGTTTCTCATTTAACCTAGTTTTTGGAAATATTTTTGGGGGTTCTCTTTTTGGGATCTTTTTTTTGGGAAATGGAGGTGGGAAAATGTTGGGAGAAAATGGAGTTCTTTTGCTTGGAGTTGCAGGTGGAGCTCTCCTTCAAGTCTTGCCCGAAATGCAATATGAGGTAGGATTCCAACCTACCCTTTTATTTATTGTTGAATCAAAAAATACAAATTTGTGTTTGAATGTTCTCCATGTAATGTTGGAAAAATAGAAATGATACTACCCATGAGTGTTCTTAAGATTTAGTTTTCAGTTTTGTTGGAAGCTTGGTTGTTCTTGGATTTAAGATTTGTCATGGTTTCTTGGACATTTTGAAAGAAAAAAATCTTCCCTATTCTTTGCTTGAGCATTCAAAAAAAAAGAGAGAAACTGTTAAAAACCCCTTTTGTTTTGACTGTAAATACAAAAAAAATGTGTATCAAAATTATGGTTTTCATGGCTACCTTGGCCATGTTTATTTTTCCTTTTTTTGTTTTAAAAAAAAATAATTTATTATTATTAAATGGGGCATTAGGGTTTGGCAGGCGGAGGAGCCGAGGCTCAAACTCACGCCGCCGTTTTTTTTCCCCCACCCCCTCTCTCCTCTCTCCCCGTGGGCTTGCAGACCACCTGCGACCACATTGTGGTCTGCAGGGACCTGCGTCCACAATGTGGGCCGCAGGGACCTGCATCCACAATGTGGGCCGCAGGGGACCTGTGTCCACACTATGGGCCGCAGGGAGACCTACGACCACAATGTGGCTCGCAGGGCCTGCGTCCACACTGTGGGTCGTAGGGAACCTGCGACCACAGTGTGGTTTCGCAGGTGCTGCGTCCACACTGTGGGCCGTAGGGACCTGCGCCATAGGCCAGGGTTTCCACAAAGAAAAAAATTAAATTTTGTTTTAATTTTTTTTATTTTATATTTTTTTTTTTAAGAAAAAAAAAAAAATAATATTAACATTTATACAATGAAAGAAAACAATAAATATAATGGGATATGATTAAAAGAAGTTGAAATAAAGTTGTAGTAAATCTATTTTATATAAATTTAGATTTTTAGTTGCTATATATATATATATATATATATAAAATGGAGATTGCATATTTCGTTTCAATTTGCAGATTAAATAAAATTTATTAATCTTGGATTAGTAAACTTATATTAATGAACATTTAAATTTGGAACCCAGTTCTAAAAGGAAAGTAATTTTGGAAATGAGGTTAAATGATGTTTTTATTTGATTATCTTTGAAATAAAACACTTTTGTTAACATTAGATAATATATTTTAATAAGAAGTTTTCTTTTCAGGAATAAGTATTGTCTTTCGATTTGAATGATTATGATCATCTGGGAATTTTAGAAATGAAAACTAAAGTATAGGAGTGTATGGATTACGAATCTAAATTATCTTCGTTTATTTTGTTATTACTTCATCAATATGCTAGTAGAATGCATGGAAGTTTGATAATGTATCGATTTGGAAAATTTGTAAGTTTAAGTTCCGTATTTGCCTTGTTTAAGGTGATGGCAAACCTTGATGTATTTGTTTGGAACCTGTCGTTGTTGAAATTGGGGCACCTGTTAAGTCTTAGGTCTCTAAATAGAGTACTGTTGGGCAATGAACCTTGTACTTTCCTTTTTGCATGCTCAGTTGGTGCTGCCTCTACGTGGAAGTCAATTAGGATTTGTGGATCAAAGTGGTCATTTGTATATTGGTTGGGTTCACCTAAGTGGCAAAGATGTAAAAGTCATGAGATTATGTAAGTTCTTAACTATATTAAATACCAAAGGGGTCTTGCAGTTGAGCAGACCCGGAGATGTAGCCCCTTAGGGGTGAACTCCGAGATCATATCTGTGTTATGCGATGTTTTAGCTACCTTTGTTTCATGCTTTAAGTTATCATGTATGGTCATTATCTTGTATAAGTGTATGGTGGAAATTTAATGAATTTAAATCAAAGTGCATAAAATTATTCATCTTGATAAATGTAGTAATTAGGTTCATAAAATATTGTAAGTATGATTATGGAAAAGAATTTGGTTTATGTTAATTAAAGGAAATAATGGTGGAAAGAATCTCAATAGGATACCATTAATGTTTTAGCTTGATATAAGTTGGTAAATTGATCGAATGTGTATGGGTAACAAAGTTAGTATTAATGTTATAAGTTCTAAGTTGAAATCTAAAGGATGAACATCATATAGGTATTTACTTTATCTTCTTAAATGAGTATCCCCATGTTAATTATATTTCGCTTTATCAGATGAATTTACTTAGTTGTTTATGTTTTAATCTTAACAAATAATCTTTATCAGATTAATTTTATAAATGGGTGAACTCAACTAGCCTTCCATAATTATAACCATAATAAAAGAATTCTCTTTATGTTTGCTAAAATTGAACTGAAGAGGGATGTATTCGTATAGTTGTTTGTATCTTAATCTTGGTAAATGTATCCTTTCATATTAACTTCATTTACTAAAAAGAGTGACATGCAATAAGATAATTATATTTTAATCCTAATGGAAGAACGTCACTATGAACTTACATTTTAATCCTGTAATGATGAATTTCATCTTGCTAACTATATTTAAATTTAAAGGATGAACTCATGTGTCCTAATACATATCCACCTTAATGAATTTAGTTCATCTATTAGCATTAGTAAAACTTCAATGAATTCTATGGCTACTTGCACTCTATCCTCCATAAAGAAAACTACGACTCATTAGTTGGTTATGCTTGAATTCAAATGATGGAACCTCACTCTATTAATGGAAGTTTAATCCTTAATGAATGAATCTCACCTTATTAGCCATACTTTTAATATTTAAGAAAGATATCAAATGTGGGTGGTTATCTTAAAACCAATGAATGAACTTTGTTATATTTATCACATTGAACCTTAAGGGAGGCCTCTTAAATTAAATAGGTGTTAATGTGCATTGAGTAAATAATCTCACGATGGCCTCCTAACCACCCCAAGTAAATGAACGCTTCCTAAAATCCTAAGATGTCAAATCATTGAACATATATATAATCATGTCTTATGCATTATCTCGTAACTAAGCTATCCGGCTTATTGGATCATTTGACGCGAGTTGAGTTAGGTGTAAGGTTATGTAATCATGTTGGGAAACTCCTTAGGTTCATTTAGCCTTCCACTATGTTATCTAAGTTTTAGATGACTCCAAATTATCTTAATGTTGTAACTTATGAGTAGCGCTCGTAATTATTATTATTATAAAAAAAAAATATTTACACTCTAATTGAGTGTTTTTAACTTAAACCCTTTGGGGTTTCCTAGCGGGGCATTACATATAACCCCAAGCTAATCTCTAAGATATTCAAAAGTCTCTTTAGGCAAAGGCTTAGTAAAAATATCTACAATCTTCTCTTTAGTATTCACATAAACCAATTTCACTTCTTTTGCTTCAATATTCTCTTTCGGAAAATTTAATTTGATAGAAACTGTAGACACTTAAAAATAATTATTTTAATTATTTTTAATGCCTCACATAATTATTTAATTAATTATGTTAATTTAAATTCTCCTCAATATTAATTAAATATAATTAATATTGTCACTATAGCATGTGATTGATTTATTTAATAAATCAATCCCTTTCTTTATTCTTCTAAAAAATCAAATCCTCACAAATCTTCCTCTTAGCTAATTAATTTCAATTAATTAGTTAACCTACATGATTCCTACAAATCATCTTCTTAATTCATCATTAACATAATAAATTCTTCTAGAAACTCCCTAAACTCACTTAACATTATTCTTCTAATTTTTTATTCCCTCCACTCATTCTCTCTCCTAGTCTAATCCTAATCCCACCTAACATTTCCTCTAATCCCCCTCCTAATGAGTCATTAATGGTTAATCATCATGATTAGTCACAAAGTCAACTCTTTGTCCTTTTCATCCAACCACTAGCTTTAAATGTTCTTTTCCTAGGTGAAAGTAAGATTTTCGAAATCACACATTCCTCTAGGCATCCCCTCTCCCAAGGAATTTTTAATTCCTTTTTATTCCTCCAATCCCCATGATATTCATTTTTGAAGAATTTTTAATTCCTCCAATGCATCTTGTGGAGTGTGGAGATACGGAATGCCTTTAAGGCATAATTCTTGGTCTCCACACCCTCTCTTGGACTTTGTGTGAGCTCACAAGTAAATCTTAGCCCTTCATCTCAAATTCATCCTAGCCATCCATTTTCCTCTCCTCTTCCTATAAAATAGGGCTCCATCCTTTCATTCAAAACATCTTGAAATCTAGTAAGCTTATGCTACCCTTTTGAGCCTAGTAAATCATCTTAGCAGCTTCATCATTTTCATCCTTATCATCCTCCTGAAATCCATTTCATGTTGTGCACATCATTGGAGAGCCATCCACATCCAGCAATCAAAGGAGCACATCAAGTGTAGCATTATCAAGAGGCGCCTTCACTTCATCAAGCTCAATCTGAAGGAGAAGGTAAAATAGCAAGGTAAAATGGTCTTTTCATGCTATTTTAGCATTTTGCAGGTTTATTTTGTTATGTTTTGATCATTTAACCTTCTAATCCATTTCCCCCTCTTCAGAAACATGTTTATTTTTTGAGTGAAGTACCAGGTTCTTAGATATATCAATTGTTTCCATATTATCATAGTAAATAGTTATAGGTTCCTTGTATTTTACCTTTATGTCCTTCAATATTTGCTTGATCCATAATACCTGTGTGCAATTAGTTGTTGCTGCAACATATTTTGATTCTACTGTTGATAAAGATGTGCAACTTTATTTCTTACTCAACCAAGAAATTAATCTTCTACCAAGAAAAAATGCTCCACTGGTGGTGCTTTTTCTGTCCTCTACATTTCTTGCCCAATTTGCATCTGTGTATGCACATAAATCAAAGTTTTCATCTTTGGGATACCATAAGCCAAGATTTGTAGTGCCTTGTAGGTATCGAAAAATCCTTTTTACTGCTGATTCATGATTTTCTTTAGGATTATTCTGAAATCTTGAAACAATACATACTGCATTCATAATATCAGGTCTTGTTTGTATCAAATATAGTAAACCTCCTATCATAGACTTGTACCTAGTCTGATTAATAGGTGTTGATTCATCCCTTAGTGATAATTTATCAGTTGTAGTCATAGGTGTGCTTACCGGTTTAGAGTTATCCATACCAAATTTCTTTAGTAACTCCTTCAAGTAAGATTGACTCAAGAATATACCTTTATCAGTTTGTGAAATCTATAATCCTAAAAAGAATTTTATCTCTCCAATCATAGACATTTCAAATTCTTGCTACATTTCATTAGAAAAGTCTTTACATAATCCATCTTCTCCTCCAAATATTATATCATCAACAAAAACTTCTATAACCAAGATGTCATCATTAGTCACTTTGTAGTATAAGTTGCTATCAGCATTGCCTTCAGAAAAACCAATCTTCAAAAGATATTTATCCAATCTAGCATACCAGGCTCTAGGAGCTTGCTTTAGCCCATACAAAGCTTTCCTTAGCCTGCAAACCATATCTTTGTCATATGTCAAAGAAAATCCATCAAGTTATTCAATATAAACTTCTTCTTCAAGATCTCCATTCAGAAATGCACATTTAATATCCATTTGATATACTTTATAGTTCTTGTGTGCTACAAAAGTCAAGAATAATTTTATTGCCTCAATTCTAGCTACCGGTGCAAAGGTTTTATTATAATCAATTCCTTCTTTCTATGAATATCCTTTACACACTAATCTTGCTTTATTTCTGATTACCTTACCATCTTCATTAAGTTTGTTTCTGAATACCCATTTTGTTCCAATTACATTTCCGTCTTTATGTCGGGGAACTAATATACATGTGTTATTCTTTTCTTGATTTGTTCCAATTCATCTTCCATAGATTTAATCCAGTGTTTATCTTCACATGCCTCATTAACTGATGCTGGTTCAATTTGAGAAATAAGACATACCTCTTCATTTTCCAGTCTTCCTCTAGTCATAACTCCTTGATACTTGTTCCCAATTATTTGATCTTCAGAGTGGTTCAATCTTACATACCGGGGTGTCTTTGTTTGTTGTTGTTCCTCAGTTACTGTGGAATTTTCAGATGATGCCAATGTAACTGGGTCATCATTTTGTACTAGTGTATTCATTGTAGGTTCATTTGATATTATCTTTGTTGTTGGTTCAGAGTCCATGTACCTTGAATTTCCTCTAAATTGTTCATCAATATTCACATTTGTTCTCTCAATAATTTTCTACAATCTCTTGTTAAAACATCTATATGCTTTTTTCTTAGATGAATAACCAAGAAATATTCCTTCATCAATTCTAGGATAAAATTTGCCAATATACTCATCTCTTCTAATATAGCATTTATTTCCAAATATTCTGAAATATTTAAGAGTAGGAGTAATACCAAACCATAGTTCATGAGGGGTCTTACCGGTTTCACCTTTGATGTGAACTTTGTTGAATGTGTAAACCACTGTACTTACAACTTCTCTCCTATATACATGAGGTATATTTTCTTCTAATAACATACTTCTAGCTGCATCCAAGATAGTTATGTTTTTCCTTTCTACAACTCCATTCTGCTGGGGTGTCTGGGGTGCTGATAACTATCTTGTGATCCCATTCACTTCACAAAATGTATTAAATTCCTTAGATGTGAATTCACCTCCTTGATATAATCTCAGACATTTGATTTTCTTACCAGTTTCATTCTCTACCATCACCTTGAATAGCTTGAATTTCCCAAGTACTTCTGATTTCTCCCTGAGAAAAGTAACCCAGCACATTCTAGAATAGTCATCAATGATTAGCATAAAATACCTATATCCTTGTAGGCTTCTAGTTCTTGCTGGACCACATATATCAATATGAATTAGGTCAAGAACATTATTGGACTTTTTTGGAATACTCTTAAAAGATGCTCTAACCTGTTTTCCAAATTGACATTCCTTACATACCGGATTGTGAGGTTTGACAATTCTAGGCAAATCCCTTACTGCTTTAGTTGTACTGATTTTCACAATGCAATCAAAATTTACATGACAGAGTCTCTTATACCATAACCAACTTTCATCAATAAATGCAATTAAGCATGTCTTTTCACTATTGTTCAAATGAAAGATATTACCTCTAGTCTGATTACCGGTTGCAATTTCCAAACCAGTTCTGTTCATGATTTTGCATTTACCATTCTTGAATTGTAATTGAAATTCTTTTTCAAATAATTGACCAACACTCAAAATATTATGCTTTAAACCTTCAACATAGTAAACATGATCAATATTATGCTTACCATCAAGAGATATAGTCCCTTTTCCTTTGATCAAACAAGCTTTATCATCTCCAAATCTCACTAGACCTCCATTGTATTCCTGAAAGGTTAAGAATTTACTTTTATCACCAGTCATATGATGTGAACATCTTGAATCAATGATCCATTCATCCTTATCTTCAATTCTAGCTATCAGGGCCTTCTCTACTGGTTGAACAGTAGGTGCTTGTTGATCTTCTGTTATAGTAACAAAAACCCATCCATTGTCTACCAGATCCTCATCGGAATCATCAGTGACTCCTTCATCAGCAAGATAACAAGATTTGTCTCTATTCTTCTTAAATCTGTATCTTTGATATTCAGGGTTAGGCTTGTATGTTCTTTTAGCTTCTTCTTTCAATCTTGCATGTCTATCAGGACATCTAGATGCCATATGACCAATCTTATTGTAGTTAAAACATTTAAAGGGTGCTTTACCTTCATACTTACTTCCAATTGGACCTTTAGGCATTTTCCTTGCAAATAGTGCTTCAAGTTCTTCCAATTCTTCATTTTCTCTCGAGATTTCTTCAAGTTCTCTTGCATAAAAGGCTTTCCAATCAGATTTGTCAAATTATGATGCAGATGATGTTGATGCCTTGAAAGCTAAATCTATCTTTATAGTAGCAACTGGACCAAATTCTTTAATTTTAAAAGCTGAAAGTTTTCCAACCAATGTATCTCTAGTTACTGATGTATTAGGCATTGTTCTAAACTCATTTATAGTAGTTATTTTCATTTTGTATGCCGGTGGCAATCCTATTAAAACTTTTGAAACAATTTCATCTTCACTTAAGGTTCCTCCACAACATTTAATACCAAAAACAGTTTCATTCACTCTTTTCATGAAAGAAGAAATCCTTTCATCTTCTTCCATTTTCAAATTTTCATACCTGACTCAGAAGCATTCAAGTTTTGCAATTTTGACTATGGAATCTCTTTCATTCAATGTTTCCAAATGGTCCCAAATAGATCTAGCAGTAGACCTATCTTATAATCTCATGATTTGTTGATCTAACAATGCGCTCAAAAGTGCTTCTCTTGCTTTGCAGTCATTTTTTTCATCTTTACTCAAGTTTGGTGGATTAGGCTGACTTTAAGTAGGAGCAGTGTAACCATTCTTTGTAACTTCCCATATTTCCTTTCCAATGCAATTCAAGTGTGTCTCCATCCTGATCTTCCATATGCCATAGTTAGTTCCATCAAGTTTAGGACTATCCTTCCTGAAATAGTTTGAAGACATTGGATCTCCTCAAGCTGTTAAACTTCTACAAAAAGAGGACTAGGATCTGATACCAATTGTTAGGTCCCAGAGACAACTGAGAGGGGGGGGGTGAATTTGTTGTCTAATAAATTCAAACCAAAATTAACTTAACCAAAAATTAATGCACAATACCAGTAAACCAAACTTTATGCTAGTAGACATTTTATCAGTTAACTGTTGTACCGGTAAAGATTAATGTATGAAATAGAAAGACAATAACATCCACATCACATAACACCAATATTTGTACATGGAAACCTTATAAGAGAAAAACCATGGTGGGAAGACTTACCCACAATTAGATGATACTACTGCAGATAGTATGTGTGTACAATAAGGGGTCTGTACATGTAGAAAGGCCAAGCGCCTACAACTCACTACTCAATCACAAAATGAGAGTCACACTGACTACAATTGGATGATTAAATCCAATAATGATGTACTACTCAAAATATAATCTCCATATGTTGGATTCAGTATCGGTTTAGCTCTGATATGCCTTCTTCAAACCTTCCTTCAGTCTTGAATGATGTCTACATGTATAGCTCTGCTTATATTTGCATATACCTTATTACAATATCTATCCTTGCATATTACAATCTCACAAATGAGATATTACATTTATACCATAACCTAAGACCAATTGAGTAGGTCAGCTCACTAAAAGATATTACAATCAATTACAAATATAGATAAAACAATATTTGATGCATGATGTCGGCTCAATGCATTTACAATAATAACAAACCATCTCCATGATGTGACGTGCTGATCTAGAATAGATATGCCTGCCAGTGTATATCCTGGACCTATTTGACAGTAACACCAAATATGCAAACTCAAATATACCAATGAACAAATCACCAAGACAAAGTGTCCAAATGATGTCTTCGACATAACCAAGTAGTCTCCAAGGAATTCCAAGTGCCGGTGAACAATATAACTTGTTGGTGAACTAAATACCAGTGACTCTGCATAAGTCACTTGCTTGCCGGTGAATATAACCAAATCTCCAAGTGCTGATAAGTTGACAAGTGTTGATAAGTGTTGACATCAATGACAAAACCATATCAATATATCCAAAATACCAACATTATATTTCCCACTTCTATGCTTCAACAGAAAGGTGTAACTCTGCAAGAATTCTACCCATCTCATGTGTCTCTGATTCAACATACTCTGACTGTTCAAATACTGCAAAGCTTGATGATCTGTATACAATATAAACTCCTTAGGAAACAAGTAATGTCTCAATTTCTTCAAGGACTGAACTATGGCATAAAATTCCTGATCATACACTGAATATCTCTTCTAGACATCATTCAATTTCTCACTAAAATATGCTACTACTCTTCCTTCTTGACTCAAAACTGCTCCTATTGATATTCCACTTGCATCACAATCCACTTGAAATACCTTATTGAAATCTAGTAAAGCCAACATAGGCTACTCAGTCACTTTCTGCTTCAATAATTCAAAACTTTTGTTTTCTCTGGTGGTCCACTTGAATTCCTTCCAATCTCCTCTCATGGTCTCAATAATAGGGTTACAAACTAAATTGAAATTTCTAATAAACTTCTGGTAAAAACTAACCAATCCATGAAATGATCTTACCTCTCCAATACTTTCCAGTATAGGCCACTCAACAATGGATTTCACTTTCTCAGGGTCCATCTTCAAACCATCCTCAGATATCACAAATCCTAAATAGACTAACTCATCCTTCATGAAAGTACACTTCTTAATATTGATCAACAACTTCTCTTCTCTCAACCTCTACAAAACATGTCTTAACTGCAACAAATGCTCCTCTTTTGTTCTACTGAAAATCAGAATGTCATCCAAATACACAATAACAAACTGACCCAATAATTTCTTTAATACTTCATTCATCAGCCTCATCAAAGTACTCAGTGCATTAGTCAATCCAAAAGGCATCACCAACCGTTCATATAGTCCTTCATTTGTCTTAAATGTTGTTTTCCACTCATCACCTTATCTGATCCTAATCTGATGATATCCACTCTTCAAATCTATCTTTGTAAAGTATTATGCTCTACTCAAATAGTCCATTATGTCATCCATCCTAGGGAAAGAAAACTGGTATTTCACTATGATCTTGTTTATTTCTCTTAAATTGGTACACATTCTCCATTATCTATTCTTCTTAGGTGCTAATACAACTGGCACTGCACAAGGGCTCAAACTTTCCTTGATCAAAACTTTCTTCAAAAGCTCCTACACTTGTCTATTTAGTTCTTCATTCTCTATTGGTGTCAACCGATGTGTAGCTTTTTTAGGCAAACTAGCTTCAGGAACTAAGTCCATGCAATGACTAATACTTCTGACAGGTGGCAATCCATCAGGTACATTATCTCAAATGATATCCTCATATTCTGTTAGCAAATCTCTTATCTTTGTTGGGTGTTCTCCTTTTGGTTTCGGTGTCTCATTCTTCTTAAGAATTAAGGAAAAACACACATTCTTATATCTTGGTCCATCCATGAATTTCCTCCCATCTACTAAACAGATTTTGGCATTCGTACAGACTTCATTCTTCAAAGGTTCCTCCAAAGGTAACAAGGTTTGTGTCATCCCATTGGCCACAATAGCGTATTTATTCTTCCTCCCATCATGTATTGCCTGTCTATCAAACTTGCAAGGTCTTCCCAACAAAAGATGACAAATATCCATAGGCATAATATCACACAAAAATTCATTATGATAATTCCCAATTTTCAATTTTACTAAACATTATTCACTTACTAATAGTTTATGTTCATTCTGAATCCATGCTATCTGATAAGGCTTAGGGTGTTTCAATCTCTCCAATTTCAACTTATTCACCATCTCTTCTAAAACAAGGTTATTTGAACTACCACTATCAATAACAACTATACAACACTTACCAGATACCTTACATCTGGTCTTGAACAGATTCTTCCTCTGTAAGGGTTCTTCATCTCCTCTGGTATGACACAAAGATCTCCTCATCATCAGTAGTTCTCCATATTTCAGTTTATTATCTAATCTGGTGGATTTTTCTTCCACCACTGCTACTCTTCTCATAGCCTCTATCTTCTTACATTCAAATGCATGATGTCCTTCTCCTCCACACTTAAAGCAGGTCCCTCTAAATGTCCTCTTGTCTTCTCTTCCAAAGTTCTCATTCCGATAACTATCTGTTTCTCTCCTCTAGTAGAAATTTCTATCATCCTTCCGGTATGAATTACCTTCTTTTCTCACTTCCTCATCCTTGTTCTGTTATGTACTAGTTCCACTTCCTCTAGTACATCCTCTTCCTCCTTGAAATATTCCACCTCTACCTTTTTGTCTCTACTCATGTCTTTTGTTCAATTTCTCTTTAGCCTTTATTGCATACTGGTAAGCCTCTTCAACACTCTCCAATTTGATCATACTAAGTTCATCTTGTATAGACATTCGTTATCCATTCAAATATTTTGCAATTTGTTCAACTTCATCATCAACATGTTTGAATCTGATGTTCAAATTATAAAATGCTTCGGTGTACTCCTTCACACTAGATTCCTTATGTCTCAGATTCTACAACTTTTGGATCAAATCCACTTGATAATTCAGCGGGACAAACTTTGATTTTAATTTAGAAATCATCCTATTACATGTCTTAATCTTTTCTTTACCTCTTCTTTGCCTATCAGCTTGCAAATGCTCCCACTAAAGAGATGCATAACCTTTCAACTGGGTATAGGCATACTTCACCTTCCTCTCTTCTGCAGTATCTTGAAAATCAAAATACCTCTCCATCTCCAAGATCCAATCCATCAATTCATCCGAATCTAGCATCCAATCATATTCCAGTGGGGTAAAATGAGGTTTAGTGTTTGCCCTACTCAAAACCCTTAAGAACCTTTCTTCATCTGGATCAACTACCTATAGGTTCACTTGTTCTACCAGGGCTTCTTCTCCTTCATCTCCACTTAAATCTTCAATATGTTAGCCTCTTCTTTGGGTTGTCTCCACGACTTCTAACTGGGCTGCTATTCCTCACAACATCTCCATCACAATAGGGTCTACATTCCCATGCGCTCCACCATTCCTATTTCCTCTTCGCACCATTGATTCATGCTAGTCCTCTACAATTGCAAGTTAGATCTACAATCCGCCACCCTACAACAAAATTCAAGACACTCAACCTCCAGAATGAAAATTTGCTCTGATACCACTTGAAGCAGTCATCGGTGAGGAGGGGCCTCAAGAAGATCAGTCCAAGCCAGTCAGCAAGAGTAAACACAATGGAAACACAGATATGGAGGCAATGTAGAATAGATAGTTTTATTGCATGAAATTTGATTACAGCTAACCAGTAACAACTGGGTTACAACATATTGACACACAGGCCAGGTAGAATGGGTCACAACTGGGACCTTGAATCAAAAGATCTATCTTGTAGGCGCAGTCTATCTCTAATTGATTCTAACTGATCTTCAATTCATTTTGATTGATTACATTCTAAAGCATGATTGCAAATATATATATTGATCCAAAGGATCCGGTCATCCCAAAAAGGATCAAAACCCGAAGAACAAGACCTAACGTGTAAAATGAACGAGGTCAGCCTCCACCAAGAGATTCCTTTGGAAAATCCAAAGGATGAAATGTAGAAGGTCAGCCACACGCCAAGAAACATCAAGATCAACATCTAAGGATTTGCAAGCTTCATAATGGGTTCTGGTAGATCACCAGAATAGGTCTCAGGTAACCGGTAACAAAGGAACAATCGGTAACAAGAAACTATCGTGGAAACCGGTAGCGATATCTATAGGCATTCACACTCTAATGAGAATGGTTGATTTTGTCATTGATGACAACCAACCAGTATTGGGATTCTACACGTTCATTGGCAATGCAGACATTATTTACCAACACCACCAAGCACAACAAGTTCATTCATTGACATCTAGATTACACTGGCAATAAAGCATACCGGCATTCAGGCCGACACAAGACAAGTTTTTTTTATATGAATTGTATTGTAATGTAATTAATTATCTATAAGACGACATGATGTATTGTAAAGACTCATATATGTATGAGATCTTATAGGTCATTTTGATATGGGATAGTATGATAGAATGGAGAATAGTAAATAGAATATATAGATGATTTTGTAATAAGGCAGATGGATTATATGAGCGAATATCATTCACCAACAAGGTTTTTGGTTAAGGTTTATGACTAAGCTTAAACTGGTACTGAATCAAGCATTGTAGATGCTATTTTGAGAAGTACATTATCTTGGATTTAATTATCCATTTTGTAGTCAGTGGGAATCTTTCATTGAGTAGTGAGCTCTAGGCTGTTGGCCTTCTACATGTACAAGCCCCTATTGTAAGTAATATTTATTCATATTGGCCAGTGAGTAAATATTGTGGGTCACAAATCCCACCAAGGTTTTTCCCTGACTGGGTTTCCTCACAAAAACATCTTGTGTTATGGTGTGAATTTATGTTGTCTCTATTATTTCTCTTTACTGCACTATTGCTTGTTTATCAGTACATTAATTTGGGTTACAAAGTTATAAATAAGTTCAAATATTCCATTCACCAGTTAGACACTAATTCACCCCCCCCCCCCCCCTCTTAGTGTCTTTGGGACTGTCATTACATCTAACAATATCTTGTCGGAAAGTGATCCAAAAGAGATGCGGTTTGAAAACAAGAAAGATGATCAATTCTTCAAGTAGAATCCAACTCCACAGGATCTGGTGAGCCAAAACCGAGACACACAAAAAGAAAAATTGAAATTGCAAACAAAACAAAAAGGAAATTTTTTTGGTTGATGCAAGATTGTTGTGAATCGAGGATGCTCCTGCATCAAAATGTTTGATGACCGCTCCTTCTGAAATTGAAAACAACAAGAAAAGTGCAGAGTGAATTTTAGAGTACGTTATCAGTTACTGCAATGAGGATTGGATTATTTCTGAACTCATCATAGCTCTTCCTGTTTCAAATGAAAATTTTAAGCTCAAGAAAATGATGTTGCTGAAGACTATTTCCTTAGACCTTTCAAAGGGCATGATTTTTGAGAAAACCTTAGAAACTCTATAGTCGCTCAAGGATCTTAATATGAAAATATGCAAAGATTCTAATAGTGAAAAATTTATGTAGGAATTGTGTTGCAAAGTAGTTGTAGAGTGTAGTGTAATTTTTTTTAGGGGACCTACAAAATCAACTAGGATGGTTATAACGATGCTTTATGTAAGCTATGGACTTATCTCACCGAGGACACAAAAGATATAGAAATGAACAATGTTTTTATTGACGTAAAGAAGGAGCTTCTTACGGTTGCTTCTAATCCTAAGCTTCTGGAAAGGCTTATCGAAAAATATAAATAAGATGATGTTTTCAAGTCTTTCCATCTGTAGTGCCCCTACCCTAGTCGGCCTTGTAAAACCGGTTTGTCCTTGCTTGACTTTTTCTATGTGGCATTCTTGGACAGTTGATTAACCATTATGTAATGTTATAGATTAGGTAATATGAATATTTTGCATACTTGTTATTGTGCTTTCGCATCAATTCTTGTCTAAGTTTAATTGTTTCCCTAATTCTTGTTATGAATCTCAAGCTAACACCTTCATTAAATATATATATGTATGCTTGCGTGACTCATGGTTGCAGGAGATTGCAGGTATAGTACTGCCTAGGTGCAAGGTTCATCTCCATCAGGATTCATAGGGTTGAGTATACCTCTTTCATCCTTAGAATCTGGATTAGGTGGTCATAAAACCCTTGTCTTGCCTTAGCCATGATCAAGTGAGCGTCTTGTGTGGTCCGTCAGTTTCCCTTTTCCTTTGGGTTTGCGTGTCATATGATTGGTTGTCTTTCTTGGGTTGCGTGCCTTGCATGTGGTAAAATGGGTTATTTTATCCTAAGTATTTTAATTCAATTTAATGTGTTCATTTATGCATTGGTAATTGAAAAATTTAAAATAAATAAGTTTCTTTTATGAAATTAATCATTAATTAAAAAGATCGCTTTATGTATGTTTGTAGCAAATTTAAGTATTTAATTTGATTTAATGTGTTCATTTACGCATTTGTAATTGAGGAATTTAAAATATATAGGTTTCTTTTATGTGATTAATCATTAATTAAAAAGATCGCTTTATTTCTGTTTGTAGCGAGTTTAATTTAATGGTTAATTTTAAATAACGAATTTAATTAGTTTATGCATTTTAAAAAGGAAAGATTTAAAGTTATTTGAAATAGAAATAATTTAATCTCTTTTGCATTTTGGAAAAGAAAGGTTAATTTTACTTATTTAGGAAAATCAATTTTTATTAGAAAAACAAGTTTAATTTATATGTATATATGATATAGTGTGAAAGATTGATTTTTGGAATTAATTTAATTAAAATATTTTATCCTCGTCAATATTGTGAAATATAAAGGTTAGCTTAGTTAATATTGAGAAAATTAAAATTAAATGAGAGAGAAGCATTTTAATTTTAATTAGAAAAAAACTAGTTAGATTATTTGAATAGTTGAAAAGAATGATTATTTTCATTTTTTTTAATTAAAAAGTGCTTAAATTCGAAACTAGAAAATTAGGTCAAAAATTTCATTCTTTTAACCTAGGTTGAAAAATATTTTGGGGGTTGTTGATTTTTTTTGGAGATGGAAAAATTGGAGATTTTGGAAAAAATGGATATTTTTCTAAGTTGCAGGTTGGGCTCTCCATCGGATCTTACCAGGAATGCGAAGAGAGGTAGGAATCTTATTTTGTTTCCTTTGAAGAAATTTCTTGATTGAATGGGGTATGGGTTTTAAATCTTTGCATTTTGAGTTTAAGTTTGGAAATTTGGTGGAATTGTTGTTTGGGAAATGATCTTCTTAAGCCCAAAATTTCATTATTTAGATTAGTTATTCAACAAAATTGGGTTTTTGAAAAAAAACAAGATTATTCTAGAAAATCTTCAATATTTGTTGTTCATGGTAAATTCTAGAAATCTAATTTAGTCTCTGTCAGACTGTACATTATTCAGAATCTAGGGTTCTATGTATTTTTAATCATTATCTTGGTTTTAATTAGATAAACAAAATTTAAACGGAGTTTTATTTTATTTTATAATAAAATCCGTTTTACCTAGGTTAGGGTTGGAGGGCGGAGGAGTCGAGGGCTCTACCCACACCCTCCTCCCCGCGGGCTGCAGGGACCTACATCCACATTGTGGGACGTAGGAAAACCTGCATCCATGTTGTGGCTCACAGGGGACTTGCGTCCACAAAGTGGGCCGCGAGGGACCTGCGTCCACAATGTGGGTTGCAGGGGAGCTACGTCCACAATGTGGGCTGCAGGGACCTACGTCCATAATGTGGGCCACAGGGA
Source organism: Cryptomeria japonica (assembly GCF_030272615.1). NCBI lineage: Eukaryota > Viridiplantae > Streptophyta > Pinopsida > Cupressales > Cupressaceae > Cryptomeria > Cryptomeria japonica. The sequence goes on along the minus strand of NC_081406.1, from coordinate 445,670,462 downwards.
CCTGCGACCACAGTGTGGTTTCATAGAGCCTACGTCCACCTGTGGCCACAGGGACCTACGGGTTGGTCCCTCCCACTCCCATGGATGGGAGGTGGGACCCATAGGCTAGGGTTTTAATTTTATTTTTTTATATTTTTTTCTAAAAGAAAAATATATATATTTATAAAATGAAATATACCATGGGGAATTTTGGTGTGGTTAAAAGAAGTTTTAATATATTTTTATTAAAGTCTATTTTATATAGTTTTAATTCAGTTAATAGATATTATTAATATATATTATATTAATGAAAAATTAATTAATATATATATATATATATTTTAAATAACACTAGTTTGGAAGTTTGTGCATTATTAATTATTAAATTAATTATATTTTATTAATCATGGGATAATAAATATATATTAATTAATATTTAATTTTGGAACCTATTCTAATAGGGAAGTATCCTTTGGAAAAGAGATTAGATATTGTTTAAATTGGAAGATCTTTGAAATAAAATAATTTTGTTATTATTTGGTAATTTTTAAATAAAATCTTTTTTCAGGAATATGTAATGTTTTTCGATTTGAATGATATAGGACATCTGGGAGTTTTAGAAGTGAAATACTAAAGTATAGGAGTATTTGGAAAATGAATATCTTCGAATATTTTGAGAACTTGAATGAGATGCTAGTAGAATTATTGGAAGATTTAATAATGTATCGATTGGAAAATTTGTAGGTTAATGATATCTTCATTTAGTAAAATAAAGAGTGTAGTTATATTCTTCCTCTGCATTATGTAATAGACAAATAGCATTATTGCAATTGTGGTATTGCAATTCACCTTGTAATGGTGATTTTTTCGTTAATGTATTTTGAAAACTTAGATCATTTAGAAAACTTGATCAACCTTTAATTGTTTAAATCAATATGGGAAAAGATTGTACTTTTTTTTGGTTATTGTTGTCGTAAGTTCTATTTGTTGCATTCTCTTTTGTTTAAAGTAATGGAAAGACCTGGATATGTTTGTTTGGACCCTATCGTCTAGTTGTTTTATGGTTGGCCATAGTTGGTCAATATCCTAGTTAGAGTACCGTCAGACAAGAGACCTTTGTATTAGCTTTTAATATGCTCAGTGGGATCCGTTTCTATGTAGGGATCATTTAGGATTTATCGACCGAAGTGGTCGTTTGTATATTGGTTGTTGTTAGCCTAAAAGGCAGGAATGTAAATGACATGAACCTTATGTAACTATAACTTAATTAATTACCAGAGGGGTCTTGTAGTTGAGCACACCCGGAGATGTAGCCCTCTAGGGGTGAACTCCAAGATCATTTATGTGTTATGTGATGCTTTTGTCTCTCATGTTTCATGGATAGTGCTAGCATGTATGGATGATAATTTGATAGAATGTATAAGTGGATTGGATGAGATTTATTATAATGCATATATGTAGTCGTCTTTTAAATGCAATTAATGGATCATGAAGGAATGTACCCCATTAATGTTAATGTAAATAAGTATGCATGAAAAGACCTCATAGTTATGATGATATTAGAGCATTTTTGAACAAGATGCATGGTATGAGTTTAATGCAAAATTGAACGTAATGAATGGATAGATAATATAATGGATGAACTCATTTGGCTATTTACATTTTAACCTTAATAAATGAACTTCATCTTCTTAGCAATATTTTAACTATAATGGATGAACTCATATGGTTATTTACATTTTAACCTTAATAAATGAACTTCATCTTAATAGCTATATTTCAATTGTAATGGATGAACTCATTTGGTTATTTACATTTTAACCTTAATAAATGAACTCCATCTTCTTAGCAATTACGTTAACTATAATGGATGAACTCATTGGTTATTTACATTTCAATCTAAATAAATGAACTTCACCTTATTAACTATATTTTAACTATAAAGGACGAACCCATTTGGTTATGTACATTTTAACCTTAATAAACAAACTTTGTTATGCTAGCTATATTGTAACTAAAATGGATGGACTCGTCAAGGTAACCATACTTTAACCTTAATGGATGAATTTACATGTGATCTATGTTTTAACTTCAATGGGTAAATATTCCTCATGTTAGCCTCATCTTCAACCATAATAGATGAATGTTTCCTAATTTCTATAACGTTAATTCACTGAATGAATTTTATCCATGTCTCAAGTAATAACATGTAATTAAGATATCCTATGTAATCGGATCAAATGTCGCGAGTTGAGTTAGGTGTTAAGTTACGTAATCATGTTGGGAAACTCCTTAGGTTCATTTAGTCTTCCGCTATGTTATCTAAGCATTAGATAACTCAAATGTATCTTAATGTTGTGTCTTATTAAAAATATATATATTTGCACTCCATTTGAGTGTTTTAGCTTTAACCCTTCGGGGTTTCCTAGCGGGGCATTCCACCATCATTCTTAGAAATTATAGCTGAAGATGTGGTGCAGGGAAGGTATAATCCCATACCTAGACAAGATTTGAATCATGGTGTCATTAATACAAGAATGGAAGTTCCTTCATGTGAAATTGGTGTTCCTGCTTGTAGAGTGTCTGACAACAATGAGGAAATCACTTCAACATTTCCTCCTCCTTGGGCTGGTACGCGATTTGATCCATTCACAATATTTGTGTGCTTTTGTTTCATGCAATTACTCTTGTTAAATCACGGCCCTTGGGTGTCTGCATGGCATTTTTCATACATGGGTAGTTTTTATGGGCTCTTTGTTCACAATTGTCTTTCTTTCCCAGAGGGTTTTCAGTATCCAAATATTTTGCCAAAAAGCAGTAGCCAAATTATAAAAGAAAATGTGGCAAAATTTGAAAACTATGCGTCTGCATTGGAGATGTGAAGGTCATTGCACTTGGGAACTCCTACTATAGCTGTTAGGTGAAAGAAGTAATAGAGATTGTAAAGTATACTTGGATATTGAATAGATATAACAATTTTTGTTTGACACTGAGGATAGCACTTATTGATAGATTGTACATTTTGGGGAATGGGAAGATTCTCGATGACTATTTTATGCATGTTAAAATAATTCCATCTCTTAACTATTACTTTCATTCTTGATACAATTTCTATCAAACTTGTAAAAAAATGCAAAAATTCCATAAAGTAGGTACACTTACAAATATTACAATTTCAAAATATGGAGAGCTTAAGTCTTAAATGACACAAATCAGTGACAAAGATCATGAATAGACTTGCTATGATAGACATGATGGAAAGCTACAAAGTATAAAGGAGACATATCATAGTCACATGGCAACATACAAAAAATGCAGTCCTGCTTCACATAAGAATCAAGGCGATCAATTTATTATTACATGGGATGACAACATGATCAATGATCACAACTACAAAGTAGCTATACAAAATGGGGAGAAAAGATAAAGAATAGTTATGAAGGTTTGAAGAGTTTCCTCCCTCAAAAATAATGTTGTAGAGAAACATAGTGTAGAGCCCCTCCCTGATCAAGCTATGGTTAACCTAGTTTGACCATGGTTGATCTTATTAATAGTTTGCATGGATGATTGGTACACTATGTAAAGGTGCTATGATTCAATAGGATGGGTTGTGAGATGGATAAATTAGTAAATGTTGACCCCTTGGGGGGATAATTAGACATAATTTTCTTGTGTATCATATATATGTTAGGGGTTTGGGGTCCTATCTCAAACCCATCATAATAATATCTTTCATTTATGTCTTGGACTTATCTTTCAACATAGAACCTTGATACATCATGGTCATGGGACCCTTTTGGCATAGGATCCTCATGAGACTAGTGGATAAGATGTAATTCCACATTGTGATTGATTTCAATATTTAGATTGATGATGTTGTGATTAATTGTGCATGCCTAATTGGCGATTGTTTTATATGATTGCATTGGTATTTCAATTGAGTATATGGCCACATGAGAATTATTGGGAAAAGTAATTGAACCATGTTATGGAATCATTTTACCTTGTAGTGCACATTTTGATGCATTATGGATTTAGATTCTATATGATCTAGTGATTGGATAACATTGATATGATGTATGTCATTTATTTCTGATTTGCAGTACTTCATTTATGATGTTAGAAAACATGGATGCATGCCTTACGAATTATTGAATTCATGATGATTATGATGATGCCATGGAGTAAATTATTTCATGTGGATTTTATTAGATAGTTGATAATTTATTGTTATGATGTAAATTATATGAAAAGTGTCTGAGTTGTACTCTTTTTGTATATTAATATTTCATGTGATTATTTTAGATTACTAATGTGTAAAGTGAGATATGCAGGAAAACTAATCCATGTGACCATGAGAAACTATTTGGAGAATCAAGATAAACCTATGTGCATTTGTGAAGCCAAGGTTTGTCTATTTGGAGAGACAACACCTCATGTGTAATGTGTTATATTTGTAAATGTGAATGCTTGAATGTGTGTTTAATTTGTATTTGTTAATTTTGTTAATTCCAAAAAGGGACATACCATGCCTATTAAAGTATTGTGTATTTTTATGGTGTCACTTGACACTTGTGTTGTGAAGTGAGTTGGAAATGACATGTCCCTTGGAGGGAATTTGTATAACCAATGCATTATTCAAAATATCTTAGTGTGGTCCCAATAGAGTCTTGGTTAGAGAGCCATTAGAATGGTCAACTCAAGTCTGACCCGTACGCAAACTTTAGGTGAGTTTTTGGAGGGTCAAACTAACTCCTAAGGTTAGGTTTAGGGCATTTTTGAAGGCACATATGTTAAAGCTATGGGTAAAGGTCAATTTTAGCCATGTGACCACTCACATGTGACTGTCAAGTAACCTCAAAAGTGAGTTTTCCAAGATGGACACAAATTCAACTTTTAAGGATTTCTCATTGGTTAGACAACCTTCCATTTGAGTGATAGTTGCTCTTCCCCACTTTCTCTTACTTTTTCAGTTTCCATTTTTAGATACCATGTAAGAGGTTGGGAAGACCAACCTATGAGATCTCACATCCTTTCCAAGGAAGTTGGAAAGTGTGAGAGGACCCTACTTAGGGAAGGGATTCAAACTTAGGATTTTGATCACCCACTCTCCATCTTGGAGACTTAGAGTTGTTAAAAATTTTGATTTAGAAGTTGCATTTTTGTTTTTGGGAAGAAAAGACTAGTGGATTGGGCAACTCTCCATCAACCATTCCTCATACCTTTTTACAAGATCAAAGGCTGGTAGTGTTCTTCCATGCATTTTGAATACCATTGTGAAATGAGAAGGAAAGTTGTTTTTGTATTTATCTTTTGTTGTTTATGTGATTGTGGTTGGATGTTGAGTTCCTTCTTTGTGTTTGTTTTTGTGATTTGTGTGATTATTTTGTGTTATGGGTGTGTCAAGGCCATACTCACCCTTGGGAGGGTAGAGTACCCTTGGGGGGCGAAGGGATGCTTGACAACCTGAGAGTGTAGAGACTCTCTTCTTGGAAGAGAGAGATACACAAGGGTTATGGGACCCTTGTTTCATTGTTTTTATGCTTATGCAAAAGGGGGTCATAAGAGGAGATATGGACTTGTAAGCCATGGGGGACATAAGGTTTATTTTGGGTCAAGTATGTGACCTTGATGGGGTTGTACTTTGGTAGCCTTGTGAAGGCATTTGTTCCTCTTTCTTGCAGATCTCCTCTAGGTACTTGATCCACCTTCACCCCACAAATTTAGTCAGTGAGTGACAATGTAAATCCTTGGGTTGGGAGTTCATGTGTTGTTTAAGTCTTTCTTGCTTATGTGGTTGAGTTTGTTTGTAACCCATTTAGCCTTGGTTCTCCTAGCTCGGGGGTGGCTTCTTGTAAGCCTAGGTTAGGAGGTGAGCCTCCATGGTCACAACCTATAAGTTTTATTTGTAGGTTCACATTTGGGTTAAAGGGATGGAGAAGAGCTAGTTCTCCTAAAGTGGTGTATAAAAGTGCTGAAAGTGTACCCCTTTGTTATCTACCTATCTAAATCTTCTTGTTGTATATAGTCTCTTCATTAAAATGAAAATAAGGAAAGGTTCATATATATCTCCTTGAGAACAATGTATTTCTAGAAAAGAAAGATGTATTTATTTGTTGATTTATTCATTATTCATTAGATTGAAATCAAAGGAGCATTCAATATAATACTTCTATTCTGCTATTAAAAAAAAAGCATTATGATTGTTTGTTTATTAATTTTGTCAATGATTGAAAAAGGTTAAACATACATGATTATGAAAGTTAGTTTCAGATTTAAAACAGAATGGGAAATATTTATGTGTGATACATTCATTATCATCTCATTTTAATTGTTGTTTTTCTGATTAAGAAGGAAATGACAGAATGTAGTTGCAAAAAATAAATCTCATATTTTAAATGGTGTTTATTCATTGTTTCATAATGATATATTGCTAGTTAATAAAAGAATCAATGTTGTTAAGATAAATTAGGATTCTAGAAATATAAAAAACTCCATATTGAATCATGTGTTATTTATTTATCTGTAAAGATATAATCTTGGTCAAAAGAAAAATATCATTGTTGTTAAATAACTAAAGTGTTGTAAATAAACTAGTTCAAAAAAATATTGCAATGAGTATATTTCTGAGAGTATTATTTTCTTTTGACTTATATATATCTATAAATAAATAACTTGTAATTTATCTCAATGCTGTTATAAAACTTCAATCTGGAAGTAAAATTTTACTGTAGCATTCTAATAATCTCTACATTTAGTAAATAAAAAAAATTACAGTGAGTTTTGAAAATACAAATATATATATATATATATATATATATATATATATATATATATATATATATATATGTATGTATGTATGTATCATTTAATAAAAAAACTAATATATTGTTAAGATTGTTTCAAGTTGAAGTCCGAAGGCCAAATTTTGATTGTTGAGACCTTTTTTCCTTTTAAATTTCCAGCTACACTTAGTGTATGGGCCAAATATCATCTTGGTGTTGTCCTTGATGGCCCACTTTTTATGTTTGAGGTTGGAAGGAACACGGGATTGCCAAGTGGCTCAGCTTTAATGACTAGGCATTATGTTGGACCCCACCCTACATCTTACGAAGATAGGGATACATGGCGTCTCCGCGTTGCCTAAATTATTTCCGTTTGTATTCCCTTTGGCAGATGTCCCTAGAGCTGCCACATTTTTTCTATGGCAGATGTCCCTAGAGCTACCGTGTGTTTTCTATGGTGAGTTGTCTACCAGGCTGCGGTTCTCACAAAATATTTTATGTTCGGGTAGGAACGAAGATCGCCATGATAGGGTGGAAGTAACAACCCCGGAAGCGGTTTTGTTGGGTGTGTTCTTGCGAGATGCCACGGTAGTGTTTTCGGTTTCAAAAGCAGTTGTGCATGGTTGATGGATGCTTTGAACTATTAGCAGAGCTGAGGGCTCTATTTATGCTTTGGTTTTCCTTGTTTTTAGGGTTCGAAACTTTTAAAAAGAATAATTAATTATCTTAGATAGAATTCTAGCCTTTTAGCAGTTGTTGTTTCTAAGGAAGAGATAATCAAATTGTGCCTACGACCTTTGTGATGCCTCTTTTCAGTATGCTTTGATAATTTTTTGTGCTTTCCTGTACTTTTGATGAATTTAGAGATATATATCTAATACTTTGTCGATTAAACTATATTTTGCACTTGTTATCTAGTGGATGTGTGATGTGCATTTCTTTATGATTCAAAGGGATCTTGATTGTGTCTTAATTGTGGTTCTGTTCAGATATATAGATTGTTGAATGGACTTTAAAATAATATGTTTTTGGGTTTTATATGTTGTTAATGGTTTTACAAAATGCTTTGGCACATTGCCTAAGTAGTTTAGATAATTTTTCTTTAAGTTTCTCCTTTTCCTTTCCTCCCAACTATAAGGAAGAGCCAACTTCTTAAATTCGAAGGTCATTCAATGAGTTATGCACAATAGGTCCCACTGAATTTCCCATAAGACTATCCGCTTTCAAAATAAAATTTAGAGTCAATAGTTCTTTTTTTGGCATGCCCGGTGGGACCATATTTTGAATAAGCCCTGAGTTAGTTTATGAGTCACATACTATTCCCAGGAGTCAAACAACCCTAAATCCCAGTTTAATCCTACCACCCCTGGTAAATGTTCATTCAACTGCATCTTCTTCTTCCCAGAGCTTACTTGTCTTCCCCACAACTGCCCATATAGCAATGACACATGTTCCTCCTAGAAAGTTTGTGACATTGAATAATGGAAGCCCTCTTATTCCTCCCACTCCACCTATCATATGGGGACCAATTCCCTCTACCGCACTCAAAGCCATCCCAAAATTTACTAGGGAATGTCACAAAACCCTCAGGGAACACCTACAAGACATAGCCAATGTCTGCACTATCCATGGTATTACTGAGCAACATGTAGCCTTGAGATTGCTCATAGCCTCTTTCAAAGGAAGAGCTTTAGATTGGTACAGATCCCTGGTCCCGAATACTATAGCAAATTGGGAACAACTAGGAGATCACTTCTTTCAGAGATTCTCTGACAAGGTCGACAGATCATCATTGATGCACCAGTTGATCACAATAAAGAGGGCCCCTCAGGAAGTACTGACAAAATTCAACTTAAGATTCGAGAGAACCTAGAAATGAATACCTCTATCTGCCCACCCTCTTGCATATATGGCGTTCATCTTTTACTTGAAGGATTTGAATTCTAAAATATTGGTGATGATCTAGTCTCTAGGAGGCAATACCCTCCCGCAAGTGTTCAACATAGTAGTCCAAGTAGAAAATAACTTGATCGATGTCGGGAAACTTGCACCCCCCTCCTCATGCCAATTTTTCCTAAGATATCTCACCAAGCTCCTGAAGAGGCCGCTCCCAGCACATCTACCCCACAATCTATGTATATGTACTCTGACCCCAACAAACACATGTCCCTCTACAATCATCTCTAGTCACAGAGGTCATTGAAATGAAGGACTTGTTGAGATCCTTCTCGAACGAAATTGTCAATCTAAAAAGAGCCCAAATCTCACCCGCTAGACTGTCTTCTCAATAAAACTTCCAAGGAAACAGACCCCCATACCAACATAATTAGTATATAAATCATTGTACCTATAAATCTACCCAACCAAATGGCCAAATAGTCCCATTCCCCAATCCTTTGCAGACTGTTTACCCCAACACCAGCAAGGAGTTGGTAGTGGGTTAAAATAATCTAGCAGATGATACTAACTCTTAGTGCTTTCCATGCAATAATGGTCACACTCCAATAAATTGTTTGAGAGGAAATTTATAGCAAAAATTTGCAGAGCAACAGAGCCAAGGCATGACGCTAGATGAGTCTGTTTATGTATCCCCTGGTATAGATAACACATCTCTCATTGCCCAAATGCAGGGCATGTCGATGCAACAAGAAAGAAAGATAGCTCCAGATCATGCATTATTCTCTTGGAGGGAGGACGAAGATGCAATGCTCACCAATGGCAAAACTAATTCGAAGGAGGGAGTCCCCTTCATGCAATAAAATTACAATCTCCACTCTAAAAGGAGTTTCACCAAGGAGAATATGAACACACCAGGGAGAACGTCCACAGATAAAGCTCCTGAACAACTTGCAATTGTCCCCACATACCCAAGGAAGTAGTTCATCCCCTATAAGACAAGAGAGCCAAAAGCATCAGTACCAAAAATACTAGACGTGGTGGAGAAGCTGAAGAAAGCTTTGACCAATGTATCTTTTTGGGATCTCCTTAGCATCCCGAAGGAAAAGAGTCAATTGAAAGAGGCCTTGTCCAATGTCAGGAGAAGTGCAAGTGGAACTGCTGCCAAAGCTCTGCAGGTCTACGAAGGGAGATTTTAGCCCTCTATGGACAAATCATGCTCTCTGATTATGTTAACCAACAAGGCCGCACCTCTTAAGTCTCAAAGGGAAGGTAAGCCCAAGTTGAACCCATTCTATTTGACCCTTATAGTTGAGGACAAACTCTTGCATAATTATGATAGATTTTGAAGTCAGCACCACTGTTATGCCTAAGCAAATCGCTGAGGTTTTGAATATAAAGTATGAGCCTTTAAGAAGAGGGGTCATGCAATTAGATGGGAATAAATTCCAGACCATAGGCCTTATCAAAAATCTTCGGCTGACATTGTTCGCGTGTCCTAGTGTTATCATGTCCCAAGAAGTAGTGGTCATTGACATCCCGCCTATTTTCGGGCTCTGCCTTTCCCAAGATTTTACTGCCAAAATAGGAGGCTACCTATCCTTAGATTGGTCCCACCTCATCCTCCGCACTCAGGGCGGTACCAAACTCAAAATTCTTTTGGAGCCTCTTCATGCCAAACACATAGCAGACCAGGCCATGATTAATTTTGAACCCACTCATACTTCCATCTCAAATGAAGAAATAAAAATCGTAGAGCTCCTAGACGATGAAGAAGTGACTGGGGAGATCCCACCAAATCAAGAATTTTTGCTAAATGAATTCATAGACTTTGATCTATTCTCCAACTATCATGCCACTATCCTAGGTACCTACTGCATTTTTTATGAAAACTAGGTCATCCCAAAGCTTACCAAATAACCATTTTCTAAGAAAGAATTGTCATCTGCACTTTGACGGTGTGAGATGCAAGGTAGGTTCTAGAGCCGAGATTTGCCTCACTTCACCTTTAGGTGAATGGATCTTGAAGTCTTTCTGTCTACAATTTGCATGTTTGAACAATGAAGCAAAGTATGAAGGACCAATCCAAGGTCTGAGCTTAGCAGAGAGGATGGGTATTAAGCAATTGAGAGTATTGGGTGACTCTGAATTGGTGGTACACCAAGTTCAAGGAGTTTCTAGCACCAAACATGTCTGCATGAGGTCCTATCGTCACTGAACGTGGGATTTAATTGAAAGCTTCGATGCTTTCAATATCTAGAGCATTCCCCCCAAAAAAATGCTACTGCTGATCAGATGGCTGCAATTGGATCACTATTTGACCCTATCATGGACTTGCTCACTAATTCCCAAATGGTATGTGTGGTCATCTAGCTGGCTATCCCTGATAATGACACCCATTGGAAAGTCTTCAAAAGTGATGAGCAGATTGCACTGTTCATCCAAAATTCAAGGGAGTTTGCAGATTAGCTGCAACCTAAGGTGAAGGAGACTTATGGGGACCAAATCCTCTAGCTGAGATCCAACAAGCTTCCTAATGGTCTGATCACCCTGGAGGACTTGTTCAACCATGATGATGCCGAAAATGATAGGCAAAATCTTACGACCGATAAAGGAGATTATACCGAAATGTTAGTAGGGATAAGAGAGTTCTCAAAGTAGGAAAATATGTTTCTCCAGAAGACCAAAAATGCTTGATCCGGTATTGTGATGAATGTGTGGGTGTCCTGGCATGGTCCTATGAACAATTGAAAGGTTATGACCCCAACGTCATTCAGCATACCATCGAACTCAGTGATGGGGCTAAGCCAATTTGACAGAAGTAAATACCAATCAACCCAAAAATTGAGTCCCTCATGGCCCAAGAGCTGAGGAAGCTACTTGAATCAAAGATCATCTACCCCATTAAGAATAGTACATGGGTGTCTAATTTGGTGCCTGTGAGGAAAAAGACTGGAGACATCCGAATTTGTGTGGATTTCAGAGACTTAAACCAAGTATCTCTCAAAGATCACTACCCCTTTCCGTCAATGGAATACTTGATGAGTATGGTGGTGGGATCAGAAATGTTCTCAATGCTCGATGGTTTCTCAGGTTATAATCAAGAGTTGGTGAAGCTAGAGGACCAACACAAGATGACTTTCACAACCAAGTGGGGAACATTCGCCTACCAAAAAATACCTTTTGGGTTATCAAATGTTGGTGCAACTTTCCAAAGATCTATGGATTTATCTTTTAAAGAGCTCATCAACAAAATCATCCTTATATACTTGGATGACTTAACAGTGTTTTCTAAACACCGAGAAGGTCATTTTGATCAACTCGAGCTAGTTTTCCAAAAGTTCCTCAAGTTTGGGATCTCTTTAAACCCAAAGAAATGTATCTTCGATGTCCCTCAAGGTAAGATAGTAGGACATAGAGTATCCAAGTAAGGCATCTCCATTGACATTGATCGAGTCAAAGCAATAGAAGAGCTCTCCCTTCTGGTCAATAAAAAGGGAGTTCAGTCTTTCCTATGAAAGGTCAACTTTGTTAGTCATTTTATTTTCAATTTTTTCAGAATGATAAGGCCCATCACCCTAATTCTCAAGAAGGAGACACATTTCAAATGGACTCTTGAAGCTAAAAAATCCTTTGACAAAATCAAAGATGCCATTTGTTCAGCCCCTGTGTTATCTAACCCTGATATGTCAAAAGACTTCATAATGTTTATTTTTTTTGGTTAGTATAGCATTGCTATGGTCTTGACCCAGAAAGACACGAAAAAGGGGAGTGAGAATCCTATAGCCTTCCATTTGAAAACTCTCAAGGAATATGAGGCTAAATATAACTTTGTCGAAAAGCAAGCTTTGGCCATAGTCAAGGGCCTGAAAAAATTTAGGCACTTCATTGCCTACAACAAAACTACTGTGTATGTGACTTATCATGCGGTCAGGGAATACACCATGGAAGGTGACATCACCAAAAAGAGGGCTAATTGGATCACTAAGATCCTAGAATATGAGTTGATGTCAGGCCAACCAAAATAATTCACAGTAAAGGTTTGTGTGAATATATAGTTCAGGAGTGCGAACCCCAAGAAGGAGAGGTGGCCATAGAGGAAGTCGTGATAGTTTCCTCTGAGCCCCCAAATACATGTTGGATGGAGGCCTGAAAACATTTCATGAAGATGGGGAGTTTTCTTGAAGCCCTCCCTCCTGAAAAGAAGAGGTTCTATAGACTTCAGAATAGCGGCTTCCACTTAGTGGATGGCGTACTTTTCAAAAGGAATTTTGATGGGGTCCTATTCTACTGCATAGATCAATGCTAGGCTAACAAGATCCTACATGAATTCCACTATGGCTCATCAGGAGGTCACTTTTTGGCATAAACAACCATCATCAAGGTCACTCGTGCTGGATATTTTTTGCCCTCCATGTTCAAAGATATGCACACTTTGGTGAGAGAGTGCAAGGAATGCCAATATTACACTAGCAGGAGTAAAAAGGCAACAATGTTGCTCAGACCCATAATGGTGGAAGAGCCCTTTGCCCAATGGGGACTCAACTTTATAGGAATGATCAATCCCCTGAGCTCGATCAGACACAAGTGGATCCTGACCATTACTTATTACTTCACCAAATGGTTTGAAGTTGTCCCCTTAAATAATTCATTAGAAAGTGAGACTCTAACATTCCTAGAGGATTTGGTGTGTCAATATGGTCCATCTAAGACCATTATATCAGACAACGTGCATGCCTTCACCAGCTCGTGAATCACCCAATTTTCCCTCAGCAAAGGTATCTATCTCAAAACCTCCTCTAACTACTACCCACAAGGAAATGGGCTCTCTAAATCCACTAATAAGAATCTTATTTGACTCATCAAAAGGATAGGCTTAGAATACAAGAGGGAATGGCACCACCACTTGAGAAGCACGTTGTGGGCCAACTAAATAACACCCAAGTAGGTCTTAAAAAATTCTCCATACAAGCTTGTCTATGGTAAGGATGCACTGTCTCCCATCTCCTTAGAAATTCTAGCCCTATAGTTACTCAAGTCTATCAAAGTAGTAGAAAATGGTCCCATGGACGTGAGGTTGGCAGAGATTATGGAGCTAGAAGAAGCTAGAGAAATAGATTTTGCATCTCTCCAGAACCGGCAGCAAACCATCAAGAGGTGGTTAAATAGAAAAAAGAGTTCTAATCTGGTTTTTAGACCAGGCGACCTTGTGTTGAAATATATTGAAAGAGTGGCCAAGCCCAGTCAACATGTTAAGTTTGATGGCTTGTGGAAAGGACCTTTCCACATCATTGATTGCAAGGGTTTCAATTCATTTGACCTTGAGGATATGCAAGGAGACTCTCTCTAAATCCCTGTCAATAGGTTCCACCTCAAACCATTTCATTAAGTTTTTCCTCTCTAAATGTACATAATGTAAATAATGCTTTTGTGTGCCTTATTTATTTTAATTATTCTGAGTCTTCTTCCTAAGCAAGCAAGATGCAATCACAAGATATGCCATAATTAAATAAGAGAAAAGAAAAATCATTATATTATAGGTGTTTTGTTGTTATACAATTCATGGACAGGCCCCTGGCCTTCCTTTTTACAAAAGTTGCAAGATGAAGCCATCAACAACAGGCTGCCACTTTCTTACTAATCCTCCCCATCTTCATCATCCTCCATCTAAAAATTTAGGTCCTCACTATCATCCGGAGTGTCCTCTCCCTTTGACCACTCATGGCCATGATCGCCACCAAGCACCCCACCCATGGAGATAACAACCAGATTTGGTTGTATGCACGACGTCAGGACCCATGGAAGGATGTAGTACTTGAAATTAGAGTACCATTTTGTACCATACAGGACAAGAATTATCATGTGGAATCGTAGGAGGAACTCCGCAACAATCTCTACATGAAATCGATGGGCTGATAGCATCATCATCTTTAGACTGCCAATAAGAGGGTACCAAGTCACCTTCTCACTGGAAGAAATAAAGTGCCTCAAATCCGACGCTAGAGGAAGGCCCCTAAAAGGGATGTAGTAGACCACCACATCTTCCAGCCCTCCCAGATAGTCTTGGGAGAAGAATTCCTTGGTGAGCTACGAGGTCAATAGCCCAGCCAATCCGGAATCCAACAACAAGGCCACAAAGCGTGAATAGATGCCTGTGTTTACACAGTATCGATCCACATTATCAATAAAATCTTCGTTGAGCACCCATTTGACAATGGCAATTATCAGGGGGTTCTTCTACCTTGTCATTATATATAGCCTTTGGTCAAAAATGTTCCCAAGGAAAGCAACCCGAGCTTTGCTACTAACAAATCTAATAGGAGTATCCATCTTCTAAAGAAACTCCATCATTGAGGCTAACACTATGCAAAAGAATGTCTAAAAGGACATATTAATAACAAATTTCAGCTCAAAGGTGACAATTGGTTGAGACAACAATGCTCCTGAATTCCAACGCTCCTGTCATTCTTCATTAATTTGCACAAGAAAATGAGATTTGATTCAGAGTTGGCGATATCCTGTCTGGTACCTCAAAGTAGGTTTGCTGCAAAAAAACACCACACGTACATGTAAGTACATCATGTTTTAAACCATGACTTCCGCATGACTATCTTAGCTTGTGCGAGCCCCGTTGTCTACCGATTTTCTTGGTTAAGGAGGAGATCCGTCTGGGCAAGTTTTTTCATCTCAAGTGGCTTCAATCAATGATAAACTAAATAAATGTTCCCTTGGGAAGTGAAGATGGCGGCGCTCATCCTCATTAGAGTTTATTGCAACTGCAAAGTGAGTTGGCATACATGTAAACAGACGCTTGCCTTTAAGCGTCTCCTTTCATGAAAATCTAGGCATGCAACGCATTAAAGGAATGAGGTTGCCCGATTTTCATCTTATTGGTCTTTTTGTAACCTAAGTGTTTAGTGTTCTTTTGAAAGGTTGACGAAGAAAATCTCTCAAGAAGAAAATGGAAGCCAAAGATACATCCTTAGGCTCTTCTCAAGGGGGACTGTGGGTAGATGTTTCTGGGGATCTCTCCTACTCATCACATGCTATTCCCCCAGGACAGAATACCCAAAAACCAAATTCAAGCCAAAGATGGTCACCCGCAATACTTCTATTGTGCTAGATTCTTTTGAGAACATTTTTGAGCTTGAAATCTGCAAGCAGCCCAAGAGCCTCAGGGAGGCTGCATGTTGTGGTGGAGCCACAATCAATGGCAGCTCAGTTCTAGAGCAGTGGTGCACCTCAATTTGTTGTCGCTTTGGTTCCACATTGTCCAAAGCTCATGGCTTTATGCATTGATAGGTTTGACCCTACCTCCTGTTCAATCAATGACTCATTTTTTAGAGTAGTGATCTCCCCAAAAGCCATAAGGGCTATGATGTGTTGTTTCATTTTTGAAGGGACAAAAGTGTTCTCTAAGACCACCATGGAATAATTCTGGAACACCAGAAGAGATACCTTGTCTTTTTGCTAGAGTACATTCAATCAGAGTTTGTCTTCTGAGCTCCCAAGGCTCCCTTTGTCCTTCAGCAACCTGAAACACGAGGACCTCAAAGATATCTCATCTACTCTTGCATGGCTATGCGATCATGAGAATGACCAAGAAATCACGACTACGATGATGGACTTTCCTTTCAAATTCAGAAAGCATCGAGAGTATTTCCATTTGACTTCTTGGTTTTTATAGCTAGAGCCATGGTAAGGCAATTTTTAGAGTTTCAGCAGTTGCGGTAGTTCAGATTTACCTTAGTCTTGCACTAGAATTAGGCCTTTTTCAGCCAACACATGTGGTTGGCTAGCTGCGACGAGTTAGGAAACAAGATGTCGGTGTCAGCTTGGACACCCCTATTACTAGCTTCTTTTGATTTATACTAGTTTTCTGATTGTTTCTTGACTCCCGTGCTTAAGGATTTTGGTTCAATCCCTAACGAACCACTGGCCCGTTTCTCTCAGATCTAGATGAACTAGATGCAAAATGAGTGCCCTCCCTGCGATTGGTTCATAGGAAGTGATTTTTATTTTGTCCGAGTGCATGGTTTCTTTGAGGAACCATTCCACTTACCTACCTATGTGACTAAGAGAACCCTTACTATGGAGATCACATGACAGTTGGTGAGGATTGAGAGGGCCATCGGGTCGAGAAAGCACAATACCTCTATCATCGAGGACCACAAGGAAATTGGTCCAATCACTCTGGTCTGGAGGAACATCATAGAAGAGGTCCTAACATTCAAGCTAGTATAGATCAGGTTAGTAGTGATTGACGATTCCTAGAGCTATGACCCAGATGGTTGCCTCAAAAAGAAGGGAAAATGTAGTAAAGCATGAGTCACGAAGCTCATGGGAGGGGCACACAAATCCTCAGGCTAATGACCCAAATTTGTATGTGGGTCTCAATGATTTTCCTATCCTCAATCGTCCCCATGGTTGAGCTTTTATTTAGTTGTGTAAAGGTATAATCCCATGAAGCCTATTCCTCGGGCGATGCTTGAAGTCATGACTTCGGATTGCTAGCCCAAAAAGAAGAGGGAGGATTTTTGGATCTATCCGCAAGAGGTGAGTCAGCCTAGAGCTAATATCAAGAATGCCCCCTTGGATGAGCGCTTTGAGCTAGAATGGCATGAGCACAATAAATCTAATGAAGAGATAGGTGAGAGTTCCCCATGTGGGGGCTCATCTCCTAAGGTGGCCCAGTGGTAGGATGTCAAGGTTATAAGTTTTCAAGAGAAAGATCTAGAGCCCCACATTCTCCTGCCTTTAGCCAGTTCCGCTCGCAGGCCCCATTCCATGATCGGTAAAAGACAAGCTGAGAAGTAGGTGCATGACTCCCCTCCTAGGAAAAAGAAGTATCTAAGTTCTGCAAAGAAGAGTTCATCTCCTTAAGCCCCAGGGGTCCCCTCGGATCCTCAATGGTTAGTGACTTCCACGGTTCAGGTACGCCCTTCTTTCCCCTTTTCTTCTTCTCAAGATGTTTCCTCTATTGTCCCTCTTGTCACAATGCAAACCTAAAATCCCACTGCCCTTACATTAGCACCTGTCAGGGTGCCAGTTGAACCCCAAGATGCATTTCCACAAGCCTCAATTCCACTCCCAGCCTCCACTTTTATCCCTGCAGCTTTTTCCACATAGATGTTTGAAGCAACCTCCATCTCGCATAGGCTTCATTTTAGAGAGTCCACTCCTCCCCCAATTATTGGGGTAGCATCCACCAATCCTTTTCCTTTACAAGCCTCTCCCTTTGTCCCATTTTTTTCTCCAACAACCCTTTCCCATCCTATTTAGATGGCTTTTGGTGGGCCCATTTCCTAGTTCCCCTTTGCGGTTCGCCCTAGTGCAGTGTTTGCAGGCCAGGTTATTGTCAACCCAGATGATTTCTAATAGCATGTTGCCTATTCCAAGACTGCCCACATTGGCAGAATGGGGAAATGAAAAGAATGGTGCCCAGCCAACCCATCCACACCTACAGACACATTTCAGTGAAGAGAAAGATTGTCTCTTCTTTGCAAACCTGTTCCCCAAGTTTGATAAGCCAAAACCTCAAATGAGACCCAATTATTATACTTTGCATGCTATCAGTGTCAATTTAAGTAGAGAATACAAATCTCTGAGAATCCCTAACCCAATAGAGAAAAGAAGACAAAGCTCAGAGTGCATAGATTAATTGCCTGCAAGGTTTGCTGACACATGCTAATTCAAAAAAAGGAAAGTTGTAGTCTGCCCTTAATAATGTGAACTCTTAGTTGAAGGGCCAAGAAACAAGAAATGTAGCCTTAAAAGAATTGCAGGAGAAAGACCTAGAGGTCCAGTAGCTAAGAGAAGCTTCTAGAGATGCCACCCAAGTGCAAGCACAACTGCATGAAGAAATCCATCTAAAGGAAGAGTATGTCGGGCAACTAAGTGACACACAGGTTATGCTTTCAGAGGAGAAATCAAGATTCGAGGAAGAGTTGCATGAAAGGGAGAATAGTCTAGAGCAGGTCGAGGGGAAATTTCTAGATGCATAGATTTCATTGCAATAGGAGTGGGAGCATACATTGCAGCTCCAACAAGTTATGCAGGATGGAAGCACCAGGATCCTTGCTCTAGAAAGCTAGGTGATCATTGAGCAAGACAAGTGCAAGGAGATGCAACACAAAGTAACTACAAAGAGAGAGGAAGTCTCATGGTTGTTGAGTATTACTCCCCCTTGTGTAGGTTTCTCAAGACTTTTCAACAATTCTGGTAGAATTATACGTTTCCCATTGGGAAAGAATTAAGCAATATAGCCCCTTGTTGCAGCTTGTGCTAAGGTTCATTAGAGAAGCACAATCTCTCTATGCCAAGGTGGGAGCCCTTGTCAACATCTCTATGGTCATCCTTGGTCCCAAGATCCCCCTGGCTCAAGACCTAATCCAAATTTTGTATACAGCCCAAGATGAAGAATTGAGAGAGAAGGGAATAACAGATCGCTGACAATTGATGAAGAAGACAAATGTTTTTATCAACCACCATAGAGTGATTATGTACGTATCAGTGACGCTTGAGCCATTGCAGATCTCTATCCCAGATATCAAGAAGCATAAAGAGAGGTTTGTTTCATTAGGCCTACCTTCTCTATTCCCCGTTGATGGTTCTGTATTAGGAGTTGAGCAAGTATTAAATCAGGTCGAGCATTTGTGGCAGGACAAGACTTTCATCCAGTGCCTGAATGACCCTATCTCAGCAGAAGAGGTTGAACATCTCTTGCACCACCTAGCTCAGCTCTACGCACTCTTGAAATTGGTCCATGAGGAATTGGCAGGCTTGCCTTTTGATGAAATAATCTATTTGGATCAAAACTATCAGAATCTAGAAGCACAAGTATTGCCCTTCGAGGGAGATTGGTCTTTATTGCAGTAGGTTTTTTATCTGCTATGCCCTATCATGACATGAAGTCTGGTCTTTGAACCAACAATTTTGGGTTCTCGCATTCTGCAGGTAGAATTCCCCCTTTTAGTCACCAAGAAATGTTAACATTATTTCAAGTTGAAGTCCGAAGGCCAAATTTTGATCGAGGGGGCCTTTTTTCCTTTTAACTTTCTAGCTACGCTCAACATATGGGCCAAATGTCATCTCAGCGTTGTCCCTAATGGCCCACTTTGTATGTTCGAGGATTGAAGGAACGCGAGGTTGCCAAGTGGCTTAGCTTTAATGATTAGGCATTCTGTTGGACCCCACCCTACATCTTGTGAAGATAGGGACACATGGCATCTCCGTGCTACCTGAATTATTTCTGTCTATATGCCCTTTGGCAGATGTCCCAAGAGTTGTCGCATGTTTTCTATGGCGGATGTCCCTAGAGCTGTCACATGTTTTCTATGGTGATCTGTCTACTAGGCCATGGTTCACACATAATATTTTTTATTTGGGTAGGAATGAAGATCGCCATGGTAGGGTGGAAGTAACAACCCCAGAAGCAGTTTTGTTGGGTGTGTTCTTGCAAGATACCATGGTAGTTTTTTTCAGTTTAGAAGTGGTTGTGCATGGCTGGTGGATGCTTTGAACTACTAGTGGAGCTGAGGGATCTATTTATGCTTTGTTTTTCCCTATTTTTTAGGTTCAAAACTTTTTAAAATAACAATTAAGTATCTTAGATAGAATTCTATCCTTTTAGCTGTTGTTGTTTCTGAGGAAGGGATAATCAAATTGTGCCTACAACCTTTGTGATGCCTCTTTTCAGTTTGCTTTGATAGTTTTATGTGCTTTCCTATACTCTAATGACTTAAGAGATATATATCTAATACTCTGTCGAGTAACCTATGTTTTGCACTTGTTATCTAGTGAATGCATGAAATGTATTTCTTTATGATTCAAAGGGATCTTGATTGTGTCTTAATTGTGGTTCTATTCGGATATATAGATTGTTGAATGGGCTTTAAAACTATATGTTTTTGGGTTTTATATGTTGTTAATGCTTTTACAAAATGCTCTGGCACATCGCCTAAGTAGTTTAGATCATTTTGTTTTAAGTTTCTCCTTTCCCTTTCCTCCCAACTATAAGGAAGAGTCGGCTTCTTAAATCCGAAGGTCATTCACTGAGTTATGTGCAATAGGTCCACCATCACTAAATTTCCCATAAGGTTTTCTTCTTTCAAAGTAAATTTTAGAGTCAATAGGTACCCCACAGTGGAGGCTTGGCTGCCACTGTGGGTATCCATAGTGGGCGGTGCAGCCGCCACTGTGGGTAACCATAGTAAGCGGTGTGACCGCCACTATGGGTATCCACAGTGGGTGGCACGAATACCACTGTGGGTAACCATAGTAAGCCAGATGACCACCGCTATGGGTATCCACAGTGGGGCTCGATTGCACTGTGGGTATCCACAGCGATATGTGTCTCCCACCTTCAATCCCCCCTGTCATCCACCATGACCTGCAAACCCCGCCGCCAATCCCTCGGCTGCAATGAATAAAACCAGACCCTACAAAAGGAGCATAAAGTTTAGAATGAATACCCTAATCTGAATTAGGGTTAGGGGTTAAAAAGAAGAAAGAAGAAGAATAAGAAAAAAGTACATGGATATGTTTAAAGAGTTAAGAAAACCCTAGTTAGGGTTAAAGGAATAAAATAATATGAAAAGGGTTTGAGATTTAAATATAGATGATGGGGTTTCTCACTTTCTAGGTGAGACATGGTCTTATTCATGGCTGGAGTTGGAGTAATGCTCTACCTCCCTACTCTCATCTTCAGTTTGTGGATGACATAGGTTTGATGGGCAGGGCCAAAATCAATGAGGCAGTGAATTTTAGGAGAGCTTTGGATATCTATTATAAATCCTTAGGTCAGAAAATTAATGAAGATAAAACATCCATATATTTATTTAATACCCCTCGGTTTATTTAGAATAAGATTGTGAGGATCCTCAAATTTTAGATGGGGTCCCTTCCTTTGTTGTACCTCAAGATTCCTTTAGATTTGGGGATTCAGCATGGAGATTTTTGGCAAGGAATTTTGGATAAATTTTGTTGTAAGGTTAATCATTGGACTTACAAGTGGATATCCTCTGCTGTAATAGATATTCTTCTGAAGACTGTGGTGCAAGCACTTCCCATTTATAGGTGTTTTGTGCAGGCTCCCCCCTCCAGCTTTGTGAGATAGTTTGATGCTCTTTCTTGTCAATTTCTTTGGTCTAGTAGTTTTCTTTCTTTTAAGTGGAGTTTAGTTAAATGGGACTCTATTTGTGGTCTGAGACATGCTGGGGGTCTTGGCCTCAAATCTGTTGCTTTGGCTAGCAAGGCCTTGGAGGCTAAGTTGTATTGGAGGTGGTGTAATAGTCAAGATCAGGATTGGGCCAAGATTTTAACCACAAGTATCTCCTTGGTGCTGATGATCATGAGGTGCCTCATCTTAGTTTAGTGGGTAGGGGCTCTTGTATCTGGGATACTCTTAAAAAAGGTGCCCAACTTATTAAAGATGGCCTTTTTTTGGATTTGTAATAGAGGCTCTGAAGCTCTTTTTTGGTAGGATTCTTGGGATGGTCACCCTCCTATTATGTCTAGTTATTCATAGCTTCAGCCTTTTTACAACATTTTCACTGATGTTGGATGGGTTAAGGTGGAGAATTTTAAAATAGTTAGGCACATTGGATAGGTTGAGGTGACTTGTTGGAAGGATCCTCTTGAATGGCCCTTGGGTGGTTCAGATGAAGATCATGTGGTGTTGGTTAATATCTTGGAGGGTAGGTTATGTAGTTCCCTCAAGGAGAGAGATATTTTGGCTTGGGGCCCTAATCCAAAATGCAAGTTTTATGTTGTTGAAGGTTATGCTCAGCTTCATAGGCAATTGCATGGCCTGACAGATGTTCCTTGGTGGAAGAAGGTTTGGAATAGCTTCTCTAGGCTGAAATGTAATTTCTTCTTATGGCTGGTTGCTCAAAGGAAATGCCTCACGTGGGAGACTCTTCGTAAGAGAGGCTTCTAGGGACCATCTATCTGTTATCTTTGTATGCATAATGAGGAAGATTGCTCCCACTTGTTTTTTCTATGCCCTTTCTCTAGGGAGATTCGGCACAAGTGGTGGGAGGCTTGGAAACATGCTTGTTTTCATGCTACCTCCTTAATTGAATTTTGGGATAGCTTGGGCAGACCCCCAGCAAAGACCTCTTTTCTTTAAGTGGCCTAGGCTACTGGGCCAACCCTTATTATCTAGAATTTGTGGCTGGAAAGGAATTAGAGGGTCTTTTGTGATTCACATATAGGGAGTCCTTAGCTATGGAAGAAGATAGTTAATAGGTTTTAGGAGACAATCTCGGCTAAGTGCAATTTGTCTAGAAATGTTGATCCGGGTGATTATGCTATTGTAAGGAATCTGCAATTGGAAAACATTAAAATGGACTGTGCTACTAGAAATAGATCTCAACATGCAAAGCAGCGAATAAGTAGAGATGGAAGGTGGATTCCACCTCATGTGGGAATCTTAAAAATTAATACAGATGGCTCTTCCCATGGGAATCTTGGGCATGCAGGTATTGGAGGTATAGGTATAGGTGATGATGGTTGTGCAATTTTTTTCTTCTCTATTTATATTGGGCAGCATTGTAACAATCTTATGGAGGGCCTAGCTATTAAGATTGTTGTTGAGCGAGGTTGTTCTTTAGGATGGAGGAAGATTATTTGTGAGTCAGATTCTCAGATTGTTGTGGACATGTTGAACAAATGAAATTTGAATGATGTGAGTTGGCAATTAGCTTCTATGGTCAGTACAAATTTTACAATTGTGCAATACATTGAAATTTGCCTCCTTTTGTCATATTCCCAAGGAGTGGAATAGAGTGGTTGATTGTTTGGCCAAGTGGGCTTCAAAGCATGTTGATGGTTGGGATTTTAGTGGAAGGGATGGTCTACCTCCTGATTATCTTGAAACTTTAGACATGTTAATGCTAGAAGACAGGATGATGTAAGAGCACCCAGTGGTGTAGGATCAATTTCTCTTTTATGTTTGTTTCATTTTCATTGTTATTTTCGAGGCTCTTCGAGGCTTTGGATGAGCCTGGTTTTTGGTATAATTTCAAAGTAGCTAGCCTTTGGCCCTACTTTGTCCAATATTTCTGAGGGCTTTCCGAAAAGGTATTATCATTGGAAATCCGACAGTCGGATCTTTTGCTATGGTCACTAGACCTTGTAGTGGTGGTGTTGGTGGTTCTTTTAGGATCCTTTTAGCTTTTGTTGCTTTCTTGGTGGGCCTAAGGCTTGTTCTTTGTAATTTTGTGATTTTTGAATAAATCTTTACCCCTTTTTTCAAAAAAATAAAAAATATCAATGATGGGGGAAAACTCATTTTCAATAAAGTAATTTGACAATATTTTAGTGTGTTCATTTTTAATTTAAGAGGGAAATATATTATTGGAAAATGATTATTTAAGATTTAGGGGAGTTTAATTATTAAAGATTAATTGATTTTATAATAGAATATTGGGGTTTTATTGGTTAGACTATTATATCATATATATATAAATGTGTGTGTGTGTGTGTGTGTGTGCGTGTGTGATTTTTATTGACATTTATCTTTGGGTATTTTAAATTTCAATGGTCAATTAAACCGCTAAGGGGGTAATTTTAATATATATGATTAATTTATATTTATAAGAATTGATTTAATTTTAATGTTTATCTATAGGAGTATTTAATTTCTAAGTCATCTTAATAGTGTTATCTGAGGACATTGGAGACTTTTCAATTAATTGCCTTTTTAATTGTTATTAATACAATAAATCGCATTAAAATTAATTTAGTGCATTTTGGAGTTATTTAAATATTGTAAATGTAATTAAAATTGGAGGATCTTTTGGGCGAATTTATGTAATATTAGAATGAAAATTGTTCTTATAAAATTAATTTATTCTTCTTTTGATAATGGGAATTATTGTAATTGTTACGTAAAATAAAAATCTAATTTGATCACTTAGGAGTTTGAGATAAGACCTAAGTCTTCTAATTAAATTATAATACATCGTTCACTTTAGAAGCCCATTCTTAATGTTAATTAAGATTTCTTTTAGTGAAACTTATTAAGTTTGTTAGGTACCAGAGACAACTGAGAGGGGGGGAGGGGGTGAATCAGTTTTCAAATAAATTCAAACCAAAAACATCTTAACCAACCTTAATGCTTTAACACTGGTGAATCAAACTTTATGTTGGAAGATAGTTTATCAGTTAATTGCAGTACTGATAAAGATTAACGCATGAAACAGAAAGACAATAACATCCACAACACATAATACCAATATTTGTACGTGGAAACCTTGTAAGGGGAAAAACCATGGTGGGAAACCTTACCCACAATCAGATGATACTACTGTAGATAGTATGTGTATACAAATGGGGTCTACACATGTAGAAAGGCCAAGCACCTAGAGCTCACTGATCAATCACAAATAGGAGTCACACTGACTACAATTGGATGGTTAAATCCAATAATGATGTACTGCTCAAAATAGCATCTTCATATGCTAGATTCAGTACCGGTGTAGTTCTGATATGCCTTCACAAAAACCTTGCTTCACCTTCAAATGATGTCTGTGTGTATAGCTCTGCTTATTCTCGCATATACCTTCTTATAATTCTTTTTCCCAATCGCATATCGATCTTACAAATAAGATCCTACATATATACCATAACCTAAGACAAAATTTAGTAGGTTGGCTCTACAAGATATTACAATAAAATCAATTACAAGTAAATCAATAACCGATGCAATATCTGATTAAACATGTTGACTTAATGCATTTACAATAACAACAAAATCATCTCCAAAGCATGTCGTGCTAATCTAGAATAGATAAGCATGTCGGTGCTTATTATGGACCTATTTGCCGGTAACAACAAATATGCAAACACGAATATGCCAATGAACAAATCTCCAAGACAAGGTTTCCAAATGATGTCTTCAACATAACTAAGTGTTTTCCATGTTATTCCAAGTGTCGGTGAACTAGATACCGATGACTGTGCATAAAGTCACTTGCTTGCCGGTGAACATTGCCAATCCTCCAAAGTGCCAGAGTTGATAAGTGTTAATAGGTGTTGACATCAATGACAAAACCATATCAACATATCCAAAATACCAACAAAGTTGTCGCATCTAATTAAACATAGGTCACAAGTAATTAAGTGTTTAAAAAAAATTATCGTTGTGTTTTTGTCCAAAAGTTTGGGCATGACACATAGTATAAGCACAAAGAAGCAATCAAAATTAGTTTTGATAGTCATCAATAGGTAGTATCTAGGGGAATTAAATGATAATCCTTATTGTTGAAAGTCAAGGTAAAGAAATGAGAAGGTTGATCTAGGATCTTGTTGGTAAACATAAATTCAAAATGATAGCCAAATACCAATGTGATAGAGCTTAAGGCTCAAAGATCACAATGAATTTAATGATAGTCTTTGTCAAAGCATGATATGAATAGCCCAACAGGAATGGTAGTCATAAAAAATTCTTGATACACAGAGCAATTAAAGCTCAAAAGGGCAAGGCAAATATAGTCATAATAGTCATCTACCCAAAGGAGCAATAGAGATTCTAAGAA
Source organism: Cryptomeria japonica (assembly GCF_030272615.1). Lineage (NCBI taxonomy): Eukaryota > Viridiplantae > Streptophyta > Pinopsida > Cupressales > Cupressaceae > Cryptomeria > Cryptomeria japonica. The sequence goes on along the minus strand of NC_081406.1, from coordinate 445,644,259 downwards.
ACACAAAGCCACCATCAACGAGCTTCCAAAGACCATAAAAATGTACAAGGGTCACATGTAGTCCTATTATGACTGTCAGTATGGTCCTTCCAAGGCAGACCCAGTGGTGACAAAAGAGATATATGAGGTCACGATCAAGTCTACTCAAGGTGCAGACAAGGTTAGGACAAAGTTACAACCATTAAGACAGTAAAAGCATCCATAGAACAGTCATAAGGGAGATTTATTTAGTGATTTTAAAGAAGCACTCAACCCCACAAGATAGAGCAACAATAGTCAAGATATCAAAGAGAAGAACACTCAGTTAGCAAGAAGAAGGATATCATTATCTTTATAGAATAGAGGTCATAGAGCATCACACACTTAGGTATGATCAAAGACACTCAAAAAATTGAAGAGCAGAGTCAATGGTCAAGTAATGAAGGTCCGGACCTAAAGCATCTACAATGGACATCATAACTAAAGAAAAAAATAGCCAAAGGCATAAAATAGATATCTATTGCATTGCATACATGGGCAGTTAAGTTGATTGCTCAAGAGGGACAAGCAATATAATCATGGTAGTAATGGTATATTGATTTACAAGTCTAAAAGGTTTACAAGATAAAAGTAGTCAATCACTATTATTGAACAGTTGTAAACAACAAAGATTGTCTATTGATTTTTTATATGAATGTTTTAGTAAGGTCTCTTTGTTTCAAGGGTAGACTAGAACAATCTAGAGCAATATTGAGCAACAATTTCATAAGAATAAGGATTGCAATATCATTAGGACAAAAGACTCTTAGTAATCTTACCGTCATGAAGCCAAAATGACAATAGAAAAGGACAACTATTTGCAATAAGGCACAAAATAACAATGCAAAGTCACAAGGGATTCTCAACCTTAAAGAGAACCACTGTCAAACCCAAAGAGAGCAGCACACTGAAGTTTATAGAATTAAGTAAGAGTTTATATAAAGAGTCATACATACCAAGACAGTGGCCCAAAGGATAGTCTAACACATAGAAATAGAGCCTTCATAAACTATAGATATAATGGTTCTTCTTGTCAATAACAAGAGCATTCATGGCCATATAGCTATTTCATGTCATGGTTAGATAAAGAGTAAACATAAATGAGCAATTACTATAATTTTATGGTGCTATTGTTTTTGGGGTTTGTTGTTGCCCTACTATCGACTATGGATAGGGGTGGGTGGATTCAAAGATTCTTCCCTGATTCCTCTCTCCCAAGACCTTGACTCCCTGCTACATAGATTGAATTCGAGGGAACCCAACCAATATAGGAGGGCATGCCAATGATCTATCTCCTCTCTAGGTAGGTAGTTTATCTGATACAAAAATTTCATATTGCATACAAGCAAAAGATACAAAAAAATTATTCAAAGTTTTATAATTCAAAAATACAAAAATGTACGGTACCTGTGTTTGTCAGTGTCTTCCTTTGGTCTTCTTCTACTGTGTGCAGTTTGTAGAGTGTAGATAAAGACCACTTTCTACTTTCCTATTTTTTCCATAGAAAAGTTTTGATTACAACATTCCATCCACTGGTATGGTTTCCATAGCTCCTCTTACTCTTGTCGATTGAAATTCTAGTTTCCCACTAATTTTTTCCTTGGCGGGAGTCATTTTTTTTTTGGAAACAAATTAGCCTCTATTGACATCATTTGCTTGACATTATGGTCTTAGGCTTTGGAGGTAATTTTTTTATTTATTCTTTAAAGAATTCAAAACCTTTTAAAATTTCAATTATGACCTTGAAATCTATATAGGCTATTTTTAATCTAGATAGATGAAAAATGGATGACAATAAAAAAGGGGTAATCTACAATAAAAAAATATAATGCAATTTTGATAAATAGTAAGATGTATATATACATATATATTTATTAGAATACATATATATATATATATATACAATTAGAATTTTTTTTATTTTTAATTTAAGATAATGTAAAGAATAATTAAAATATTTAAGGTAAAAAATTTATTTTGTCTTCAAAAATTGTTTTAAATCCAAGTGAAATTGTTATACTTTTATTCTTATTATATTTTTAATAGAAATAAAAAAATATAATATAATACATCTTCTAATAAAATAATTTATTATTTATAAATAAAAATAATATTTAAATAATAAATAATTTACAAACAAAAATATTAGGATCAATTTTTTATATCATTTCCACAAGCACCTAATTTCTTTAAGAGAAGAGCCAGACAATTATCTAGTCATTTCTCTATCATCTATCAAATTATTCATTTATTTAGTCATTTTTATTTGTGTGATCTCACTAGATGACCAAATTAGTCATTTATTTAGTCATTTATAGCTTTGTTGTAAAAAGTGACTAAAATTTGGTCATTTTTACTTGTCGTGACTAAAATTTGGTCATTTTTACTTGTCAAGACTAAATTTTTTGGTCACGTAGTCATTTATTTGCCATATTTCTACTAGTGTGAACACTCCATAAGGGGTTAATGTGACTTATATTTATGTAATTAATATTCATTATAATGATAGAATAGTGTTTAGGGAGATCGTTGTTGGTATTGATCACTCATATATGATTGTATATCTTATTACACTGAGAGGTGTAACACTACAATGGAACCCACCTAGATTTCTTATCCATGTCATTTTAATGACTATACAACAGATAATTTGAAAATAAGTTAAAGTCTAAAATCTAAATTAAAAAGAAACTTCCTATTATTATTATTTATCAAATGCAAAAAATATATATTTTTAAATCTAGATTTTAAAAAAACTTATAATTTAAAAAAATATGTTTTTAAATTTAGATTTAAAAGAAACTTCTTTTTAGCATGCAAATCATTTCATATTCTAAAATAAGACTAAATTCTAATAAATATTAACCACATGAAATTAAATAAGACTAAATTATACTAAATATTAACCACGGGAAATTAATTAATTAATGCTAAGGGTAAAGATTTTTTACATTTGATATCTCTTAGCATCTTCTACATAAACTTTATTTATAAAATATAGGTATGCTAGTCTTATTTTGTGTTGAAATGTTATCATAGGAACATTTGGTTTGGTGCTTAAAATGAAGTTAGTTGTAGATTATATAAGATATTAATGTTATAGTTGTTTCATTAATGATTTATATATTCTACTTTTTGTTTGGATGTGTTGCATAATAATGATGTTATGGAACCCATAGAAGACATGGTTCTATAAAGTATGCCATCTTTTTCTTGTGTATTGTGATGGTTATTTATATGATGTGCTAAATGATATAATGTATTATGTATTTAAAAAAGGAGTTATTGCTATGTTATTTTAGTTTGTTAGTTGTTAATCCTCTAGGTTTCTTAGAGGAGTGTTATACCTAGTGTCAAAGAATATGTTCATACACTAGGTGCTTTAGTACATATCAGCCCATTATGTTGTCCTAATGATAGGTGTGTATGGAACATATCTGTTAGCATGCATCCCTATTTGTTTTATTTCCCTATATTGGCCTTAAATCCATGCCTTATGGTTATGTCATGTTTGGTGTTAGGAAGAATGCCTCCTAGGAGTAGTGGTCGAGGTGGAGGTAATCATCATAGCACTTGAAATAATCATCATCAAGAAGATTCATAAGAGGAGAAGGAGGAGGAGAAATGGTATAGTCATGAAAATAATTAGAGAGAAGAGAGTTAGGGAGAAGATCAAAATGGTGAGTTTGAGTGTCCTCAGGTGCTCCATCTCTTATAGGAGTTTATTGCTTGAATAGGGCCTAGGAATAATGGATCTTAGCATGAGGAGTCTTGTGAGTCCCAACATTAGGAGAGGGAGAGGATTTGTACCTCTACCCACTCTAGGGTAGATCATAGGAGAAACCATCAGTCTTTTCATAGGAAAGCCGCAGTGGTGGACGAGGATAACATTTTAGTTGAGCATATGAGAGACCTTCTTAGGTCATGACCACCCACTTTTGATGGTGTTAGTAGTGGTACATAGGCTGATAATTGGTTGATTGATTTAGATAAATGTTCTTATATGCTACCTTATGGTAGTAACACTAAGGCTATGTGTGCCATCATGCATCTTATAGGACTTGCATCTACATGTTGGTGCATGGAAGAGAAAAGTCTCCATATTGACATTGCTTCCATATCTTGGGAGATGTTCCTTGAGATATTTTGAGCCCTGTTAAGTGCTTGGGTGCAAACAAGTGTCCAAATTAGTCTCAAGATCCTCCAAAATAACTTCTAGTTAATTTTTAGGTCAAAACACCTAGATATTGGTGCGAGGCACCCTAGTGCGGGTGGACTAGGACACTATGTGCCTTAGTCTTTTCCTTTTCTAATGAATATTTTTGTATTCCTATTTCTTTTTCTACACTATGCTCACCTTCAATTTGAACCTAGAACCTATTTTTAAGCCTACAAATGCACAATTGTAGAGATAAAGTCACAATTTGGGTAGTTGTTGACCTCTACTACTACAATGATGAACAAAGAGCTTACCCTTGGTGGGGTAGAGGCTAATTTTGAAGCAATGGTAAATTTAAATGTTAAAATGAAATAATTATACCTTTTATTGATGATGTAATACACTTTAGATAAGTACTCCAAGTTTTGATAAAATAACATAATAAATCATAATAAAATCTATAATGAAAACATAATTGAAGACAAATTGTTGTATCTTGATTCTCCTTATAGTCATATATGCTCTTTAATGAATAATAATTACTCTTGGAATGAGTTTGCTAGATTATGGATTATTAAAATGAATCAAAGATGATGTCTTACATAGGTTTGTCATGATATTTTTGCATTTTTTAGAACTTATAATGATCATATCCCAATATAATGACCAAATCTAGTAATTTTAAGACCAACATGTTGCTCTCCTAAAATTTTAGCCAAAAAGCATTGGTCACTATGGCTAGTTGCTAGTGTCCTAACAAAAAAGGTCCCAATTTTTTAGGGAAGCAAGATAATAGGGCCCTAATATTGGATCTGGAATTTACATTTAGATTGATGATATTTAAGTGGGGAATAAAGTGCTTTAAAAATTTTAATGGGATAAAACCCCAAATAAGCTTGAAATGATCTAGGAAAGGGAACACTAAAGGGTTAATTTATGACACTATATTTATCCTCCACTTCAGCACAAGTATGAAATTTCACTCATACTCGTGGTAAAGTAGAAATGTAGAGATAAAGCATATGTGGCAATACAAGCTAGAGATAAGATGACACTATGTTTGAGGGATGATCAAGCCCTCAATCATAGGATCCTATCAATCCATATAAAAAAATATAAAAATATACATAAAGAAAACAACATTAGTGCTAAAGAAAATAAAAGGTTCCAAGTCAACTGGTTGAAGAGACATTGATGTTAAAATGTCTCAACCACCAATATCAATCTCAACATGTTGTTGCAAGAGCACAAACAAACTTATAGAAAAAAACAAGGACATACACCAATTGATGAGAGGATAAGGAATGCATTCCATTGACCAACAAGGTATGTTACATTGGATGATTCATGATTACATCATGGATTATACTATGTAGGAAGTTTTTTTATGCTAGGTGATCCATGCTAAGAAATATTACAAATAAAAATCTCCATTTGCTGAATAATTTAAAAATGTGACAACAAAATGGGTGATGTAATGTGTACCAAACAAAATGATTACAAAAAAGAGATTTTGTTTTCAAATTAATATGAAAATATAACTACAAAAGGAGTGTTACAGTGTGAACCAAGACATGATACTATAAAATGATTGTTGCAGTATGCACTAAGAATTTTTTTAATATGAGATTGCAAGATTGGTGTTGCAGTGTTAAGAAGAACAAACAACAAGGAGGTATTATATGCCCCACCTTAATATGATAACATACTTCCATGTTGGTATATTAAGGAAGATAGATACCCACATCAAGGATAAACACCTTCAAAGCCAAGGAGATATCCTCAATAATAATGCATGATTTCCAATCTTGGAAGAAAATTTGTTAGAGGACACAATTCTTTAAGATAGGAAAAGATAGTTGCAAAAGAGATATCTTGCAACAAGTGTAAAGGGAACCTTGTGAAGGATGCATGACTATCAAAAAGGAAGATACCTTTTCCTAAATTATCTACCTTTGAAAAGAGAGGAGATATTTGTAAAGATAACATCTTCAACTAAAGGAGAAGGATATCAAGGATTCTTGATGAAGGATTTCACACTTTCGATCACCAAGGAGAGATCATTTAAAATATTTACACTTTCAAGAAAGTAAGAGGTCCTCAATTTTATGCAAGAAAGACAAATCACCACAAGATATACAACTCAACAAGGGGAAAGTGGACACTAAGAAAGGAGGAATGATTGGAAAAATATTATTGGCCCCAAGATAGAGATAAAAATAAATAAACTATTATGTTGATATCCAAGTATGATTTCACATGAAATTATACCACCATGAATGACAATGAGCTCCCAAGAGGTAAGATACAAGTTTCACATAGTGAGGAGGGACATAATAGGAAAAAAATGTTATTTAAAAGAGACATGACTAATATTTCACTCATTATCACTGGTCATTTAAACAATACTATAATCAAAGAATTATTGAATTTTACTCTTAAAAGATTGACAATTATTTTTGAAATGACCAAAATTTGATGATACGTACAAACAAAAGAATTTTCAATATTTTTTTCTAAGTTTCTCCTTTTTTTGGCCAAGAGAGAGTAATCACTTTACCTTTAATAAGGTCAAACAAAATACTCTCTTTTTTAGATTAAAAATTAGAAAAAGAGTGAAGTATGTATTAGACAATAGGGGAGGGATGTTTGTGAGATTTTGCCAAGCTCAAGAGCTCAATGAAAAGTACAATAGAGAGACAAAATAGATGATAGGAATAAATTGTATTTTATCAAGATGAAAATATTGATCAACTGGATCATCAATCAATACATACAATGAATATGAGCCTATTTATATAGGCAAGGCTATAAGGATATGTGAGCACACAAACATGACATGTCGCTCAATAAGAAACAAGGGTAGGTAGGAAATAGGTGTGGTATGTAGGAGAAACAATATAATATTCCACGTGAGGTGGATCGCCCACCAAAGGTGGAATGTAACAACAAGATCACACCATAAAAGGTGGAAATTCTCCTACACACTATCCCAATGTGGCACAAACACCCAAGTGTCTCATACCCAAACTACTATGATATGAATGTACCTAAGTAAACTTTAGTAAGGTGTAATAATATCCAACATGAATAATTAATTACACCAACACCCCCCTTAAGTGCAACTTAGGGGAATGCACTTAAGTCTACAATGCAACTAAGCAATGCTAGATGGGTCACGGCTACTAGGCCATGTTAGGTACCCATGTACAAATGCAAATGCATGCAAAATAATGCAATGAAATCTCTCACAAAGTGGGGAAAGAGAGAAAAACCCTCTCCCAAAAGAGAGATGAAAACTATATACAAAGAACTCTCATAGAAGTATGAGAAGGACAAAACCCCATGTGAGGAAAAAGTCCCCCCCATATGAGAGAAGAAGAGAAGCTAGGTATCCCCCCCTCAATGTAGAATCTACACCAATGTTAAAAGCTCGATTATCTATGAAGAAACCACTCCATGAATGTCGAACAATGTTCCTCCCCTTAGGAAGAAACAAAGCCAAAGGTGTATCCATGAAGTCTCCCCAATCATAAAGGTAATATGTGGGAAAAAAACTCATGATGAATGGAATCTCCAAAAACTGCTCAAGTGTCCCCATGTCAATGCTCAAAGGTACCCCCTCCAAAGGTGGTGAACTACTCCACACTGATAAAATAGGTACTCCAAGATCTAGTGGAGATGAATGTAGAAAAAGTCCCAAAGACTCACATTTTTCCTCTAAAGATAAAGAGACCTCCTCCAACTGACGTATAAAAGTATCCACAATCATGTCAAATGATCATGTAGAGAATGCACAAGAGGGTTAGAGTGTTCCATCGCAACAATCGAAGAAGGATCATCTTCATCAAAGAGAAGATGAATGTCATCAGTGATGTCTCCAGAATATGCAATGTAGGATTCCACAAACAAACTTGCAATGTCTATCAAGTAGGCATCCCATGAAACTGAAGTTAGAAGACATGAAATATCCTACTACACTGAATCACATGAAGGCAAAATTGTTGCACTATCTGCATCATCAGGTGCAATAGATGATGTGATATCAATAGGAGGAGATGAAATAGAAGGATCAAGAATGGGGTCACATGTGAGAATCCCCAAGTTCAAGTACCCTGTGAGGCCTCACCTCGACTCAGTCTGACATTCAGTGGATTTTATATTTAGACTATTATGGATACTTTATTTTGATACATTTTGAGACTTAGAACTTATATGATTTTAGGATCTGGATAACATTGCTATGTTTTGATGATTTACTTATATGCTTTATGAGTTAGAACACTACATGATCATTAGATAGGATGATATTGCAATGATAGATGTCATTATTAAATTTGCAGGACTTTACTATGATAATAGAACTTTGATGTATGGTTAAGTTTATGTGAATTGGGATAAATTGCTTATGTGAAATTGCTTGATAAAAGATGTATTTAATCTGTGCAGATGAAAATTGTTTGCAAGTGATGATGTGTATTGTTATTCCTTTGAATTATATTATATGTGGATATTTGAAAGTACTAATGTGTAAATTGAGATGCGTAGGAAATTTACCATGTGACCATGGAAAATTACAGAGAACCAAACCTAGACTTATGTATGTTCGTAAGCTAGGGGTTGTCTATTTGGAGAGACAACACCCCGTTTGTGTTGTATTTTATTCGTAATAGTATATGCTGCATGAGTGTTAAGTGTTATTTAAATTTAATGTGTAAAAATCACAGGAGACAATTTCATGTTTTATTTTGTAAAAGTGTTTTATTTGTGTCACTTGACACGTGTGGATTTAAATTTAAATGTTTTATTTTTGTCTCTTGGTGGGAAAGTGTTTAACTATAGTTTTTCTTAAATAATATAATGTGTTGTCATAAATACTTTGGGTATATAATCTTTGGAGTGGTCAACATATGTTTGACCCGAAAATAAACTTCAGAGGAGTTTTAAATGGGTTAAATGAACACCTAGGGGTAGTTTAATAGGGTTTCCTAAAGCCCATAAGGTATACCTAGGGGTTAGGGGTAATTTTAGGCAAGTTTCCACTTTTGAATGATCTTTTTGACGCTTTAAAAATTGGTTTTTTTGAGTTGTGCGAAAATTGAAAATTAGAAGTTTAAATCTAATTGAGATTTTTCCTATTTGAATGGGAGTCTTTTTGCATTCTGCTTTTCTTTCTTTTTTTGGTTTTTTTTTAGAAACTTGTGAGAACTCAGAGAATGAGCTTCTTAAGCAAGATTTTGAGAATTTGAGGGTAATCACCCACTCTCCATTTTTGGAGACTTTGAAAAGAAAAGAATAGTTTTGGAATAGAAAATTTAACTAAGGGTAGAAGAAGAAGATCCGTGGATTGGGCAGCTCTTCCTCAAATATCAAACTACCATTGGGCAGATTAAGGTTGGTCTAATTATTCTTTAAAATGGTTATTTTCTTGCATGTGTTGAGTGCATGATTGTTGAAGAAATCTAAGTTTCTTAGATGGCTTGTTTTAGATATTCATTGAAAATTTTGCATTATGCTTGTTGTGTTTTGGGAGTTTTCTCAAGACCTCTTACTCTTGGGAGAGAGGAGGATCTTGTGGGTGGTAGCAGTGACAACCCTTGAGTGAGAGACTCTCGTTTGAGAGCGATCACAAGGGATCTTGGTGTGACCCTTGCTGCATGGCCTATTTGTGCAATGGGGGTCACAAGGAGGGTTATAAGGCTAGAATGCCTTTGGGGGGCATAAGGAATAAGGGGTTGAGATTATTGATATATTTATTGTGCCATGAGGTGGCTACTTGTTTATTTCATACTTGCAATTCTCCTCAAGGTATTGGTCTACTAGCACCCTTAAAAAGGTCATCACCAAAGTGTGGTGCTGTGAAGCCAAGTTGGGAGTGTGTCTGAAAATCTGTATGTATTTTGCCTTCTATGTGTTTGCCTGTTTGTTACCCATCTAGGACTTGGTTCTCCGAGCTCGGGGGTGGCTACCAGTTAGCCTAGGCTGGGAGGTGAGCACTCCGTGGTCATTTTGTAATTTATTATGCAGGAAAGTCAGGAGAAGAGAATAGGAACAGTGAAAAGATGCAGAAGATTATTGTTGAAGATACTTAAATCCATTTGCAGTTATTTGTTTAAATTTGATAGTAGAAAAATACCCTCATTCGTTGAATGAGAGACAAGTTGTAATTTTGAGAAAAGACATGTGATTTAATATTGTAGTTTAATAAAGGAACATCATGTAATTTTGTAGAATATCGATAGAGTTGTAAAAAGCCAGATATGTTTCTATTTCTATTTTGAAAAGTAAAGGGTTTGCTTTGATTTGCATGCAAAAGCTTCTTTTGTAATATGAAAAAAAATTTAAAAAAATCAATTTTATTTAAATCTGAGTTCTTCTTTTTAGCTGAGAATCTATCTCCATTTTAATTGCAGAAAATCATGATTTGTATTTGCTGTTAACATGTAAATAAATTAGTTGTTTTATTAGTTCAGAAATTAATGAATGTATTTCTTATAGAAAAGTATATTGTATTTCTAAATAGTATTTCCTAAGTTTAGAAGGAGAAAATAAAGCTTATAGATTTCCGATGTGTTAGGATAAATAGCTTAGCAATAGATTTACTTCATTCCTTTTATCAGCAATAAAAATAAATAAAAGAAAAAAAAGAGCCTAAGCTTATATACCAATTATATATATATATATATATATATATATATATATATATATATATATATATATATATATATATATATATATATATATATATATATTTATATATTTATATGTGCGCATGTAATTTGATTTTACATAATGTTTTTCCTTTGTTATTTTGTTTAAAAAAATTTGCATGTAAAACTTATTGAGAAAAAAAAAATATTTATATATCTTCACACTTATAATTTTTATATTTATAAATTTATATAAATATAAATATGTATATATATATATATATATATATATTTATATAAAATATATTTAAAAAAAAAAATAATTAAAAAAAAAAGAGGGTTTTTGGTTTGCACGCGGACCCCACTGTGTGTGCACACAGTGTGGGCCGCGCGGCTTTCACTGTGCGAACACACAGTGTCGGCCGCGGCCGCCACTGTGTGGACACACAGTGGTGTGAGCCACCAGCGGCTCCCACTGTGTGGACACACAGTGGTGCCGTGCCACCACTGTGTGTACACACAGTGGCGCCTTCGGCCCCGTCGCCCTTCAAAAAAACCTGCGACACGAAATAAACCCAAGGCCGCCACTGTTGTCATTCGGCCCTGTAAAAAAAAAGAGATAAAAAAAAAAGGGTTAAACCCTAGCCCGGGTAGGGCTGGGGTAATAAATTAAAATAACCAGTTTAGTTTATTTAGTTTAGAGTCATTTTATATAAAATAAAAAAATCCCTAATTAGGGTTGGAAGGCATATTGACTATTATTATTGGATATATATATATATATATATATATATATATATATATATATATATAGGTTATATTTTTGGAGTAAGTATTTAATAGAGTTTTAAATACTTAAATACCTCCGTATGATTACTAATAGAAAGTAAAAGGAAAGTGAAATATATAAATTTAAGAATAAAGCCTAGCCTTATAATTTTAAATGTATTTAATGTGATAAATACTTAATTGTGCCCTAGTTAATTTAATTAGAGCATTAAAATTTTAGATTGGATTTTAAAAGGAGAAATTTAAACACATTCCATTTGAGGTTAGAATGGATAATTTTTAATTGGCATTCTAAAGGCGAGTAATAGCTACTCATAAATAACTTTACCCTTGTAGATTTAATTATCCAAATTAAATGACACTGAAAACGATTATTATAATCATCTAAATAAAAATGGATGTTTAGACTATATGGTCTTATTGGAGATTGAATTAATCTTCCTCTCCTATTTCTTTAACATGATTGATTTAATAAAATTTAATGACTAGGTATCTCGTGGAGATAAAATTAAACCAGTGAGTTTTCCGCAATTAGAATTAAACAAATTATCGATGCTTGGTTCGTATCAGAATTAGCTCGAATATAGATATGACAAATACCTTAACACTTGTCGTGATAGCGAACTTGTTAATTATCTAGTTGTTTTTAAAAAAAAATCTTTCCATTTTTGCCCTAAATTTTGGGCATGACATACCCAAATTTCTCCTCAAAATCTGAATCATCAACATAGGAAAAATCAACCTCATCAATAGGACCAAAGTGTGAAAAGGAGTACAACTGAGATGCAAGATCAACCACCCCAGTTGCAATGATAGCTCTACTCTCCAAGTCTCTTGTGATAATTTAATCAGGTGTGAACTCCATAGTTTTCCTAGTTGCCCCATGTGTGATTTGATAGATGAAAAGAAGATTGTTTGTCAAATGGGGTACACACAACACATCATTGAAGGAGTTATCCCCAATGGAAATATATCCTTTCTCAATCACATCCATGAATGTATGATTTCCCATCAAAATATACAGCATGTGGCAAGGCTCAAATATAGAAAACATAGACTACAAAGATACCATATGATGAGAAGCCCCTGAATCTAGAAGCCATCTCCCTGAATCATGACTTGTAGTATCACAAAGAGCTTGCCCCTTTCCTTTATCTATCCCAAAAGATTGATCCTTTCATTTATCCTTATCCTTAAAGAAGCCAATGTAGACATTTTAGAAGGTAGGCTGATTTTGTTCTTCTCAAGAAGATTCTTCAACTAATCAATATCCTTCTTGTAACAATGATATTCATCATGTCTTGACTTCTTGCAATATGCACAAAAAAGTTTGTCCCTAGAAGATTTCCTCTTAGGTGAGAATGGTGAATCACCTTGTTGTGGAGGGGAAGATTTTACTCCATCTTGTTGTGGTTTTGACCTAGGTTGCTTTTGATTCTTAGCTTTTCCTTGATTTCTTTGATGCCCCTTATTAGCCACCAAAGCTTATGACTTTGAAGATTTGAGAATCCCCATCTTGGTCAACTTAGATTGCTCAAGTATCAACATCTCTGAGAATGAATCAAAAGAGGGAGAAGTGTATGAGGAACCTTGAGCTAACCTATAGGTGTGAAAGCTAGATACAAAGGATGCATACTCTGAAGGAAGCTTGTCCAACAAGTTATAAACCAATTGAGCATCTTTTTTGTCAATTCCACAATCCTTCAGATTTGTTCTTAGCTCAATTTCTTTTGTGACATAATCTTGGATTGTATCAAAATCCTTGGGATCCAAAGTTGTGAGTTCACTATCAAGCATGTAGCCCTTAATCTCATTAACTTGACTATACAATTTCTCAAAAATATCCCAAGCCTCTTTAATTGTTATACACTTCTCAATGTGAAAAATGAGGTCATCTGATGCATACTTTCTAAGAGTTCCAAGTTCCATAGCATTCTTAGTGAGCCATTCAATTTGAGCATTAGGATTAGGTGGTGCTGTAATAGTTCCATTTACATAATGAATGAGTCATTTTTCCATTAGTTTACTCCAAGACTTAATCTTCCATGAAGCATAATTATGAGGAGTTAAAAGTGGAAATTTAGGAGAACCCATAGCACCAAAATGCAAAATCACAAGATAGAGAAAGACACCCCCCCAAATTACTCAATCAAGAAACCCCACCCCCAAATGGTGATTTGGCAATTTATACTTAGTGCGTATACAATGGGCCACTTGTAAAACAAGGAAAAGTGGACTTTTAATTTCAATTTACAGTTTCTCAAAATGAGATATAAGAGACTTCAACAAATATTGCTAGTGATCTAAACTAAGATCCAAGTGAAATACAAGTACTAAATAGGCCAAAAATGACCAAATACTGAAATTAAAATTTCTACTCAAAATCACTGCAAATAAATGGCAGATTATGAAAGTAGATGAAAAATTATGCACTTTAAAAAAAAGGAACCTAAAACGAAGGTTGCATGACCCCAAATGAAGCCTCTGAAGTTGCAAAATTGGGGATTAGATAGGTATAGTCATGAACATCTACAATTTTTGAAAAATCCATCCATCAAAATCAGAAAATTACTTCGCCACTACGAAGAGCATGAAATTATAGCCCATTTCAAAAAAAAATGCACCAAAAAGGAAGCCAAAATGAGCAAGTTACGACCTCTTGAAGTCAGACTGGGAAATCAAAAACCAAATGAAGAGGGGGTCAAAAAATTTCAAAATACTGTTGACATCAACAAATGACGGGCTTAAATTTGGCACCCGTTTGGCTGTCAAAAAAACTTCACCTCCCCCACTACGTGGCATCCATACTGTACAGACGTGGAAAAAATGTGTGGTTCCATATAGATGACATGTCACTGACGTGGCCATACGGGTGACAGGGTGACGTGTAGTCGTGCGTTGATGTGTCATCCATGTGGCACTAACTGGATCGGCCAGTGGTAGTGAGTTGATGGGACAGAAAAGCCAAGTGGTCGGGAGCACTAGAGAGAGGATGGTCGATGGGCGGCACCAAAGCAATGGTGTTGGGAGGTGATGCTAAGAGGCAGCAGGGAGCGGGCCGATGCTAGCGGGTAAGACGATGGTGGTGGAAGAAAACTGAAGCACGGAGCAAAATTGGTGAAAAATTTTCTCTCACCAAAATAGGCTGAATTTATAGTCAAAATTTATAGAAATGGCCTCCCAGATACAACCATGATGTCTAAATCGCTGTACAACACCCCCAAAAATAGCACCTCCTTGGATCCAAAAATTGAAGCCTCCAAAAATGACTAATCAAAGAATCCCTTTATGCTCTCATACCATGTGAGATTTTGCAAAGATCAAGAGATCAATAAAAAGTACAATAGAGAGAAAAAATAGATGTTTGGAATAAACTGTATTCGATCAAGATGAAAATACTGATCAATTAGATCATCAATCAATACATACAATGAATATGAGCCTGCTTATATAGGCAAGGCAATATGGATATGTGAGCACACAAACATGACATGTGGTTCAATAAGAAACAAGAGTAGGTAGGAAATAGGTGCGATTGGTAGGAGAAACAATAATATTCCACGAGGTAGATCACCCACCAAAGGTGGAATGTAACAACAAGATCACACCATAAAAGGTGGAAATTCTCCTACACACTATCCCAATATCGCACAAACACCCAAGTGTCTCATACCCAAACTACTATGATATGAATGTACCTAAGTAAACTTAAGTAAGGTGTAATAATATCCAACATGAATAATTAATTACACCAACAATGTTAACAAAAGGAATAGGTTGAAAACCTAAAACCTCTTTAGAAAAGTGTGATGTAAATTTCTTGTGAGCCTCAATAATTTTTGTCACACATCCTAAACCATGTCCATTGCATCCATGTGAGAATCAAATAAGGTTTTGAAATTTTGGGATGAGAGGTCTCACTCTTAGTTTCAATTGGGTTAAAGAATAACTATCCCCAATTCTCATCAAGACATGTGTTGGAAGAAGAAGCAGTTGGAGTGGTCTTAGAAGAAGCATAAACAAATGATGCAATAGGCCCCTTTGAGGATAAAAATTCAAATTATAGGACTTTATATTCTCCATTTAATTGGGGTATAAATTCTTTAGGACTTTAATTTTTCACTAAGAAAGCATCATCGATAGGAGATTGTGTTGTAGAAAGAATGGCAGTGTTAAGGGAAGATATATAGATCCTATGCCTTTTTGGACACCACTATAGAATTTTTTCCCACCTTCTAAAGTGCACATCTTGTTGATGTAAATAAAATTAAGATTTCAATAAAGAGTATAAAGGTCTACTTGCATAGAATGGAGCCATGGTCTACCTTGAAGAAGGTTGTATATGAGATTATTGGGTATGAAATGGATAAGCATGGGTAGGTTTACCTTGCCTACTTTTAATAGGAAATATAATTTTACCTAGCAATTTTTATTAGTATTATGAAAGCCATGAAATATTAAGGATTGAACCAATATCTATTAGAATCTCTCATACCAATAGTGAACTGGAGGAAATTTGAGAGGGGGTGAATCAGTTTTCCACAATTTAAACAATTAATGCATATTATAAACCATTTACTGGAGCACAATATAAAAAACACAGTGAAAGATAAAGCATGAAAGAAAAAATCATGCAACACCAATATTTTTGACATGGAAAACTTGGTAAAGGGAAAAACCATGGTGGGAAACCCTACCCACAGTCAAATAATACTTCTGTAGCAGTATGTGAAATAATTACAATAGGGATTTCTCTTGCAATCAGACCAACCACCTAGAGCTCATTGCTCATCACAAAAAGAAGTCTTACTGAATTACATAAACATTGGACTACAATCCAGAGAAAATTAACTGTGAAAATAACATCTGCTAATGTTTGATATAGTTCTGGTTAATAACATATGTATGCCCTACAACTCTAAAACCTTCACAACCCTTCGCTGAATGATATGTCTTTGTTCGTACAATTACCTCTCTTTGATAATGCAAAAATAACCATGCCATATCCAAATTACATGAATAAGTTGCCTATAAATATACATCATCAACCTTGATAACAAGGTTGGCTAAACCCTAAACCCATAAACCATAATTACAAAAATTTCATCAAATGATACCACCAGACTAATATTATGATTTACATTACATAGCATGGACCTAATTCAAATTCCCAAACAATTATATCCAACAGAAATTCCGCTAAGACCAATATCAACATGTTTCACCAATCAAAAGAAACCCTTAGTGAAAATAGCACATAATAACCAACTAGGTCCAAATAGGATCACCAAATCATCACCTCAGCCAATGCGAAGCCACCAAAAAATTAAGACATGATCAAGAATACCTTCAGCATGTTAGGAACCATTTCTATAAGTCGGACCAAAATCACTTAACCAAATAATCGAATATCACCAACCGGTAAAGCCTATCGGTACCAAGAATATCAACTAGTAATCTAGAACATAAGTGATAGCTTCTAGAGTACCAAATCATGAACCAACTGAATATGAAAACCATATAACCATCCAAAACTAAAAACAACAATGTTCATATTGGATCAAAAATAGGCTAAAACCAAGTCCGACCAGAATATGAACCAACCGGGACAGGTCCAACCGAGATAGCAGCAACCAACCGAGAAAGAACCATATCCAATCGGAGCATAATATTGACATCAATGACAACACATAATCACTATTTCCAATATTATCAACTAAGGTACATATTATTTCATTACCATTAATGAGCACAATAATCATGAGGGGATCATATTGATTTTGAAATTTTAAAGGAGGTAACTCATGTTGTTCAAACACAATAACTAGCTTTGTTTTATGTATACAATAAAGAAAGGCTACTACGTCATTGGGTCCAGCATAAGGTGAGATAACTAGCTTCTTTAGGGTTTCTTAGAGAATCTTATAGTATGTAGGTAAAGTTTAAATCAAATCCCAAAGGAAGATCTTAGCTAGAGGAATATGAAGTTGATAAACTATATTATACTCCTTACCAACATGTTCTGAAAGACGAGGGTGTCTAGGAAGAAAAGGTTGAAAAGTGAGAAGAACATTTGAATCTTGCTTTTTTTGTGTGTTATATGTGTGAGCTACTGCATGATAATTGGGTTGTTTAACATGTTTTAGAACAAGAACAAGTTTATTTTGAGGTTAAGGGACATCTTAATGAAGATGGATAACAAATTTAATTTTCACATTGTTAGAAACATCGATAAGATTGACTTGATTGAGCTCTTTATCCACTAAATCCTCATCTTTAGGAGAGAGAGAGAATTGGAAACATTTCTAACTGCTACCCTCAACTTGTATTGAAGCATCCTCATGAGTGGGACAACCTTTGGAGAGGGACAAGTATAATTCATTAATGCTTCATCTCTAGAAAAGAGGTCATTGAAGTGAATAGAAGGTAAGGCATCACTAGGAAAAATTGCAATGATATGATCCTCTTGCACTAAAGTATCCTTATGGGAGAGGTATATTTTAGGAAAAGAATCAACATCATTCCTCAAAGATTCATCTCTAGGAGGGATATTTTTTAAAGAAGTATTAATAATCTCTTCTTGCACCAAAATTTACTCATGGGTGGGACCAATTTTAGGAGAGGGGGGAGCATGATTCATTAATTCTCCATCCTTAGAAGGGAGAGTATTAAGAAAGGTGCTAGTGTTATCATCCTCTTATCTCAAAATATCCTTATGTTAGCATGATTGGCATAACTGATGCAGATGAGGTGATGTAGTTGAAGACTAATGACTGAAACAGTAGAGGATAGAAGACTATTTGTGATGAAGAGATTGAGATTTTGTGATTAGATGACCTGACTAGTTATTTGTGTTGTCATTGATGGAAACTAATGATTAATGATGTTATCTGATATTTGGTTTGTCCTCTAAGTGATTTAGTCTACCAAAGATAGGGTTTACCGACAATATACAGAAGTCTGTGAAATAGGACTTTAACCAGTACATGAAGAGATGTTTTACTTGAAGTGGATGATTGGTGATGATTGGTGATGATTGGTGATTGGTTGTTTGGAATGTAAGCTTTTATCATGGTAACGAGTATCTGATTGGAACCACATCTTGTGATGACTATCAAAAGGCATGTTGATGGCATAAAGAGTGTTGGAGGTAAAATATTGCACAATATGGTCAGAGAATGAAAGAAGTTGTTTGTGGCATAAAGAGTGCTTGAGGTAAAATAGATGATGACACAATAGTACGTAAAATGCTTAGAACTCTTCAACCTCAGTATGCTATAAGAGTATCTTAAATCCAAGAACTTAGATCTATTTCAAAGGATAAGGTAACTGTTGATTCATTGATTGGTAAGCTTACAACTTTTGAGTTGAATAATTTTGACACTAGTGTGACAAAATCTACTGAAACTGCCTTTAAAGCTTCTGTTACCAATTCATCTACTAGAAAAGGAAAAGATATATGTCAAAATCATGAGTGCAGGTCAAGTCATAGAAGTAACCGAGGAAATGAAGACAATCAAGATCAGGTGATGGAACTTGAAGCACTGTTAGCAAAAATATTTCCAAGAGGAACCGGTAAGTATAAAGGAAAGCTACCTTTGAAGTGTTTCTCTTGTAGTAAAATTGGTCATATTGCTGCTAATTGTCCTAATGTTGACAAGAAAGATAAATTTAGAAAATATTTAGGAAAGGGCAAAAATCAATGTTATGTTGTAGTAGATGGTGTGACTGATGAGGAGTCTAAAGATGAAGATGACAATGAGAAAATTGTGTTTGTAGTCATAAAGGAGGAACTAGCAGATGAAAAGGCACTGGCATCTCATATGGAGAATAATGATGAACAAATTATAGATAGTGGTTGCTCACACCATATTACCGGAGATAAAAGTAAGTTCATAACCCTTGATGAATTTGATGGTGGTGTTGTTAGATTTAGAAATAACTCTCCCCACATGGTGAAAGGTAAAGGTTCAATTTCTCTAAATGGAAAGAGTAATGTTGATGATGTGTTTTGGGTTGATGGTCTAAATCATAATCTTTTAAGTGTTGGTCAGCTCAATGATAAAGGTTATTTGCTTGAGTTTAAAAGTAGAGTCTGAAAAATTCTTGGAGGTAATGGTGAACTGATTTCTACCAGGAAGCAAACTAAAGGTAACTTATTCCATTTGAATAATAATGTTAATAATTATCTGGTTGGAAGAATGGAAGACAATTGGTCATGGTGTAAAAGATGTTGTCATGTTAATTTTGATAATTTGGTTAAGGTAAGAAAGTCAAGTGTTGTAACAGGATTGCCCCAAAATGTTAAATCGGATAATGTGATACACAAAGATTGTCAAATTGGTAAGATGACCTCTATTTCTTTCAAGAGAAAGAATTGTACTTCTAAGAATATTTTAGATTTGGTACATACTGATCTCTATGGCCCTATGAGAACAAAGAGTTATTACGGTGATAGGTATTTCATGATTTTCACTGATGACTATTCTAAAATGATGTGGGTGACATTTTTGAAGGAGAAATCAAAAGAATTTAGTAAATTTAAATCATTTAAATCTCTGGTTGAGAATGAAACTGGTAAGAACTTGAAGTGTTTATGATCAAACTGGGGAGGAGAATTCACATTTGATGAATTTGTTAAGTATTGTGATGAACATGGTATCAAGAGATAGATATCAACTTTGAGGACACCACAACAAAATGGCATATCAGAAAGGATGAATAGAACAATAGTTGAAGCTACTAGAACCATGCTATTATAGGGTAATGTACCTAAAATATTTTGGAGAGAAGCAGTCAACACTGTTGTATACACTTTAAACTGGGTACTAGTTAAACAAGGTAACAACAAAACTCCCTATGTGAGATGGTATGGAAAAACTCCTCGTGTAAGTTATTTGAAAAATTTTGGGAGTCAATGTTTTATTATGAAAGATAGTCACATTGAGAAATTTGATGCAAAATCTGATGAGGGAATCTTTCTTGGTTACTCTACTAAGAGTAAGGCATATAAATGTTACAATAAGAAAACTATGAAGATTATTGAAACTTCTAATGTGAAGGTAGATGATCTCTCTGGAAAGTCAGAGGGTACCAACAGATCTGAGCTTGAAAAAGATGTTGAGAAACTTGTGATATTGAATCGAAAGCACAGAACAATGAAGAACTGACAAATGGATAATTAGGTGCTCAACTAGTAAGTGATGACAGTGATGAAGAAAATGAAGAACAAGAAGCAAAAGATACAGAACCAGTACCAGTATTGCCTAGGTATGTCATATTAAACCATTCACAAGAGAAGATAATTGGTGATAAGAATGTTGGTGTGCAAACAAGGAGGAAAATCAGAGAAAACACGTATTTGATATCTACAATTGAACCCAAAATAGTCAAGGAAGCACTAAAGATGATGATTGGGTTAATGCAATGAATTAAGAAATAGATCAAATTGAGAAGAATTAGACATGGTCACTTGTTCCTAGACCAGAGGATAAGAATGTAATTGGAACAAAATGGGTCTTTAAGAATAAATTAGAAGAAGGAAAATTTGTAAGAAACAAGGCAATATATAATGCAAAGGGTATGCATAGGAAGAAGGTGAGGATTATGGAGAGACCTTTGCACCAGTTGCCAGATTAGGAGTGAGGATGATACTAGCATTTGCTGCATATAAGGGATTCAAATTTTATCAAATGGATGTCAAATCAGCCTTTCTAAATGTGATTCTAGAAGAAGTCTACATTGAATAGCCAGATGGATTTTCTCTATCTGATGATAAAGACATGGTATGTAAATTACATAAAGAACTATATGGTCTAAAGAAAGCACCGAGAGCATGGTATGAGAGATTACATGCACATTTGATCAAAATCGGTTTCCAATGTACCAATGAGGACAACATTTATTTGAAGACTGATGGGGACAAGATGTTGATAGTAGAAGTGTTTGTAGATGACATAATTTTTGGTGGAAATGATGATATGTGTATGGATTTTGTTGATGTTATGAAAAAGGAATTTGAAATGTCTCTAATCGATGAAATAAAGTTCTTTATTGGGTTACAAGTCCAACATCTAGATGGTGGTATCTTTATTTGTTAGAGAAAGTATGTCAAAGAGGTGTTGAAGACATTCAACATGGAAGATTGTAAACCGATAGGAACACTGATGGTGACACGCTGCAAGTTGTCCAAACAAGATGATTCTTCTGTTGTTTCTGAAAAAGAGTATAGGTCTATGATTGGTAAGTTGCACTATGTTGTTCATAGTAGGCCAGACATTGCTCATGATGTTGGATTAGTTAA
This sequence comes from Cryptomeria japonica, assembly GCF_030272615.1. Lineage (NCBI taxonomy): Eukaryota > Viridiplantae > Streptophyta > Pinopsida > Cupressales > Cupressaceae > Cryptomeria > Cryptomeria japonica. The sequence goes on along the minus strand of NC_081406.1, from coordinate 445,622,340 downwards.
CAGATTTCAAAAAGATCCTAAGGAGACACATTTGGTGGCAGTGAAGAGAATTTTTTGGTATCTCAAAGGAACAATAGACAATGGCTTATGGTATCCCTATAAAGGATATTTTAATTTGGATGTCTTTACTGATACAGTTTGGGCAGGTAATGTGGATGACTGGAAAAGCACAATCGATGGAGCATTTCTTCTTGGGGGAAGATTAGTGGCATGGATGAGAAACAAACAAACATATGTTTCTCAATCTACAGCTAAAGTACAGTATGTTGCCGCATCCATGAATTGCATACAGTCAATATCAATGAGACATGTGCCAGAAGGATTCAAAATAGATATGTCTGAACCGGTGTCTATCTATTGTGATAATACAAGTACAATAAATATTTCTAAGAATCTTTTACTTAATGCTAGAACCAAGCACATTGAATTGAAGTATAAATTTATAAGGGAAAGAGTTCAAGAAAAATAGGTCAAGATGGAATATGTGAAGAGTAAAGATCAAATAGCTAATATCTTTACTAAGCCCTTACTAAAGACTGCCTTTGAATTTCTTAGAGATAAACTAGGGGTTAGACCCCTATACCGAAAGAAATAGAATGATGGACATGCATCAATCCTGTGGATTTAGTGTTTGTTCTTCATTAAGGGTTTATGGGGTTCAAGCTACTCCATGGGGGGAGCAGCTTAGATATAAAGTTCTAATTTAATGATATGATATAATGTTTTGATTTGGTTAGCAGAGATGATGATGACATAAGTAGTAGTAAAGAAGATTGGTGATGCACATATACCTTTGGCATTGCTATGAAACAGAGAGAAGAAAAAGATAATATTGGGAGAAGAACAAGACCATATTTGAGAGAAGAAAAGGATCAGAGAAGTTGGAGAAGTATTGGTTTAGGGGGAGAAGACAAAAGGAGGAGACTGACAGATGATATGATACTGACAAGAAGTAGTAGTGATGGTGTTGCAATCTGATTGGTAAATGATCTGATTGGTGTTTCCATCAATGAAAAATGGGGATAATATTGGCATGATTGGTATAACTAACACAGATGAGGTGATGCAGTTGAAGATTGATGACTGAACTAGTAGAGGATAGAAGACTTTTTGTGATGAAGAGATTGAGATTTTGTGATTAGATGACTTAATTAGTTATTTGTGTTTTCATTGATGGCAACTAATGATTAATGATGTTATTTGATGTTTGGTTTGTCATCTAAGTGATTTAGTCTACCAGAGACAAGGCTTACCGACAATATACATAAGTTTGTGAATATGACTTTAACCAGTATATGAAGAGATGTTTTACTTGAAGCAGATGATTGGTGATGATTGATGATTTATGGTTTGGAATGTAAGCTTTTATCATGGTAATGATTATCTGACCGGAACCGCATCTTGTGACTATTGGCATTATGTGAGCCGGTATGAGGACATAATGACATTGTATGTTGTCATTGATGTCAATATGCTGAAGAGGTGAGAACTGGCATATGAGAGAACTAGTATAACACTGTGAATCGGCATGTGTGCCAAAGTGAAGCGGTGTGCTTGTTCAAAGGTGAACACGCATATGGTTATGGGAACCGGCACATGGAAGAGTTGTATGACTACCGGTTGGTAGTCTCAACTTTAGGGTTTCTAGTTGAAGTGCTTCAAGCCTATTTGGCTCAACCAGTGACTTTGTGCAATGGGTTAGCACGATAACAAAGAACAGATCGTGTTGCCACGTAAGCCTTGTGTGCGTGAAGGATCTTGCATGAAGAAGATTGTTCCTATCTACCTCAGGAATAAGCAAAGTCTATAAAATGGTGATAATGTGTGATGGCTTATCAGTCGCCATGAAATCAGTGGAAAATGAACGATGGAGATTAATGTAGTGTGCTCAACAGTTAGGATTGAACCGTTTGAATTCCTTAACCTAATAGTTTTAGGGTTTAGGGTTTATGCTACCGACCTAACTATTTTCCTATAAGGTCGATGTTGTGACTCTTTCTAGGGTTGTTGGCAAAAGTTGTGTGTGAGTATCCAAGAGAAGGGATACGTGATTCTTGCTAGACCAAAAAGAGAGAAGTGATACCTGCAGAGTGTAAGTGTAGAAGGTGAAGAGGAGCTTAAGTGGATCCGCATTGGCATTGAGTGCTGTTACCAGGTCATTGTAATACCTATTGATCTCTAACCACCTCAACAGTTGGAAAATCCCTTAACAGGGTAGCCTTAACCAGCTTGCTGTAAATCCTTTAATAGGGTAACTCAAAGCTACTAAGTTCGAAGTCCTTTAGCTATTGAGTTCTTGAAATCCTCTAACAAGGTAACCTTTAATATGGTTTAACCCTTAACCGGGTATTGTAGCCATCCCTTAACCAGGTGATCTCTAACAGGATCGGTTCCTAGCAAAACCTATTGTAATGTCTCTAACCGAACAAGGCTCCTAATAGAGCGGACTTCGAAAGAGCTCAAAATAGCTTGTGGGTATTCATCCCCACCGTGGTTTTTCCCAGTTGGGTTTCCACGTGAAAAATATGTGTGTCATGTTTGATGCTTTTATCTTGTGATGCTTTGATATTGTCTGTCAAGCATATGATGGTTCTGTGTTTTATGCCTGTCAATAAAACATGTTGAACTAGCTGTTATTATGATATGATGATAGATTACCTGTTTATGCATAAGGGTGAAATGGTAGTGTAGTCTCGAGCTGAGTGAAAAGCTAAGTGAGTAACCAGTTAATGCTTGTCTCAGACATTCTTAGCTTTACCGATTGCACTCTGTTTCAAACCGGTGTCACTATCTGCCAGTCATTTGAAGTGTCTGCTCTCAAACCGATTTAGGACTGTATTTTTGTCTGTACTGATTCACCCTCCCCCCCTCTCAGTACCGGTTTGGTAATATTTGCTAATCATTGAGTTATCAATTGGTATCAGAGCATCCTCCAGGTCCTCTGTGTTATAAGCTTAACCGCTTGAGGTAAAGATCCCAGTCAAATGATGAAGAGGGAAGGTCCAAAGTTTAATAGGGAAAATTTTAGTATATGGAAAGACAGGATGAAGATATACATCAGAAGCATGGGTGCTCAACACTGGAGCTATGTTGAGAATTCCTATGTTGCCCCTATCGGTACTCTCACCAATGACCAAAAGAGAGAGATGCAGGAGAATGGGAAAGTTATGGAAGCCCTAATTAGTAGTTTATCTGACATTGAGTTTATTGATGTTCAGGATAAGGTAAATCCCAAAGAGGTATGGGATACTCTTGAAAATATCTATGGTGGTGATGAGCATGTAAAACAGGCTAAGGAAGAAAGCCTAATAGGGAAGTTTGAAGATATGTGGATGGTTGATGGTGAGACCATTCAACTGTATGGAATAAGAATCAAAACCGTTGTTGGAGATATCAAGAGTGCAGGTGGTAAAATAGAAGATTCCACTGTGGTAAGCAAAGTCCTAAGATCCCTATTGCTGGTCTATGCAATAAGGGTTGCTGCTATTCAGGAGTTGAGATCAATAGACAAGACCAAGGTATCCCTGGAATCCATCATAGCAAAGTTGATAGCCTATGAGCTAAATAGTTTTGATGGCAGTGTTCAAAAGACTAAATCAACTTTTAAAACTTTTGTTGTACCATCCAAATAAGGAAAAGAAGCTAGCACTAGTGGTGAACCAAGACAGAGTAGAGAAATGGATGATGAGGAGATTTTGATGGCATTTGAAGCTCTCCTTTCCAGGAAACTTCCTAAAGGAACCGACAAATACACAGGTAAGCTACCTTTGAAATGCTTTTCTTGCAATCGGATAGGACATATTGTTGTAAACTGTCCTAATGGCGACATCAAGGATAAACTGGAAAGGTTCAAGAAATTTAGAGGAAACCAGCGAAACTATTTTGTGGCAGTTGATGAAGGTGTCACAGATGAAGAATCAGAGGATGAAGAAAATGAAGATATTGTGTTTGTTGTTGTCAAATAAGACGTGTCAAACAAGAAGGCTCTTGTCTCTCTATTTGATAATTCCAATGAGTGGATATTTGATAGTGGTTGTTCTCACCATATGACTGGTGATCGGAGCAAGTTTCTATCCTTGGAGGAGTATGATGGTGGTGTGGTTCACTTTGGTAATGATGCACCATGCATGGTCAAAGGTAGAGGGTCCATCTCTCTGAATGGAAAGAGTAGTGCTGACAATGTGTATTGGGTTGATGGTCTTAGACACAACCTTTTGAGTGTTGCCCAGCTGAATGACAGTGGTCTCACTCTGGAATTCAAGAATGGAGTTTGCAGAATCAAAGGAAAGAATGGTGAATTGGTGGCCACCGACATGCAGACCAAAGGTAACCTATTTCATCTGAATGCAAGTATAAGTACATGTCTTATGGCTAAATTTGATGATCGCTGGATATGGCATAGGAGACTCTGCCATGTAAACTTTGATAACATTGTGAAGGCTAGTAAGATCAAGGTAGTTAGAGGGTTGCCGGTGCTAAGCAAACTAGATAATACCTTGTGCAGAGAGTGTTAATTGGGGAAAATGTCTTCCTCAACCTTTAAAGGTAAATCTTTCACTGCTGACAACTTGCTTGATCTTGTGCATACTGATTTGTGTGGTCCTATGAAAACTAGAAGTGTGTAGGGTGATAGGAACTTCATGATTCTCACTGATGACTACTCAAGAATGATGTGGGTCACATTCTTGAAAGACAAATCTGAAGCTTTTGTAAAGTTCAAAGCTTTTAGAGCATTAGTGGAGAAGGAAAGCGGTAAAAGGATCAAGTGCCTGAGAACTAATCAAGGAGGGGAATTCACTTCCGGTGAATTCAACAAGTACACTATGAAGGACATGGCATCAAGATGCAATTGTCTGCCCCCCAGACTCCACAACATAATGGCCTAGCAGAGAGGAATAACCATACTATGGTTGAAGCAGCTAGAACCATGTTGATTCAAGGAAAGGTAGCTCACACCTTTTGGAGAGAAGCAGTGAGCGCTGCAGTCTACACAATGAATTGGGTACTCATCAAGAAAGGTAAGGATAAAACTCCTTATGAGTATTGGACCAGTAAGACACCTATGGTTAGCTACTTTAGAATGTCTGGTAGCAAATGTTACATCAATAGGAGTGAACACCAGAGAAAATTTGATGTGAAATGTGATGAGGGAATATTCCTAGGATATTCCACCAAGAGAAAAGCTCTCAAGTGTTTCAACAATAGGACTCAGAGAATTATGGAGAGAATCAATGTAAGAGTTGATGAAACCTTTGAGAAAACTAAGGAAACTAGTAGTGAGCAAGCGGTAAATGAACTGGTTGCAACCTTTTGGGAACCGGTTGTCAGTCAACCAAGTACTAGTAACAGTGTTCCTACACCGGTAGATGTAGATGCTGATACTGATGGAGATGAGGATGAAGAAGAAAAGAAAGAGGAATCTATCAAGACCATTCCTCGGTATGTCAAGCTGAATCATGATCCTAAGCAGATCATAGGAGATAAGGATGCAGGAATCCTTACAAGAATTAAAGTCAGAGAAAACTCATGTATGATCTCTGAATTAGAGCCTAAAACATTCAAAGAGGCACATAAAGATGAAGACTAGATCAAGGCAATGGAAGAGGAACTTGACCAGATAGAGAAAAATGGTACATGGTCCTTGGTACCCAGATCGGAGCACAAAAATGTCATTGGTATGAAATGGGTCTTCAGAAATAAGCTGAATGACGATGGCACAGTGATTAGAAACAAAGCCAAATTGGTATGCAAAGGATATGCTCAAGAAGAAGGAGAAGACTATGGATAAACCTTTGCTCCTATAGCCAGATTGGAAGAAGTTTGTATGCTTCTTGCATATGTAGCTTTTAAAGTATATCAAATGGATGTAAAATCTGCATTCCTAAATGGTGTACTTGAAGAGGAGGTGTATATAGAGTAATCAGATGGGTTTTCCCTATCTGAAGACAATGACATGGTGTGTAGGCTACATAAAGCCTTATATGGTCTAAACCAAGCACCTAGAGCATGGTATGAATGCCTACATTCCCATCTTGTGAAGATTGGATTTGAGAGAACAAGTGAAGATAGCAATATCTACTTGAAGTCTAAAGGAGATTAGATCTTGATCTGTGAGGTATTTGTTGATGACATTATCTTTGGTGGAGATGATAAGATGAGTCATGAGTTTGTAGATGAGATGAAGAAAGAGTTTGAGATGTCACTCATAGGGGAGATTAAGTTCTTCATTGGACTGCAGATCCAGCAGATGAGAGATGGAATTTTTGTCACTCAGTCCAAGTATGTCAAAGAGGTGTTGAAGACCTTTGGCATGGAAGATAGAAAATAGGTTGGTACACTGATGGTGATCAGTTGTAAACTATCCAAAGAGGATGACTCAGCATTGGTTGATGAGAAGGAATACTGATCAATGATTGGTAAATTGCATTATGTAGTGCATAGAAGATCAGATATTGCACATGCAGTTGGCATTACTGCAAGGTTCCAGAAAAGTCCAAGACTATCCCACTAGGTTGTGGTCAAGAAGATTCTTAGGTATCTGAAGGGAACTGTTGACTATGGATTGTGGTGTCCATATAGCAAGGATTTCAACTTGAAAGTGTTCACAGATGCTGATTGGGATGGTAATGTAGATGACCGGAACAGCACAACTAGTGGTGCATTCTTCCTCAGTGGTAGACTAGTCTCATGGATGAGTAAGAAGTAGAGTTGTATCTCTCAGTCTACAGCGGAAGTAGAGTATGTTGTAGCTTTCATGAACTGCACTCAGACAATTTGGATGAAGCATGTATTAAATGGCTTCAAAGTTCCTATATCTGAATTGGTAAGTATATTTTGTGACAATACTAGTGCAATTAATATCTCCAAGAATCAGGTTTTACATTCTAGAACCAAGCACTTTGAGCTTAAGTATCATTTCTTGAGGGAAAAGGTTCAGAACAAAGAGATTGCACTGGGACATGTTTCCAGTATGGAGCAGTTAGCAGACATATTCACCAAGCCTCTCCCAAAGACTACATTTATGTACTTAAGAGGTGAATTAGGGGTGTTGCCCCTTCAGGAGGTAAACTAAAAGCATATGCTCCACATCAGTCAAGTATTGCATCTAGTCAAATTTATTTTGGATTGATGTGTTGAAGGATGCTACTCCTCAGGGGGAGCAACATAATGGAATAGGGAAGCTTGTGCCTCCACCTTGGCATTGTTGTCAAAGGGGGAGAAGATGTGAAGCGGCGAAGATATCTGCAGAAATTTGGGGAGAAGATGTGAAGCGGAGAGATATATTTATATATTGCCATCAATGCCAAAGGGGGAGATTGTTGGCATTATGTGAACCAGTATGAGGACATAATGACATTGTATGTTGTCATTGATGTCAATATGCTGAAGAGGTGAGAACCGGTATAACACTGTGAACCAACATGTGTGCCAAAGTGAAGTGGTGTGCTTGTTCAAAGGTGAATCAACATACAGTTATGGGAACCGGCACATGGAAGCCGTGTATGACTACCAGTTGGTAGTCTCAACTTTAGGGTTTCTGGTTGAAGTGCTTCAAGCCTGTGTGGCTCAATCAGTGACTTTGTGCGATGAGTTAGCATGATAACAAACAAGAGATCGTGTTGCCATGTAAGCCTTGTGTGCATGAAGGATCTTGCATGAAGAAGATTGTTCCTATCTACCTCGGGAATGTGCGAAGTCTATAAAACAGTGATAACATGTGATGGGTTATCAGCCGCCATGAAATCGGTGGAAAACGAACGATGGAGATTAATGCAGTGTGCTCAATGGTCAAGATTGAACCATTTGAATTCCTTAACCTAATATTTTTAGGGTTTAGGGTTTATGCTACCGACCTAACCATTTTCCTATAAGGTCAATGTTGTGACTCTTTCTAGGGTTGTTGGCAAAAGTTGTGTGTGAGTATCCAAGAGAAGGGATACGTGATTCTTGCTAGACCAAAAGGAGAGAAGTGATACCTACAGAGTGTAAGTGCAGAAGGTGAAGAGGAGATTAAGTGGATCTACATTGGCATTGAGTGATGTTACCAGATCATTGTAATACTTGTTGATCTCTAACCACCTCAATAGTTGGAAAATCCCTTAACAAGGTAGCCTTAACCGGCTTGCTGTAAATCCTTTAACAGGGTAACTCAAAGCTACTAAGTTCAAAGTCCTTTAGCTATTGAGTTCTTGAAATCCTCTAACAAGGTAACCTTTAATATGGTTTAACCCTTAACCGGGTATTGTAGCCATCCCTTAACTGGGTGATCTCTAACAGGATCGATTCCTACCAGAACCTATTGTAATGTCTCTAACCAGACAAGGCTCCTAACAGAGCATACTTCTAAAGAGTTCAAAATAGCTTGTGGGTATTCATCCCCACCATGGTTTTTCCTAGTTGGGTTTCCACGTGAAAAATATGTGTGTCATGTGTGGTGCTTTTATCTTGTGATGCTTTGATATTGTCTGTCAAGCATATGATGGTTCTGTGTTTTATGCCTATCAATAAAACATGTTGAACTAGTTGTTATTATGATTTGATGATAGATTACCTATTTATGCATAAGGGTGAAATGGTAGTGTAGTCTCGAGTTGAGTGAAAAGCTAAGTGAGTAACTAGTTAATGCTTGTCTCAGACATTCTTAGCTTTATCGGTTGCACTCTGTTTCAAACCGGTGTCACTTTCTGCCAGTCATTTGAAGTGTCTGTTGTCAAACCGGTTTAGGACTGTATTTTTGTCTGTACTGATTCACCCCCCCCTCTCAGTACCGGTTTGGTACTATTTTCTCATCATTGAGTTATTAGTTATGACTACCGGAAGGCATGTTTCTAATTTTTCATGAAGTTTTGCTAGGGTTTTAGAACCGGTAAAGAAATCATAAAGCTGGTAATAATTTTTGGTATGGCAGTGATTGACATCAAGTCTACATGTTGATGATAATGTGGCACAAACCATGTGAAGTGTTTGAAAGATGTTTTGGCGTGTTTGGAGAGAAAATTTCTTGGGAATGTGCAAAGTGCTTAGCAAAATGAGCTAAGGGTTTGACTTTGTACTAGATTGACTTGTTGTGTCAACTTATGATCAATCAATAGTTGATATTGATTTGTAATTGATTGTAATGTTTGATATGATGATCTCTAATGAGTTGTAAAGATCTGCTATGATCTATGAAGTAATTTAGGGTTTAGTGGCCGACCTAGTGGAAAGAATTATTTATTTTGGCTTAGTTGATGTTTATAGTGTTGGTGGTCTTAGAGAAGAGTGCATACCCATACTAGAGAAGAGTGATATTTGCCTAAGAGTTTCAGATAGTGGAGCATAACTGGATCTGATTTAGCAAGCTAAGAAGTGCAAGTAATAGATCACTTTTTCACTGTTGTTTTTTAATAGTTGTAGCAGATTAAATCCCTTAACCCGATAGGTCCTAATAGGCCTTAATCTTGTAAATCCCCTAACAGGGTAGCTCTCAAAAATAGTGGTAAATCCTCTCACGAGGTTGATCATAACAGGTCATTAAGCTCCTAACTAGACTGCACATCCAAATCCCTTAGTTGGGTGACTCCTAATAGGGCGTATTGTAAGCACCTAATAGGGCTAAGCTCTTAACAAGGCATACTTCAAAAGAGTACAAATCTTTGTGGGTACTAACTCCCATTGTGGTTTTTCCCTATTTGGGTTTCCATGTCAAAAATATGGTGTTTATGTGTGGAATGATTTTCATGTGATGTTATTGATTATCTTTAGTTTATTCATTATTTCTATATACACCAGTTATAGCAGTTTATCAGAGATTAATCAGTGGTTATCGGTACTATTTAATGAATTGGCATATGTGGTAAATGAAGTTATATTTGTTGTAATTTTGATTTGGGTTTAAAGTTTCAAATTGGTGTTAATATTGATTCACCCCCCTCTCAGTATTAACCAGATCCTCATAGAATTAACACCTTATGAATAGGAGGATCTTTAGGAGAGGGATAGATTGATGCAAGGGAGGCTAGGATTCTACCAAAATGTCAAGACAAGATAGCTAAAGGGCCAATGTTTTATCTCAAATTTGATGAGATGCAACAAACATGCTTTCTAAATTATAACATGTGCAACTAATGAAGTAATGATGTTATTAACTAAGAAATGAAACTATATAAGCAAATATTATAATAAATAAATGCATCTAAATCTAAAAATTTAATGAAAAAATTAGATCTAAAATTAAAAATCAAAAGTTATTCAAATGTAAGAAGAGTTAGATTCACCAAAATGTAATATAGTGGAAATGAGGTTCACAGGTATAAACATGCAGACTAGGAATCAAACCCATTCACACCAACATTTCATTAAATCATAATACATAGGCCCAACTTCAAATCCTTATGAGAGCTAGGAACATTGATTGGTTATTATCTTTTGATTTGATTGATTAGATATTATTAAAGATTAAAAATTCAAAAAAAATAAATTAAATGGTGCAAAATCAGCAATAATCAATATAAACAAACAAATGTAGAACTGGAAATGAATTGAGATGTATATAACTAGAAAGGGGATATAGAGAGGAATATGTGTTTTCAACCAAGGCTCAAAATATTTGGAAAATGTATCTAGGCACCCTAGTCCTTTTAGGTGCTTGAGTGCAAACAAACTCCAAACTCGTCTTAGGAGCCTCCAAATTCACTTCCAGTTAATTTTCAAGTAAAAAAACCTAGACACTAGAGATATGTTCCCTAGTCTAGGTGGACTATGGTGCTAGGTGCCTTAGTACTTGCCTTTTTTGATTAATTTTATCTAGTTTCTTCTATTTGTGTCTACATTATGCTCTAGTAACTTCAAACTAAACCTAAAACCTAATTTTGAGCTTGTAAATGCACAAAAGGATAGAAAAATGTTGTTGGGATATATAGGGACTTGAATAATTCAAACCTTAGCTACGCATTAACATCCCCTACAACAATGACAAAAAGAGAGCTTACCCCTAGTCGGATAAAGTCTAAATTCGAAGGAAATGTTGAAATGAAATGATTATACCTCTGATTGATGATGCAATGCTCTTTAGATAAGTCCTCGAAGTTTTAATACAATAAAATGATAAAAAATAATAAAATCCATCATGAAAAAATAGTTGAAGACAAATTGATATAGCTTGATGCTCCTTAGACTTATATTTTCTCTTGAATGAATAATACTCACTCTTGGAATGAATTTGCGAGATTGTGGATGACCAAAATGAATTAAAGGTGACATCTTATATAGGGTTCTCAAGGAATTTTAGCATTTTGGCCAAACTATGATGGTAATTACCCAATATTGAGACCAAATCTAATAATGTTTAGGCCAACACATTACTCTCCTATAATTCGAGCCAAAAATCATTGATCTCTATGACTAGTTGGCAGTGACCCAATGAAATAGGCATTGATTTTTAGGGAAGCGTGTTAATAGCGCTCTAATATTGGATCCAAAATTTATATTTAAATTGATGATATTTAAGTAGGGAATAAAGTGATTTTAAGTTTAAAATTAGATAGAACCCTAGATAAGCTTGAAATATTGTAGGAAAGGGCACACTAAAGTAAATGACCAAAAGGAGCATTAAATTGTAAGGGGTTACAATTTATGACACTACAAGAACAACACATGCACATAAAAACTTTCCAAATCCACATTTAGGTATACAATATGCATAAATATACCTACTAAATAAACTCATTAAAAATATTAATAGTCTCATATTAACTCCCATTGACCCACAAGTCATGACATAACAATTTTCATATCCCACCAAGGGTTAACTCCACAAAAAAGGACACATAGCACCAAGCACACCTTTGAGAGGATCTTACAAGCTCCTCCCAAATGAGTGCCCAAGTGTCAAGTGCAACACTTTCATGTTCCCACACTATACATGTAGTAAGACAACACTCAAACGGCCCCCATAAAGTGACATAGCAAGTTAGGAACTTAACACTTAGGATATAACAAACAAAATATGTATTATGAGAATAAATAAATCAATTGATTAAATGATAGGACTCTCAAGGGTTGAAGAACCTTGATCCCAACGTAATGTCTGTGTCAGTTTTCTTTTTCCATTAAAAGGTAATGTGAAGACGAGTTTTGTGGCTTTAATTAGTAATTTAATATTTAAAAAGAAAAGTGCCGCTTATGTATATTCATTTTAAATGATTTGCATAATTAGGATAAAATATATGTATATGGAAATTAAAAAATATTATTTTATTATTTTATTTCAAACAGGAATGTGTGAATTGGGTTTTAAAAGGGAAAAAGGGATTCATTTTACACAAAAAGTCAATTTTGGAGAATTTGAGTGCATGAAAACCCTCTTTGTGCATGAAATTTGGATTTTGAATTCAAGAGGCATTTGTGAAGGGATTTGAATTATAATTATTGCATTAGAATAGGATTTGGGACCTCATTACTTCTCATTTTCTCTTTCTATTTATTTCCAATTTCTTGTAAATTATTTATATCATCAAAAGAAGCATTTCCTTTAGATAAGGAATTTCATTTGAGTTAGCATTTAATTTGTTATGATTAAATATTATAATTTTTTTAATTTACATCGTTGCCATGCCCAATTTTCTCTAGAATGGTTGTATTGTTTGATTTTACAATAGAAATGGGGTGTTGGACACCTAAGAACCAAAAGGGTATTCTTTGACTTTTTTATTTTTTATTTTAGATTTTCTTGAATTTTTGAGCTATTTTAATGGATGTTGGGCTTTTTTATTGGTTTTTGATGAAAATAAGAAACAGATAATAAATGAAATTATTGTAAAAAATTTATGGATTATAATGCAGAGTGATAGTATATTGTGTGATTTTGGATCATTTTGGATCTCGTTACATGTGATTATTGAGTTTCAAAAGACTACATGCCTATTTGTGAAAACTTGTGAAAATGTAAGATTTGCATTGTTTGATTTTGATTTTGATTCCATGTTCATGAAGAACACAATAAGCTTAGTATTAGGTAATAGAGTGGTTTAAGGGAGTGGCTCCAAATGTGTCCCTGACCCAAAGTGGCATGCAAGAAATCATGGGTGGGGAGTCATTTAATCATGTGGAAATAAATGAAGCATTGGTAATAAACTAATCAATATGACAATGGATTCCCCTCACATACCTTGAGTGCTTGTAAAGGCTAAGGATGATTAATTGGGTAGACATTCTCACTTGTGGAGCACTCAAACTTGTATGATCAAGTATTCTCATTTGTATGATAGTGTACTAGGTACCACATGAGGTCATCCCATCATGCTCACACATATGACACTCCCTAACTAGCTCTCTAGCATCTAGTCCTAGTGTAGCTTGAGTATCACCCAAGAGATGTAACATTAATTTCCATCTTAATTTTTACTCCATGTTATTGTATGATTTGTATACTTTGTGATTGATGTGAGTGCAACAATTTATCCCCAAGTATATATTTTGATTGGTATGTTTGGGTCGTGTGATTACCTCCATAGTGTAGAGGGGTGGTGGTGCAAGAGCACCACCTATGAAGGCATGGGTCAAATTTAAGTTGGTTTTCAATTATTATAGGATGAATTTAATAATACCTCATGGGTCATTGATGTAATTAGTGTAATAGGAATGTGACAAGACGTGACCAAGTTTGGGTCAAACTATCACTTAGGGATGTATAGAGAAATTTTGGTCAATAAGGGTCCAATGGTCCTAATTGTTGAGACCATGTTATTTATGGCCCAATTAAGTCATTTTTAATATAATAAAACCATATTTGATAACTTGGGGGTCCTAAGGTAGTCTAGAGTCTAAGTTGGTTACAAGTTGCAAAAGTTGTCCATTTGTTGTCTTGACAATTTTGCAACTTTGTTTGGTTTTGTACTCCAACGGTTAGTTATTTTGAAAATAAGTTGGAGATGGTTGTGGTAATTTGGGAAGAACCTATAAAGGTCCCAAAGACCAAAGGATTTAATGTTGTTGATAGTTGGAGCAAATATAGGCATCAAAAGTGTTGGAAATTCTGAGTACCATCTGATTTACTATAGATTTCGCAATGAAGGTGGATTGGTAAACATGATTGTGATATAGAAATTGGAGATATAGTAAATTACCTTTATTTTTTCAAGTGGTTGGAATTTTTTAAGTGATCCCTATTTCATTTGGCAAGAAATACTTTATCAGGTGGTCTGAAACCCTTAAAACCTTAGGTTTTGACTAATGTAATAAAATTTGGCCTATCAATTTTCAGTCAAGAATTTTGAAACTATGGAATATGATATCCCTATGTATAATAGGTCAAAATATAATTATCACAAGTTCTTCCAACATTTTGCTGTGTTTGGTGAAGAAACCCTAGGTCTGGCATCATCATGTGACAGACCAGTTGAATGAGAACAGTGTGTGTGAATTGAGTTGCAGAGCATAGGGAAGGGGTTTGAATGCACAAGGAGAGTGTCTTGGAGGTTGTTAGAACATTCCATGGTCTCTAGAAGGTGTGAAAAGGGATTAAGGAACAAGGTTTTGGTAAGTAACCAGTCAAGAAGGCCTAATAGCCCTATTAGCCTTTTTGGTGTAGTATTGGTTGAGTAACCTGCTAATTGGCTAGGAACCTAAAAGTGAGATATTATTGAGAACTCCCAAATGGGTATCAAAAAACCTATTTTTTTTGCATGTATCCTCAAGGTGTCAAAATTTATCACTCGATTTCTTGAAAAGGAGGCCTAATTGAAATTAGGTCTATTTGGGTGCATTTATGTCAAAGTTGATCATTGGATGAACCAAGACCATGGGAAACTATTTCATTTGTGTGGAAATATTGTATGGAAACCCCTCCAAGGGTCAATGTGTTGGTTTTTTCAAGTGGGCCATTCAAACCCCTAATCACTAGTCAAGCCCACTCATGTATTCAAAGGTGTGGGAAAACACCAAAGTCTTGAGACTATAAGTTGATTGTGTGAAGGATATATTGGAGCCTTTGAGTCTCCTAGAACCTTCCTAAGACTTGTTGGGACATCGGATTGGCCTTTGGGTGTTTTGGATCTCTTTAGGTAGAGCTTTTGGGTGGTTCTTTACATTCTATCCTCTCTCCTCATCCGGTGGACCTATAGGTTCCACATGGTTGGGCAATATGTAAAACATTATTGGGGATCAGAGGCTTTGGAATCAAAGTCAACATTGGACTTGTTGGAAATTGACACTCATCTAGTGGTTTCTAGTAGCTTCTGGTGGCTGATTATTGATTTAGGGTTGTCATTAATGGAAACTCTTCATGGAGATCCGATCTGATGGTCACAATTCTTCTTATCCAGAAGCATGTGTTAACCAGTAGCTAATTAACCAGTATTTCAAGAAGAATGGATCATTCTTGGGTCCGGAAGCTTTCCGGTGATTAGTGTGCACTGAATCATGTTCTTGTTGATTGGGTCGACATAGACACGTGATTTTTCTATTTTTTTGGTGATCCACACTTATCTTTTTGGATCTGATTAAGTTGACATGTGACTACACATTACACCTTCAGGCCAACATGGTAAACAACCTATGTTGTGAGTGTTAGTATATAAGTTTGGTGTGGGTGATCTTTTTGGTGTATGGTGTGATTATATGCGAGTGAGAGGTGATCGAGAATCCATTTTGGCATAGTTTCATGTGTGCATTTTTGATCTGGTAGCTTACTAAGATAGAGTATAGGGAAAAATAGAGTAGAACAGAGAATGTGATCCAGTCAATGTATTCAACACTCAACCGAAACTCATCCAGGCATTTTAGATGCTATTTTAAAGTTCATACATTGTAATTCATCACTGTGAAAACTTTGTAAGTCAGTGAGACTTCCCTAAGGGTTGTAGCCTTCTAGGTTATTGTAATTGAGTAGTGAGCTCTAGGCAATGTGCCTAAATCCTCATGCATTCCCATTTTGTAATATTATTTTTCTATTGACCATAGTGGAATAATATTGTGGGTTCAAATCCTACCGTGGTTTTTCCCATTTGGGTTTCCATGTAAAATACTGGTGTTATGATCTTGTGGTTGTTTGTTTCATTTATCTGCATTTTATTTTTAAGTGTTTGTATCTGATGGTTGAAAGTTAATTTTGAAAATCTACAAACCAGTAGATCACTGATTCACCCCCCTCTCAGTGATCCCTGATTCCAACAAATTCAAAGCTAGTTCAACAAGGCTTGATGAGATGCTGGAAAGTCAAAGACATGACTACAAAGAAAAATTCAAAGCTAGCTCAACAAGGATTGATGAGATGTTGGAAAGTTAGAGACATGGAAAGGACATGCAAGGATGTGGATTTGAGAAAGGTTAATCCTCCGGATTTGGGCAAGGCAATGCTAAACCTGATCAAAAGAAGAGAAAGAACTCTCTAGCAAGTCAACCTAATGCTCCTAAATTCAATGGTAGATGCTTTACTTGCAATAAATTTGGTCATATGGGTAATCAATGAAAAAGTAGGATGAATAATAGAATGAATAACATGAACAATGTTCCTACCTTTATCAGTTAGTGCTTCATATGCAATAATTTTGGTCACAAGTCAAAAAAGTGAAGAGCAGTAATGAATAACTTTCAGAACAAAAGATGTTATGCGTGTGGGATGTTTGACATATCTCTAATCAATGCAAGACAAGACAAAATTAGATGAACTTCAGACCTATGCAGAATAATGTTGTTTGTTGTGTATGCAACAAAATCAGTCACATTGCAAAGTACTGTAGAAGAAAGAACAATGTTCCGGTAGACAAGAGAAAATTAGATGAGAAGGGAAAAGTGAAGGTAGAAGATATCAAAGACAAGCATAAGAATATGTGGGTTAGAAAAGATGAATCTAAAGATGACAATGGGTTTGGACCCAAATCCAGTACATGATCTTCATCTGATAACTAGGGCTTTATGCCTTAGGGGGATCTTTTCATGTAGATTCTAAGAACCCCCTCTTTGGAGATCTAAAATCAATTCTAGAAGGTTGCAAAAGGATTGAATCATGTATATAGATGATATCTGGAAGTTTTAGTAATTATTTGATGCTTCGGTATGCAACTTCATGAAACTCATGCTAACCAATTGTTGCATTTGTTACAGTGGAAAATTAGGTTTTCAAAGGATAAAAGTGAATTCAAAAGTTTCATTTTTCACAATGTGATCAAGCAACTAGAGAAAAGAGGAGAGCAAAGTGATTTGGTGATTTTAGTGACTCCAAAGCAAATTTTAGCGCCCGATTGTGAAGCAAGGTATTTATCTGTTCAGGATTTCTATTTTCACAAACCTTAGAATTTGAAATGGCTCCAACTTTTGGTATTGCTACCCCATTGGTGGTTGAGATTAAGGATAGGGCCCGACCTGTTTTCAAGAAACACCCTTTCAAGTTGAGGATGATCCAAAAGGTGCATTTTCATTGGTACCCTATGGCATTCTTCATAACGAAGATAGAAGGGCTTACATTCATTGTGATCTTGAGGAGATTTTAAAATGGGGACATGCTGGATCTTTACAACAAACGTTTGGTTGATGGTTGGGGAATCTCAAACCTGAATACAAGGAGCTTTAGGACAAGGGTTTCTCGTAGTTCATTCACTTTCCATTGTTCAATGAAGCAAAGTGGATCTGGTACATTCTTAGTCAAATTCATGACAAATTTATCTCGCTTGACAGGCCACACAAAATCACCAAGTAAGCGATTCGAGTTGTGATAGGCCTAGATGAAACCAGTGATGTGCCCAACTTGAGGAAAGTGTCGAATGATATGGTGATAGCTACCAAAGGCTCCAAATTTGATAGTAGATCAATGACCATAAATGACATTCTGGAGAATGATGTGAAATTTGCATCAATGGTAGTCGGTTACAAGGTTTACTAGTCAAGCAGGTACAACTTTGTCTTCGGTACTACTATTTACTCCACATATCAGATGCCCAAGGAAGACAAAAGGTATGATCTGTGCACTACCCTTCTGAATGAGTTGTTGATAAATTTGAAGAAGATTAAGCTGGATAAAAATAATACATTCACATATGGCATACTTGTTATTTTCTTAGCTTTATACTTCCTGAATGAGATACCCTGTGTAAAAGGAAAGGTCCAATGTACCTATGATAGATCGGTGGCCATGCACATCAAAGAGGGATTATGGGGAGTTGGTGATGAAACAATGAGGATATATTCTCTCTAGGGATAATTAAAATCCTTTCAGACAACAATGAAAAGCAGGGAAAGAATCCCTAAAGAGATTGTTGAAAAATATGAGCAAACCATATGCTTCATGGTTGACAAGGATCAGTGTCTGATGGAAGTAGTGAAACCTAGAATCATATGGATCATTCCCATGGGATATGAAATTGACTCCATTACACTTAAGGCATATGCCCAACACCTTCTGAGTCAAGCGGTGGACCCTAAGGAAGGGAAATTCAGAACATTCAAGGAGAAAGACCTTGAATTGCATAGATAATTCACCACACCAACCAGAAAAGGAAAAGTTACCAAGATGGTAGAGGAAATGACTTCTTAAATGGGTTTCACCCAAGAGGAGGTGAATAAGGAAAGGGAGAGACATGCACAGAAAGAGGCCAAAGAGGAAACCAAGAAACCTAAGGTTGATCTAGTTTTTCAAAGGTCCAAATGAAACCAAGTCTGCTCCTACCCCAGTGGCACAATCAGCAAGACCTAGCCCATTCGAGAAGGGTGTGTTGAAGCAGAAAGAGAAGCCTAAAAGGACCTATGTTGCAGTATCTCTAGTGGCTTTAGAAACTGATTCTGATGAGGAAGCAGGTAAGGCAATAAAGAAATGAGAGTTTGTGAGAGTGGTGAGGAAGATGCAGTCTGGTGGAGCCCAAAAAAGAAAGCAGACAAAATCTAATCCTGCTCCTACCAAAAGATCCAAAAGAGGTAGACAGGTCAAAATTCAACTTGACAAAGACCTTGAGTCTGGTGACTTATAAGGTAAGTACACAATTGTTCCTCCACTATCAATAGATCAACTAACTGATGAAATAATAGTTGATAAAAATTTAAAGAATATTGGAGATTATAATGAGAATTTAGATGAAGTTGATCAAAGAAAGATTGAAGAAGAAGTCATACTATATTTACACAATTTTAGAAAAACATTAATTGAATTAGAGATGACCTTTCCAAAATATTTGTACAACCTTATAGGTGTAAGAAGAATAACTGCAAGTAAGATTGATAGAGAGATGAAAGAGAGAGAGCTAGTAAGTGGTTGTACTTATATTACTCATGGTGAAGCCAAGAGGCTAATTGAGGAGGCAAATAAGAAGGAATTGTGAACCAAGAATAGGATTAACAAATTGATGATTAGAAATGTGGAAGAGGTGAGGAAAGAAACAAAGGAGATTTGGAGAAAAATAATTCAGAATGACCCTCTGTACAAGGATGCATTCAAACCATCTCAGTCGGAAGAGAAGCAAGGCATTTTTCAAAAGTCAGAAGAATGAAACTCAAATTGAGGATCACCCAGAAGACTAAGGTAACACTAAAATTGATGTTGAGATAGGTGATGCTCCTCTGGTGGTGGACAACTCTACAACCCCTGAGATCCAACAGGTTGATATTGCACCAAGTGGCAACAATGGTGCAAAAGATAAAGGGGATGGTGAAAAGAAGAAGGATGCTATGTCTACAAAGGATAAGGTTGTCGAGGTTTATAAAGGTAAAGGAGTGGCTGACCTAACAATTGTCACTCCTGTTATAGGGACCCCACCTCAGATCCCCATTAATCTTGGAAAGATGTCTCCTGTAGAGAAGCTCATGCTCGCAATTGTTGTCCAATCCCAGGCCAGTCAAGATCTGGTGAAGTCAGAATTAGAGGATAAAAAGCTAATTTTGATGTGATTAGATGTTTTGTAGAAGGTGGCTCCAAATGTATAGTTAGATTCAAATAACAACCCCTCCAGTAAATTGTTACAATTGATTAATAGTGTAAATACAAGTTTTGATTCTTTGGAGAAGACAACTACTTAGAAAATTTTGGATAAATTTAAGAATGTTAGGATACAAAATTTTTGGAAGATGATTGAGGATGATAGAATAAGATTAAATAAGAGATTGTAGATTATTTTTCACATTGTCAGAAGCCAGTAAATTCTACAAATCTTGCCTAGTTTTGCCTAAATTCGCTTTAGATATTGACAAGCAGACAGGTCTTTGCTAGGACAAGCTTGTTGGCATTTCTCAATACTTTGATCCAAATGTAACTTTAACCAGAAGTATTGAAGGGAAGATTATAGCTCTAAATGATCAAATATCAAGCCTCCAAGTGGACAAGGACATAATTTTGAGAAAAGTAGGTGAACTTCAGAACCTGATTGCCCCTCAGTTGGATACTATGTTGAGTAGTAAGGTAGATTGCATGAAGGAGATGGCCTGGCCTATGTCATTTGATCTAAGGGAGTTAGAGATTCACACTACTATATTTAGTGCATTTACCACTATTTTGGATAACCTGAAGAGTGGGTGGGATACTCACCTAGGATTTTTTAAGACTATTTATGATGACATCTTCAAGTATTTATAAAGTTTTTGGTGAATATCTCTGTATATATATGTTGGAAAACACCCCATCTTTGGAATTTCTTTCAAAGAGGAAGAGGAACGGTGAAAAATGTATAGTATTGAAGAATGGAATTCTTTGTCTAAGGGGGGGCCTTAGAAATTCTTTTGATTCTTTTGAACCGATGTACAGTGCTCAACACTTGGTCATTTTTCATGAGTGTTGCCATCAATGCCAAAGGGGGAGATTGTTGGCAATTAGTACTCATCTGGTGGTTTCTAGTGGTTTTCGGTGGCTCATTATTGATTTTGGATTGTCATTTATGGCAACTCTTCATGGAGATTTGATCTCACGGTCACAATTCTTCTTATTCGAAAGCGTGTGTTAATTGGTATTTTAGGAAGAACAAAGCATTCTTGGGTTCGAAAGCTTTCTAGTGATTATAGTGCATTCAGTTGTGTTCTTGTTGATTGGGTTGACATAGACACATCATTTTTCTATTGTTTTGTTGATCCAAACTTATCTTTTTCAATCCAGTCAAGTAGACATGTGACTACACATTACACCTTTAGGCTGACATGGTAAATAACCTATTTTTTGGTTTCCAGTATATAAGTTTGGTGTGGGTGATATTTTTGGTGTATGGTGCGATTATATGCGAGTGAGAGGTGATCGAGAATTCATTTTGGCATAGTTTCACATGCACATTATTGATCTAGTAGCTAACTGATATAAAGTATAGGGAAAAACAAAGAAGAACAGAGAAGATGATCCAGTCAGTATATTCAACATTCAATCAGAACTCATCCAAGCATTGTAGATGCTATTTCAGAGTTCATACATTGTAATTCATCTTGTAACAACTTTGTAAGTTAGTGAGACTTCCTTGAGAGTTGTAGCCTTCCAGGTTATTATAATTGAGCAATGAGCTCTAGGCAGTGTGCCTGAATGCCTGTGCATTCCCATTTTGTAATATTGTTTTGCTACTAGCCATAGTGGAATAATATTGTGGGTTCAAATCCCACTGTGGTTTTTCCCATTTGGGTTTCCATGTAAAAATATGGATGTTATGATCTTGTGGTTGTTTGTTTCATGTTTAAACATTTTAGTTTTAAGTGTTTGCATCTGGTGGTTGAAAGTTAAGTTTGAAAATATACAAACTGATAGATCATTGATTCACCCCCCTCTCAGTGATCCTTGATTCCAACAAGACTCTCTACTTATCTTTCTTCTATGCTTTCTAGTTATTTATATTCATGAAATGTATAATTCAACAACCTTATGTCCTATGCAATATAAAATTGTGATATGGTTTATTGGACCTTCTCCAATAAGGATTTGTAATAAAATTTAAATGATAATAGTTTATCTAGTTTTTGTGTATCAATGTTAGTACCAAGCAAAAATAATCTTGCATCTTTTCTTTTCATTTTTAATGTCATAAAATAGTTAAAATGAATGTGGCAACCTTCTTTTGGGTTTAAAATGAATCTAGTGAGTTGTTGAGTCATCTTGGAGGATGTTGTAGATTAATCATGTCATCCTAATTTCTTGTGTTATCCTATGTCTTGTTGTGACATTTTAGAGTTTGTTTGAGGCCTTTCAGAGTGTCATATAAAATCTTATAAATGTGAAAAATTCTAGTTATTTCATATTTATTCATGCCCTTTCTTAGGGTAGGAGTTTAGGTTGATGGTAAGATCATTATGCATCTCCCCATCCTCTCTTTTTGTGTGTTGGTGGCATCTAGTTTCTAGGGGAACCATTTTCCTTCCTTCTTCCCTCGAGTCTTCTCTTAGCATTTTTTATGTTTTAGAGGATTTATTGGAACCTCTAGATTAGTCTATTTATTAGTGGTTTCTAGGAGGTCAATCCCTACTTTTGGATTTATCATTGGCCTATAAATTTGTATGTTAGAGGGACACCACCACAATAGACTATCAATAGGATTTATTAGGACACCAACACACTAGAAGGACACCAAAACACTCAGAGGAATCCAATGCCAAAGTGAGACACTAGTAAAACATGCTATTGTCTTTCTGGGGTGCTAGTGTCCTAGTTGGGTACCCTAGTCCACTTGGGGCACTAGTATCCTAGAAATTTTAGAGATGAGCATTTTTGGCCCCTAGATGGCAAAACCTTGTACTTAAATTTTATTTGTTGGGTCCTAAAGAGTCCAAGTAACCTCTAAGGTGGCCCATTTGTGTAATAATTTTAAATTTATGGTGTATTTTGTATCAATTTGTGTGCTTTCATTTGTAGATGGTCGATTATTGCACCTAGGATCAAGGAGATGGCCACAATCATCTTGTTATGTCTTGTAAAGTCTTGTGAAGTCTTATAAGGGTCAAAACCCCTTTTTTTATCATCCCTGGTGTGTTTCAATCTTTCCTCCATTGTTGGTTGGTGTTTTCAAACCAAAATCTTCAGCTTGTGTGTCATTGAGATGCAATAGGATGTCATATATTTGTAGTTTGTGCTAGTGGTCTTTTGAAAGTTGTTAATACTTAAATATTTCAAAAAAAAATCATCCCATATTTTATTGTCCAATTTTCTTATGGTTTCCTTGGAGAAGCGCTAAATTTATCCCCTTTTCTATTAAAAAATGGTCCCAAAGGAATTCATGTTCGACTCATGTATGTTTTTTTTTATAAATTTAATTTTGTCAATTGGTTTGTGGAGAATTTTACCTTTTACAGCCATGTTTCACCTTTTTCTTATTACTTTTTTTTTATATGTGGATGTTGGGTTCAAAGTATCTTGAACTTGGAACCCATGTCCTAGTTTAGGAATAGAGAGATATGCTTAGATATAATTCTAACTAATGCTTTAAGAATATATTTTTTCATAATGTTCTAGCTAGAAGAGATTAAGAATCTATCCAATTTGACTTGTATGAGGTTGTTTATTTCTCTTGTGTTGTTTCACTTAAAGGAGGAACATTCTAAATTAATATTAATAAGACCTCCTTTAACAAAGAACATGCTATTAGTAACTTCTAAGATTCCTCCTATTTTGTTGATGGGTATAGTGGAGTTTTGAAGTTCCTTGAAACCATCCATTTAACATCATGGTAATTCTATTTAAATTTGATTAATTCCTCCCATAATAATAATCTTTTTTTTAATTATAGGAGCATAGATGGTAGAGAGTATCCAAATGTCACCAATTATTTAAATGTTCTTGAAAAGAAATTTCAAGAAATTTCTATGCATAGATAAGAGGTTACCTTCTAATAAAGAAAGGTTTCACATAATGATGATACCCCTAAAGTTCCTTCTACTTCCATTTCTTGAAATATTTATCTTGGGCAAATATTCAAGCTAATAGGTAAAAAAGAACTCAATGAGAATTTGGATTCTTGGAGTAGGAGAATGTCTAGTTTTATATACTTAAGAAAACTCTTATGGATAACTTTTGAGGATTATTAAGCCCTCTTAAATTCTAGGATGTGATCAAAAATTTTCCCCATCTTGGAGAATTCCAGCTCCAAGGTAGATTATTTCCTGTTAGCAACATACTTTGTTATTTATTTGACTCCAAACTTTAATCTTTTTCCAAGTTGAGTATTTTTCCATATTATTTTTTGTTGAAACCAAGGCAAGACTAAGAGGGGGGGTGAATCAATCTAAACAAAAATTAGTGCAACACATAAATAATTAATCAACAACACATGAACACCAAGATTTTATATGTGGAAAACCCAAATAGGGAAAAACCATGGTGAGTAGCTTTCCACAAAATATATCCACTATGTACATCAAATTATAATGAATGAGATCATTTCTCTATACTTGTAGACCAAGGCTAACTGCTCTTGGGGAAAGATACAAAAGATGAATTGCAAACTTGAAGCTAACTACAATAGGGCAAGATATGAAAATTGATTTGAAAAGAAGAATCTCCTAATCATGAAGCTATCCTTGAAATCTATGACCAACATCAACACACACAAATCAAATCTTAATTGTCAGAACTTTGTCTCATACCTCTACCATAGTCTCAAAATATCTTGCATATCATTCAAATACAACTCTTCTTCTCTACTCTTCATTGAATTTTGATGACTATCTTTACACCACAAACTTCATCTTTCTTTCTCTTCTCTACTTCACATCATCTACACACTCATCCTAATCATCATCAATTCTTTATATACAAGATAGATCATCAAATCTTGAATCAAGTCAACCTAAAACAAAATACACCTTTTGGACAAAAACACATGTCTATCCACTCTAGGAGAAAGAGGAGACCAAAACACATCCTCCAAAGATTAATTCACTGATTCACAATCACTGGAACATAACCAACACACAACACATCCATATAAGCAATTAATGGTCAAATATATCCTCCAATTCAAATAAATAGTAATATGGATCTCCACATACTTCAGTGAGACCCATAACACATCACATTACCTTCTAGAAATCATAATCGGAGCCAAAGATAGGCTTAACATAGAATACCACAACTAGTTATGAACAATATCACAACATCTGGAGAGTATAAAGATATTTTTGAAACATCAAATTAACATATCCAAAATGCCAAAAACATAAACAAAGAAGATAAAAATATCAAACAATATAAGCAACACTTTTCAAACCCAAACACTTTTGGAACTACCAATAGAACAACTGCAACATCAACACAACAAGATAACTCTGCACTACAAACATTTTGAACCAACAACTCTATGGAAGAACAAGTTTGACCTCAATGACAACCAAAACAACACATACTTCAACAATATCCCCCTTTTTTATTGATGACCACACTTAACTAAACTTAACACTCAACCAATCTACAAAACAATAATGCTCTATCAAAAATACTACAAATACTACTCTATCTCAAAATTTCTCAATCTCTCCCAAAACCAAAACTGCTCAATCTCTTCCAAAACCAAAACTGCTCATCTCTCCCCAAAACCAAAATTTCTCAATCTCTCCCCCTTTTCCATCAAAGACCAAGGCCATAGTAACACTACACACTCCACTTCTCCCTTTGAGAGAAAGCACAACATCAATCCAAGAAAATAAATAGGCATGAAAGCTCCCCTTGGAAAGATGCATTTCCATAATGCACCTAGCTAGAAGGAGGAGGGGAAATAATCCCAAGAATCTCTCAAAGAAACTCAAATATATTCTTTACCAATACCTTAGGGAAAATATCTTCAACCTGTTATTTTATAGAAATGTATTCCAATCGAACTTTCTTCTCAACAACCTTTTCCCTTAAGTAGTGATATCTGATTGAAATATGTTTTGTTATTGAATGCATAACTAGATTCCTTGAAATGTTTATTGCACTTTTATTATCACACATAATAGGAATTGCTTCATCATATGTTACCTTGATATCTTAAGAGTTTGTCTCATCCACATTACTTGAGTACAACAAGATGTTGTTACAATATACTTTTCTTCAACAATAGAAAGGGAAACTAAATCATGTTACTGAACTAGGAGACCAATCTGTCTCCTAAAAGGAAAACACTGCCACTAGTACTCTTCTGGTCGTCAACACTTCTAGTCCAATCTACATCAATATAATAATTTCAACATGAAATATCCACCTTTTTTTATCAAAGTCCAAAATCCACAATACCTTTCAAATATCTAAAAATTCTTTTAACAGCTTGCTCATACGTCACCTTTGGATTTGTTTGAAACATAGCTACTAAACAAATAGCCTACATGATATCTAGTCTGGACATAATCAAATACAACAATCCACCAATCGTTGATCTATACTTCTTCTATCGAACCTCCAGATACATCATCTTTTCTCAACTTGCATCCAATGGTTAAAGGAGTTGTAATAGGTTTATAGTCATCAAAACCAAATTTATTAAACATCTCTCACATACTTGCTTTATGAGATAAAAATTCCATTTTCAGATTAAATAACTTGTAACCAAAGAAAGAAAGACAACTCACATATAATTGACATTTCAAATTCTTTTTGCATCTCTTTAGCAAACTCTTTACATAAACTATCATTTCCTCTAAATATAATATCATCAACATAAACTATAACAATCAACAAATAATCTCCATCAATATTGAAATAAAGATTACTATCTGTTGTACCTTTCTCAAAATTTTGTCAAAACAAATACCTATATAATCTTCCATACTAGACTCTAGGTGCCTGTTTGAGTCCATACAATATTTCTTCAATTTGCACACCATATCCTGATCATCTATCAGTCTAAATCCATTTAGTTGCTCAATGTATAATTCTTCTTCTAGATCTCCATTAAAAAATGTTGATTTGACATCCATCTAATAAACTAAAGTTCTTGTAAGAAAAAAATGCAATAAACATATGTATAGCTTCCATCCTTTCTACTGGAGAAATTTTTTATTCAAAATATGCCTTATGTTTGAGAGTATCATTTACATACCAATATTTCTTTATTCCTTGTAACTTGTCCTTTCTCATTTAGCTTTTTCCTAAAAACCCATTTAGTTCCTATCCCATTCTTATCCAGCAATCTAGGTACTAGCTCCCAAGTCTTGTTATCCTGTATCTAATTTAGTTCTTCTTCCATTGCTTTTACCCAACTTTCATCTTTACTTGCTTCCTCATAAGTCTTTGGATTAGTCATTGATAGAAAACAATAATTGACTTGTTCTTGAGCTTCTGTAATCTTCCTTCTTGTCATAACACCTTTTTTCTTATCTCCCATTATCTGGTTTTTTGAATGATTCTTCTGAACGTACTTAGTAGTAACTTTTTCTGAGTCTTCCTCTTCTTCTTCTTCTTCATCATTTATTTCCTTCACCTTGTTCTCTTCTAGATCACTTGTCTTCTCTATAATTTCTACAAAACGCTCAACATCAATCTTAGTCTGGGCCAAAAAAACATTTGCTTTCTCTCTTATCCTTGATGTAGTATACATTTCCACATGTTATAACTCTTTCTGCAACTTTTTTACTAGTCTTATCTTTATTTATCACACATCTGATGCTACTATATAAAACTTCATATCCCTTTCTACACATCTAACTCACACTTAAAAAATAATGTCTTAATCCTTCAACATAATAAACATCATTAGTTTTATGCTTGTCATCAATAGAAATACTTCCAATACCTCAAATAGTTGCTCCAATCTTCTTCAAAAAAATTCACTGATCTACCATCATATTTCTTGAGATTAATAAATTTGTCTTTATCACTGGTCATATGATTTGAACATCTGGACTCAATAATCCATGTATTTGGTTCTATCTTAGCATGCAATGTAGTCTTATCCTCTTCTGGTTTCTCCAAAATATTCTCCTTTCCTTTAGTTTCTAAAAACAAGGATTCTTCATTTGAGTCTGTTCGGTGAAAATTTTGTAAACTGATGAAGGTTCACAAAATGTGTGTTTCACGATAGCACATAGAATGATATCTCTCAGAAGAAAAGATATAATTCCTCCTAATTATAAGGGAAGGCTCCCCCTTGCTACTGCATTTTTTTTTCTATTTTCCTACCTGCTAACTTTACACTAATCCAAGGTACAATAATAACTTGGTTCTCTTGTTTCAAAACCAGTTATATCAAATTCTCTTTTAATAATAGACTTTCCCTTAACTTAAATAACTTTGAAAACTTGCAGTAAAATTATACCAACTAATTTGGTAAGTAAAGTATCCGTGAAAGAACAAAGTCTTCCATTACTTTCCTTTTCTGAAAATGACCTAGGGACAGGAATTTGCACACTTAAGAACTCAAAGATTCTTTCTATGTATGAAGATTCCTATCAACCACTATAACCCAAATATATTATCATCTCAAAGACTAAAAAAGATTCTTTCTTGTATTTCTAGCTCTTGAGAGAAGACATCTATGGTGCTATCTACTTCTATCTTCACTGCATCAAGATTGTTGACAATAGTACAAGATGAACTTACGAGTTGTGTGCCTTGACTCAGCATTCAATCCATCCATTCTATTATAACTTTTCTTCATGATTCTTCTTGCTCAACTCTTTTAACAACTTATTTGTCCAAGGATGAAGTCACTGGTTCAACAATTTCTAAAGATTTGGTCACTTTAATAAGAATTGAGTTGAGTTGCTCAATTCATGTTTTGAGTTGATCCTTCTTGACCTCATCTCTATCGTACCTTGCAAAAAGAGCTTCCAAAGCTGATATGGCATCACTTGAAGCATAATCATGAGTTTGTTCTCCTAATTCAATCCTTTGAATGACATATCCTTAATTTTGGACTTGACCAATAACTACATCTGGAGGAGGAACAACATCCTCAACATACTTGTTCCTATTCTTGTAAACCTTTACCCTTGGAAATTTTTTATCGTTCTTAATAGTCTTGAGTTTGACAGGAAAAAGTTGGTTGAAATCAAAATATTTAAGAGAGACAACCTGCTTCTTTCTCTCTGGTGCATTAGACATCAACCAAGGTAGTAAAGTCAAATCATCATTCTCACTTGCTACCACATCCTAAGAGAGACTAATAGAATCCTGAATGGTGGTGGTTACTATAGGAGAGGTCATTGTATTGACATGGGGATGATTATCAAGGGATGATTAATTGGATCTAGGGACTACTTCATTCATAAATTTATCAAAATCATCCATCATGGTTGCAGAAACTTCAAACAACGAGGTAAAATAAAAAAATACACTCTCAATATTGTCATGTGACATGTCTAAGTGTAAGGTACATGGATAACACTTGAAGGAAAAATACATGTGACCTCTAGAGGCTCAAGCTGAGAAGTAGAAAAAGGATAGATGAAGGATAAGATACCCGAAGTAATGATTCATATGCTCGTGGAATTTCTTCTTCATCAAATTAATTTTGTTCTTGATTACCCTCTTGATCAGATATTAACTATTCATTATGATGTTCACCCTCTTCTTGTTCACTTGGTACTTCTAACTTTGATATCTCCTGAACATTAGAACTTGAGGGTTATCCTTGAGCTTTTCCTTTCTTAAAACCAATTATGAACTTCAACTTAGGAGCCTTTATTGAAGTGGCAGGATCCTGCTTGTTCTTAGTTCTAATCTCTAATATTCTTCCCATAGGGAAAATAGTTACATCATCAAAATTAGAAGAGAAAGGTTTCATGGGAACACCATGCAAATATTACCAAATATTAGTATTTGTTAGAATACTTTGAAATCATTGTTGATAGAGGTAAATTAATCCTTTTGTGACCACTAAATGAGAGGCAAAGGAGTAGAAGAAACTTTATTCTTCTCATACATAGGATCCAAGATATCACTGCCTTCCTCCAAATCATTAGGAACATTGGCAAGGCCAAAAGTTTCAATTTGTTCAATAGTTAGTCAGCAATAGTCAAGTTTCCTTACATCATGCTCTAACCTACAATTAGCCCAAACATCTTGAATTTGATGCTCATGTACATATGCCTTCTTCAACTTATTTCTCATTCCTCTATAATCAAACTCCTTCTTAGCTTTGAATAACCTCATGGTAACCCTTCTCATTTCCTCCTCCATTTCTTTGGCTTTGAAAATGGAAGTAATGGAGTATCTACCAATGGAAAGAGAAAATTTAAGACCTGTCTTTTGAGAACCTGATTGGGCCTAATGTATAACATCCATCTAATGAGTTATTTCCATCAATACAATCTTATCAAAAACATACCTAGGGAGCATGAAAGGCTCACCAGTGAAACAACCAACCCTGTGTTGGCTAGTTGGTCAACACCTCCTTGGGGTTCATGAAATGGCTTCCTCCCATCTCCCATGGATCCATGTCTCATGATTCTCTCCCATTCGTTGACAACTTGAGATTTTGGCATAACGACAATAATGATTCCAATAATTGGTATCAGATCCCTGGATTATGGGTTTGAATCTCACGAGGTCACCTTGTGGTCTCCTTAAAAGAAGTGCACAAAACCCCAATCTATTCTAAGGGGGGGATTGTTGGCTAGTCGGTCAGCACCTCCTTGGGTTTTGTGGCATAGCCTCCTCTTGCCTCCCGTG
Organism: Cryptomeria japonica; assembly: GCF_030272615.1. NCBI lineage: Eukaryota > Viridiplantae > Streptophyta > Pinopsida > Cupressales > Cupressaceae > Cryptomeria > Cryptomeria japonica. The sequence continues at coordinate 445,591,838 of NC_081406.1, read as the reverse complement.
GATCCTTGTCTCTGGCTGCTCTCCCGTTCATTGATAGCTTGAGCTTTTGGCATAATGACAATGGTGATTCCAACACCCTGAGGTATGTGAAAGTCAAAAATTGGAGGAACATGCATCCATATTGGTTAACCAATTCCCAATCATGATCAAACACCCTTTTATTGTATAAATTCTTGTTCAACATAACCATATAATAACCAAAGAATGTATCACTTATACTTTAGAAATGACTATGAGTATTCTGAAGAACCAACTGGGAATAATATTTATGTACCTCAATCTGTCTCCTATCACCAGTTGTAGACAATCCTAAAAAATGTCTCATTGAAGTTACAACATACACCAAGTATTAAGTCATATAGAACTTGAGCGTGGTAGGTACCTTGGTGAGTTGTTCACAAATGGCATCACTAATCCGTTTTCCCCAAAATATTTTCTCTTTGTTTTGTCTGATCACATGAATTTATTGATACATCCATTTATAGAAGGTATTAGAGGTAGGTAGACCTTTCACTCTGATCAAAAGAGATCAAATCATTGACATCTTTAATGAAGTCGCATCGACGAAGATTTTTTGGCCATCTTGAAATAGGTCTTGGGTTCTTCAACCAATTATCATTCATGTTGTTTCTGTACTTGTTAGATTTCTATCAAAATAAGCTATGGCTAATTGCATTGTAATATCAATATATCTCTCAATACTGGGACACTTGAAAATTGAATCAAATAATTCCTCATCCAGCCTGATTAATTTCTTTCCAGCTTCATCCTTTACACTCTATTGACAGGGTCAAAGTGATTTGGGGCTGCCATTAGAAACTCAGGATCTTGAGCTGACATTGGGAAAGTAGGCATCAGATGAATTCCGCTATTCATAGCCAACTTTCATGTCATGATATGAAGGTGGTTTCTCAATCCTCTTAAGAAACTTAGTTAGATCAACATGACCTATCTTTGTATCTCTTATGTGATCAATGTTTGAACTAAATGAAGAGGAAGGAACAACCAGATGAGAGTCTTGTTTCTTGAATTTCATCCCTATCTTGTTTGGAGAAGATTCTATCATCGATATAATAATAAAACAAAGAAAAATACACTCATTAGTATTGTAAAAGTTGTGGAATACAACATCACAAAACCCAGTGAGCACCTGTATGCAAATAACCTATCACAACAATGGAAGATTCACAAAACACAAAGATTTCTTTGAAAACACAGAGCAAGAATATGCCATAATGATAATCAGTTTGGTTAGGATTACAAAGGGATCAATCCTAAAAATATAAACCCTAAAAGCAATTAATAATAATAATAAATTAATTATTAATATTCCTAAGTTTATCTTCCTAAATTTAGATTAAGTGAAATAGAGAAAAGGTGACTTAATTATTAAATCAATATGATTTAGTTAATTAAGCAAACTAATACCTTTACTCTAACACCCCCCCTTAAGATGAAGTTAGGGAGAAGCTAAAAGACAACTAAGGACTAGATTCATGAAAGCCAAAATGGGTCTCGGCAACAACGCCTGATGAGGTACCCAAGTACAAAAGATCGCTCACAAGTGGAGAAAAGGAGAAAACCATATGGGAAAAAATCCTCCTAAAGAAAGAAATACAAGTGAAGGATTGAAGAATCCTCCAAACAAGAGAATGTCCCAGAAAAAAGGAACAAAGGATGAACATGAAGAATACCACTGAAGCATGAAGCTACAAACATTGTCATCGAATGACTGCTATGATGCTAAAATAAGAACCTCCTCTAAAACAAAAGATGATCAAGATCAAGAATACATGAATCTACATGAGTGCCCTTGATGACACTACTCAAATCCAAATCAGATGGCAAACATAGGCAAAACATCTGGAACCCGAAGATACAGATGGCACAAGTACCAACAGTCTAAAGAACCAATCAAATGAAAAATGGAAGGTTGCTTCCAGATAATAGGAATGCAAGAGTGTCCATATGGTAAGTATTCCATCTCACCGAAATGCATGGGTAGCCAATCGTTGCATCTGCCTAGTACATAGGAACAAATATTGAATACATAGCTCACTCCAATAAAAAACCAAGGAAGCATTAGAAGCAATAGTAGAAACCCCCCCATAATGCTGACAAGGGAGAGGTATGAAAGGTACACTAAATCTAAAAGCCATAACGTAGTGCATGAAGAAGAACCAAGAACATCTAACTATGCAAACATGAAAGTACAAACAAATACAAAGGGTGTGAAAACCAAGGCACACATGCATGAGAAAGGTATAAAGGTAAATAAAGACAAATATCAAACCCCCATGGCACTCTATATCATAGTGCGAGTACAATAAGGCACAAAATTGAAGTGCAAGATCCCATAATACATGTGCAAGACAGATGCACTTTATCTTAGTGCGATTACAAAAGCATAAGTGCTTACAATGAAAGCTCAGCATGTCAAAAAAAGACATAAGACTAGAAATACATGAACAACAACCAAAAACAAGTCATCCCATGCAAACAATAATTTTCCACGATCTCATATGTCCAAGTAATTCACCAGTGTGAAAACACAAAAAATTGAATAAAATGTACCTGGAGTAAAATCTAGAAAAAGTGCATTGATGGCTGTGAAGAGCTATGAAACATCTTCCCTACACCACTAGAATCGTGAAAAATAAAGAAATTGGTGAAAAGTTATGAGGTTGGGACTAAAAAACAACACCTCTGACTTCAAATGGCTATAGAATATACCAATAGAAAAATTGGGTGATGAAAAACCCACATATCTAGAAAGTAGATGAAACCAACTTTCCAACAATATCTCGTTTGCCAATAAACGATATCGTATGCCCAAGTTATGGCCAAAAGAAAAAAAACCCTCTTTTAGGGCACAAAGAGGGTCACAAGGGGCCATGCAAGCCATCTATACCGCTGATGTCAGCATGATGTCACGTCGGCGTCAGTGCTGATGAAATGTTCTTTCATTGTAAAGTTGGTTTTTTTTTGTTAAAATATTTCTGATGCAAATGCAGGTACAGTCGTATGGATTTTCATGCCTCGAAAAATGTGCCAATAAAAAATCATGTCCCAGATGCCCCTATCATAAAAAAAAAAGGCAAATTATATATCAAAATTCATGGAATTGACCTTCTAAATCCAACCATGGGGTCCTTTTGGGCCCAAATTTCTCTGAAAATAGGTGCCCCCTGGATCACCAAAAAAGCTGAGTCTTCAAACCCTTACATATCTGGCCCGTGAATCAAAAATTGGCAAACAAAAGGTCAATCTTGACTATTTCCCACATGTTGGATTCAATGGTGAGGTTCAAATCAACCCAAATTGCACATAACACCTACTCTGGTTTGAATCTCCCAATCAAAAGAATGGGAAAGCCTCAGGTTTGAAGCTGTGATACCATGTAAAAGTTGTGGAATACAACCTCACAGAACCCAATGAACACTTGTATACAAATAACCTACACCAACAATTAAAGATTCACAAAACACAAATATTGCTTTGAAAACCCAGAGCAAGAATATGCAATAATGATAATCAGATTGGTTAGGGTTGCAAAGGGATCAATCCTTATAAAAGGAGATCAAACCTATAAACATAAAACCTAAAAGAAATTAATAATTAATAATAAATTAATTATTAATATTCCTAAGTTTAGCTTCGTAAATTTAGCTTAAGTGAAACTGAGAAAAGGTGACTTAATTATTAAATCAGTATGATCTAACTAATTAAGCAAACTAATACCTTTACTCTAACACCCCCCCTTAAGATTAAGTTAGGGAGAAGCTAAAAAAATCCTAAAGACTAGATGCATGAAAGCCAAAATGGGTCTCGGCAACAAGGCCTGATGAGGTACCCAAGTACAAAGGTCTCTCATTATTGGAGAAAAGGAGAAAACCTCATGACAAAAACTCCTCTCCTAAAGAGAGAAATACAAGTGAAGAATTGAAGAACCCTCCAAACAAGAGAATGTCCTAGGAAAAAGGAACAAAGGATGAACATGAAGAACACCACTGAAGCATGAAGCTGCAAACACTATCAGCGAATGATTGCTATGATGCTGAAATAAGAACCTCCTCTAAAACAGAAGATGGTCAAGATCAAGAATACATGAATATACATGAGTACCCTCAATGACACTACTCGAATCCAAAACAGATGGCAAACACAGGCAAAACATCTAGAATCGGAAGATAGAGATGGCACAAGTACCAACAGTCTGAAGAACCGATCAAATGAAAAATGGAAGGTTGCCTCCAAAAAATAGGAATGCTAGAGTGTCCATATGGTAAGTATTCCATCTCAATGAAATGCATGGTGTAGACATCTAAAATTAATATTTAATTAATTTAAGCCTATCAACATAATTAATTAACTTAATTGTGTTATCCTTAATCCTCTCAAAATCAATTAAATCTAATTTAATTAATCCTGTCACTATAGTCCAATAATTAATTTATCAAATAAATTAATTTCCCCTATTCTTCTAAAGTACCCTCCAATAAGCAGTTCCTCTAAAACCCACTCAGTTAATTAATTCTAATTAATTAACCTAGTCATGTGATTCCTACAAATCACTTTTTGTAATCCCACTCAACCTAATTAATCCTCCTTGAATCTCTCATAATCATGCTTATCATTATTCTCCAATTTTTAATTCCCACTCATGTCACATCAACTTTGAATCCCTCAAATAAATTCAAATTTCTTTGAATCCCTCAATGCATCCTTATTTTGGAATTTTTAATTCCTCAAGTTTGAAATTCAAATTTCTCCCCCCTTTTCCAAAGGAATTTTATATTCTTGTTTATGTTCCCAAGGCACCCTTGATCCATGCCTTCTCTCTAAAATCAATCTCAACCCTTCATAATCAAATCAATCTTGGCCCTCCATTGGCCTTCTCCAATCTATAAATTGGAGCCAATTATCTTCACAAAGGATCCAACTTCTCATGCATCCTCATGCTGCCATTTCTTCTCTTCTTTCTCTAATCTTCTAATCCAAATCCTCATATCCATTACTCAAATCCAATAATCCATCCACTTACCTTGTTTAGAACAAAGGAGAGCATTCCACATCAAGCAATCAAAGGAGCACATCAAGTGGAGCATCATCAAAGGGTGCCTTCACTTCATCAAGCTCAATCCGAGGGAGAGGTAAAAATAGCAAGGTAAAAAGCATTATTTTCATATTTTTATGTGGTTTTATGTATGATTCATGTTCTTATGCTTTTGGTGTTTGATTTGTATGCTAACCACCACTAATCCACCTTGCTCTATTTTCCCCTCTTCATTTTGGCACGCCCGGTGGGACCCACGTCCCTGAATTTAACCTCTTTTTGCAAGTTTTTGTGAATTTTTATCACAGGTTCTGCTTCAGCGTGAAAGCTTGTACGAGTTTCTATCTAACATAGGATGACTCTGTTTCTTTTGTCATATGGACCACTGAGAAAACTTGTACAAGTTTATGTATATATGTTGTGTTGATTCTTTTCTTTCTGCTTTTTGTCCTCTGTACTGAAACTCATACAAATTTCTATCTTGCATAGTACGAGTTTGTGTGTTTTGTCATATGGTTATCTGGGATTTGTCATATGAGCCTGTAGAATAACTCGTATGAGTTTCTGTTTCTATTTACTCGTATAAAAAACAAAGAGTTTTTTAGTAGTTTTATATATGGAATATTTCTTATACTTTAAGTTATATTCCATATATATTGTCAGGATGTTTGAGAGGGGATTCAGACTTCTAGGAGTTATAATGCAAAATCTAGTTTTTGGAGGTTTTTCCAAATTTCAAACTTAGTCAAATTTTAGGGCTTTTTTAGGATCAGGAGTTTTTGGATGTTTTGACAATCTAACAAGTGTTTGCAGATCTCATTTGTCAAAGGATTCATCAATCAAATCTACACTTGTCAAAGACTTCATTTTGAAACTACTAACCAAGTGGTTTTGCAGGTTGCCTTGGAGATTCAATTAAAATATGTGTTTTCAATTTTTAGGCACCTAGGCTTAATTAGGGGATAAATGAATCATTTTCTTTTGTGTTTGTGGAAAGTGTGAAAGTAGGAGAGTATGCTCTTGTCTATCTAGACAGTCAGAAATCCAGACCTTTGGCACTTTTCCAGTTTGTTTGTGTTCACCTTCAGCTGGCCTGCCCTCCCAACTTTCTCTTTGAGAAGGTAAGAGGGGAACGACCCAAGTGAGTACACTCGGACCTAGGGTTCCCAACTCACTATAATAAATAGGCCATTGACTATGAAAGGGTCAATGGTTGGGGCTATATGAGAGTTCACTCTCACATTGGGTGCTTAGTAGGATCCTAGAGATCTCAATCACGCTTGCATGACTACTAAGTTCTTGGTGCTTCGTTGGGCTATAGGCCTCAATTGCGCTTGCACAAATATGAAGGGTAGCTCCTAATGGGAAGCCATACTAAACACCCTGTGCATAGTGGCCAAAAACCTTCTAGTCATTGGTGCAGGAGGTCGGACCTCCGAAGCCGCCCATATTTTTACGGCCCTTAGTAGAGACACAAAGTTTGCCATGAGGAGTTTTCATGGGAATTGATGCTTGGCTGCCACGGAGAAGTGAGTGCCATGGAGGGGAGCTAGTGGGGTCAAGCATCTAAGTGTCTGCTCTAGGTAAGCATAGCTGGGAAACCAATTGGGATCCATTGACTACTATCTTTTCTCGCCATAGGATATGTTGTGAAGGAGCATGAGTGTCTTTTGAGTCTAACTTATTTTGACCATTGTGTTTTCTTTACTTGACATCTCTTGCCAAGTCCATCCCCCACAACCAATCAATCACCCCTCTTTCCAAACTCCATCTTGTCATCATCCATTTCTATCTATCCAAGAAATTCTCCAATCCCCAATCCACTTTCATCCATTCAAACAATCATCCTTCCTCAACCAATATTTTTGTCCAAATCATTCATCCGACTTTGGGTAGCCTCCTCCTTTATTCTTCCTTCTATCTATCCATTCTTCCATAATCATTCTCCCTCTAATCCAATAAAACCTCCAAAATTCCAATCAATCAAATCCATCCATCATCCTAATCTGGTTATCTAATCCAATCCAATCCAATCAAATCAAATCCAATCAAATCCAATATAATACAATTCAATCCAATCCATTAAATCAATCAATCAATCATCCAATCAAACCAAGTCCTAATCCAAGGACCAAATCCAATCAAGTCCTAATCCAAGGACCAACCCAATCCAAATCAAATCAACTCAAATCAAATCAAATCAAATCCAACCTAATCCAATCCAATTCAATCCAATCCAACCCAATCCAAATCTAATCAAATCTGATCCATCATCATTCCAAGACAAATCCTAATCCTCATCTTCAATTTAACATCATCTTCATAATCTTTCCCCTCCAAAATATATTCATCCAATTCCAATTTAATCACTCTTAATATGACTACCCAAAATTTCAAATCTTGGTATGAGAAGATGCTCATGGAAATTCATGAACCTGCCTACCAAGTTAATCCCATGATCACCCACTCACCTATCATACCTTCATCCATCCCATCTCAACACATTGCACCCAATCCCAATCTATACCATATCTCTTATCCTCCTTCTACCTTCAACAAGGGAAATCCATCTTATTCCACATCCATATCTCCATATTATCCCTCATCCACATACTCCTCTAATCAAATAAGTATACCTCCATCTCCCCCCCATCTACATCCCAATCCCCATCCTTCTACAATGCATTCATTACCTCTACTCCCCATCCAAATCCTTTACTCCATAGTCCTCCAATCATTAATCCTAATTCCCCAATCCCAATTCCAATCCCAATCCTAATCCTCCATCCAATCCCAATCCTCCATCTAATCCTAATCCCCCATCCAATCCCAATTTTCCATCTAATCCCAATCCTCCAAAGTCCATATTGTCCACATCCTCCAAATCCATCATCCATAATATTATCCAAGACATGCTAGCAAAGGAGACAATCCCAATTCCAAACCCAATCCCAATTCCAATCCCAATCCTAATCCTCCATCGAATCCCAATCCTCCATCTTATCCTAATCCCCTATCCAATCCCAATTTTCCATCTAATCCCAATCCTCCAAAGTCCATATTGTCCACATCCTCCAAATACATCATCCATAATCTTATCCAAGACATGCTAGCAAAGGAGACAAAATCCTCACCTCAAATCAAAGTGGCCAAGTCTCCTCAAGTACTCCATCCACCCCAATCACCTCCACCTCAAAAAAAATCCCAATCCACCACAATTCATGATACTCCCATTTCCCCATCTACTCACATCAAATCTTTCATACCTTACTCCATCACACAATCCCCACAACTCCAAACATGCCAAAAGATTGTTCCAAAGTATGCTAGCATAGAATACTCTCCATCTCACGATGCATCACACTCCACTCCATCTAATGATCCCATCCCCTCCACTTCCTCTCATAATAATATGACTCCTCTATCCAACCCTCTCCCTCCATCACATGATCCTCCTCCATCTCATGATCCAATCACCCATCCCACTCCATCTCATGATACCCTCCCTAGTCCAGATCAAAGTATCTCTTCATCCCCATGTCACGATCCCAATCCATCTAAAGATCCTAATCTTCCTTCCACATATCATCCCCCTCAAAATGGACTCGCATCTTGTTTCCAAAATAATAAGGGTCTTGAAGATAATGCTCAAGATGTTGGTATATCCTTTATTTCTCCTAAATCCAAATCTCCCTCATACAAATCAAAATCCCGTTATCCCTCATCTTCCGCATCTATTTTAGGACCCTATATTCCAAAGCTAAACCCTTCATTCCTTCCATCCATTTTGGGCCCCTATGTTCTAGTGCTCAATCCTCCATCTCTTCCATCCATATTGGGTCCTTACATCCCTCCATCCACCACTCCATCACCTCAAATAACCCCTAAGCAAGATCAACAAAGGCACACATCCTTGAATTCCTTCCAACACTCTTTTTCCACCATCCCATCCATAAAATCCATCAATCCTTCATCCTCATGCACCCATCCAATTGCTATTGGAAACAATTTGGATGCCCAATCTAAAAAGCATAAAGCTCAAAATCCACAAAAATCAAAGGATGTCCCCTCAAATCGACATGCTCAAAAGAAAAATATGATCCGAAAGAAGGAAAAATCAAAAAGGCCACAAAGGCCCCAAAAGAAAAAATCAAAAACTATGTGGATTCCCAAAGAAGCAATGCATCCCAAAGAAAAATCAAAATTGGCATCCAAACTTGTTAATCCAAAAGCACCATCCATTCATAAGTCTCCCAATCCTCCATCTAACACTCCTCCATCTTCAAAATCCATTTTGGCTCCTTATGTCCCAAAATCCACTATCCCAACTCCGTCGCTCCCTTCCTCTATTTTGGGTTCTCATTTGCCAAAATCTGCATATAATCCAAAATCCTCTCCTCCACTACTCCAACACCCTTCAAGGTGTGTGCCAATTTTGATCTTCCACAAATTCTTCAAAACCCCATCCATTATCCACCATCCATTTCTCACAATCCCATTCCATTAGTCCAATCCTTTCCAAATCCTTATCTTCCATCCCCTATCCATTTCATCTCCCCAATTATTATTACCAACATCTATGAGCATACCTCTAGTTCAAAGAAATACTATGGGATACCATCTATGGAACTAGATTCTTGAGTCCTCCCTTCCTCCTTCACGCGTCCACTATCTTCCATATCCACTCATCCTTATCCTTCTCCATCCAAACTATTCCAAAAATTCAAAAATTCAAAAAATTCAAGAAAAATACAAAAAAAATAATAAAATCAGAAAAAAGTAAAGAAAAATCATTTCATCCAATGGTGAAAACCACTCCTTATGGCACCTTGGATAAGTACCATGATTAAAACTTGGCAAACAAGCATCATGTGTAATCCCCTCATCCCCTTGCACTCTACACTTGGGGGCAAGCTTCATCAACACAAATCCTCCCATCCATCTACATCGTATCTAAGTCCATTCTCCTTTCCTATCTTTGATCTTGACTATCCTATCCATATCCTCCATCTCATATCCCTCATCCTATCAAAATAAATCATCCATTCCTATCTTTCATCTTAATCATATAAGAGGCAAAACAATCATGCATGCATGCTTTAGAGCATTCAAGCCTTAATCGCCTTAATCCTCTACCATCCATATCCATTACACATTATCCTCCCACCTCATACATATTTATCCACCATCCTTGCATCCTTAATTCCACTACCTCTAGTGTGGGGCATTGCCCTCCTTTGCAGCATGGTCCTTGGGTCTCCATCACCCTACTCTCCATCCTTTATTCCTCCATATCTTATCCATATCCATCCACTCCATCCACATATCTCCTATCCAAACAATAACTCCCTCCTTCCATCCATCTTTTTACCAATCCTTGGTTCTCCCTTGTCATTGGTTCCATTCAATCAAATTCTATCCACCAATCCACCCCATCCTATCCAATTTCTAATCCAAACCTATCTCATTCAATCATATTCTCCATCTCTTCCAATTTAATCAATAATCCCATCCCCAATCCAATCCTATTGAATCATCCATCCCCCCTTTCATCCTATCTAATCATGTATCCTTCTTCCAATCATGTCCAATACATCAAACTGAGCTTTCCCATCTACCTGAGCTCACACTAACTTGTGCCTAATCCAAGCACCCATCCATACTAAGCTAATCAAATCCAAGCAACAATCCTCTCATCTAGAGATCTTGCACATCCAACTTGTCTTTTGTCATCCATAAATCAATCCATCACCCTGCCCATCAGGATGCATGCTTCCCTAGTCCGATAGCTTATCCAAATCCATGTCCTACTCTTGGCAAGAGATATCAGTTGGTCATGTGCAGGTTGTTTGCATGCTTAAGATTTTCGCTTTGTTTTCATCTTGTGTCCTAGGACTATACTTGTTCAGGACTACCTTGATCATCCTATATCTTGGTATGTCTTGGCTGGTGTATAATGGGGCATAGTTTTCATGGCATGGTGTGTTTGAAGGTCTTCCTTGTATGAACTGACAACCCTGCATTAGTGTTTATCAACACTTGCATGATTGTGTGCAAGGCATTCCAGTTTGACTAAGCGTCAGTCCACACCTCGTATCTTCATATCATCCTGGTTCTTATAATTAGTGGTGTAGACTATCCATGGCAATATCAAATCTAGGTTTTCTCTCTATACTTGCTCAACAAGAAATCCAATCCATTTATCATTTCTTTGTCTCATTTCATTCACATCACTCCAACTCATCCTACTTCCCTCTTTCATTATCTTCATCCTTCATCACTTATTCTTCTAATTCCTTTCGAGAGCACACTCGTGTTCTACAAACTCACATGTCCTCTCGAGGGGGCATACCGTTGCTTCCTTGTCATCCTTCCTTCTTATCATTATTCCTCATCCCATGACTGGGGCATCATGCTACTAGTCCTTATCCTTTTTCTTCATCTCATGACTAGACCATCATGCTACGAGTCTTTATCCTTTTCTTCCACTATGTTTTATTCCTCTTTGATATAACATCATTTCATGACGCTATATCAAAGAGGGGCAAAATGTAGACACCTAAAATTAATATTTAATTAATTTAAGCCTATCAACATAATTAATTAAGTTAATTGTGTTATCCTTATTCCTCTTAGAATCAATTAAATCTAATTTAATTAATCCTGTCACTATAGTTCAATAATTAATTTATCAAATAAATTAATTTCCCCTATTCTTCTAAAGTACCCTCCAATAATTATTTCCTCTAAAACCCACTCAGTTAATTAATTCTAATTAATTAACCTAGTCATGTGATTCCTACAAATCACTTTTCCTAACCCCACTCAATCTAATTAATCCTCCTTGAATCTCTCATAATCATGCTTATCAATATTCTCCAATTTTTAATTCCCACTCATGTCACATCAACTTTGAATCTCTCAAATAAATTCAAATTTCTTTGAATCCCTCAATGCATCCTTATTTTGGATTTTTTAATTCCTCAAGTTTGAAATTCAAATTTCTCCCCCCTTTTCCAAAGGAATTTTATATTCCTGTTTATTTTCCCAAGGCACCCTTGATCCATGCCTTCTATCTAAAATCAATCTCAACCCTTCATAATCAAATCAATCTTGGTCCTCCATTGGCCTTCTCCAATCTATAAATTGGAGCCAATTATCTTCACAAAGGATCCAACTTCTCATGCATCCTCATGCTACCATTTCTTCTCTTCTTTCTCTAATCTTCTAATCCAAAACCTCATATCCATTACTCAAATCCAATAATCCAATAATCCATCCACTTACCTTGCTGAGCACAAAGGAGAGCATTCCACATCAAGCAATCAAAGGATCACATCAAGTGGAGCATCATCAAAGGGTGCCTTCACTTCATCAAGCTCAATCCGAGGGAGAGGTAAAGATAGCAAGGTAAAAAGCATTATTTTCATATTTTTATGTTGTTTTATGTATGCTTCATGTTCTTATGCTTTTGGTGTTTGATTTGTATGCTAACCGCCACTAATCCACCTTGCTCTATTTTTCCCTCTTCACATGGGTAGCCAGTCACTGCATCCGGCTAGTACATAGGATCAAATACTGAATACATAGCTCACTCCAATACAAAACCAAGGAAGCAATAGCACCAATAGTAGAAACCCCCCAATAATGCTGACAAGGGAGAGGTATGACAGGTACACTGAATCTGAAAGCCATAACATAGTGCATGAAGAAGAACCAAGAACATATGACCATGCAGACATGAAAGTATAAGAAAATACAAAGGGTGTGCAAACCAAGGCAAACACACATGAGAAAGGTATGAAGGAAAACAAAGGAAAACATAAAACCCACATGGCACTCTATATCATAGAGTGAGTACAATAAGGCACAAAACTAAAGTGCAAGATCCCATAATACATGTGCAAGATAGAGGCACTTTATATCAGTGTAATTACAAAAGCACAAGTGCTTACAATGAAAGCTCAGAATGTCAAACAAAGACATAAGACTGGAAATACATGAAGAACAACCAAAAATAAGTCATCCCACGCAAACGAGAAGTTTCCACGATCTCATATGTCCAAGTAATTCATGAGAGTGTGAAAACACCAAAAGATGAATAAAATGTACCTGGATTAAAATCTAGAAAAAGTGCATGGATGACTGTGAAGAGCTCTAAAACACCGTCCCAATGCTATTGGAATCACAAAAAATAAAGAAACTGGTGAAAAGTTATGAGCTCGGGACTGAAAACTTCACCTCTGACTTCAAATGGTTGAAGAATGTACCAGCAAAAAGATTGGGTGATGAAAAACCCACATATCTAGAAAGTAGATGAAACCAAATTTCCAATGATATCTCATTTTCTGAAAACCAATATCGTATGCCCAAATTATTGCCAAAAGAAAAAGAACCCTCTTTTAGGGCACAAAGAGGGCCACAAGGGGCCATGCAAGCCATCCGTACTGCTGATGTCAGCACAATGTCATGCTAACATTAATGTTGGTGAAATGTTCTTTTGTTGCAAAGTTGATTTTTTTTTTTTGAAAATGTTTTTGATGCAGATGCAGGTATAGTCGTACGGATTTTCATGCCTCAAAAAATGTGCTAATAAAAATCATGTCCTAGATGCCCCTGTCACCGAAAAAAGGCAAATTATATATCAAAATTCATGGAAGTGACCTTCTAAATCCAACCGTGAGGTCCTTTTGGGCCCAAATTTCTCCAAAAAATAGGTGCCCCCTGGATCACAAAAAAAATTCAGTCTTCAAACCCTCACATATCTAGCCCAGTGAATCAAAAATTGACAAACAAAAGGTCAATCTTGACTATTTCCCATGTTCCAGATTTAATGGTGAGGTTCAAATCAACCCAAATTACACATAAGACCTGCTCTGGTAGAATCTCCTAATAAGAAGAATAGGAAAGCCTCAGGTCTTAAGCTCTGATACCAAGTAAAAGTTGTGGAATACAACCTCACATAACTCAGTGAACACTTGTATGCAATTAACCTATCACAACAATGGAATATTCACAAAACACAAAGATTTCTTTGAAAACCCAGAGCAAGAATATGCAATAATGATAATTAGATTGGTTAGGGTTACAAAGGCATCAATCCTTATAAAAGGAGATCAAACCTACAAACATAAACCCTAAAAGCAAGTAATAATTAATAATACATTAATTATTATTATTCCTATGTTTAGCTTCCTAAATTTAGCTTAAGTGAAATAGAGAAAAGGTGACTTAATTATTAAATCAATATGATTTAATTAATTAAGTAAACTAATACCTTTACTCTAACACTCCCCCTTAAGATGAAGTTAGGGAGAAGATAAAAACCAACTAAGGACTAGATGCATGAAAGCCAAAATGGGTCCCAACAACAAGGTTTGATGAGGTACCCAAGCACAAAAGATCTCTCACAACTAGAGAAAAGGAGAAACTCATGAGAAAAACTCTTCTTAAAGAGAGAAATACAAGTGAAGGATTGAAGAAGCCTCCAAACAAGGGAATGCCCCAAAAAAAAGGAACAAAGGATGAACATGAAGAACACCATTGAAGCGTGAAGCTGCAAACATTGTCATCGAATGACTGCTATGATGGTGAAATAAGAGCCTCCTCTAAAACAAAAGATGATCAAGATCAAGAAGACATGAATCTACATGAGTGCCCTCAATGACACTACTCAAATCCAAATCAAATGGCAGACATAGGCAAAACATCTAGAACCCAAAGATACAGATGTCACAAGTACCAACAGTCTGAAGAACCAATCAAATGAAAAATGGAGGGTCACCTCCAAAAAATAGGAATTAAAGAGTGTCCATATGGTAAGTATTTCATCTCACCAAAATGCATGGGTAACCAGCTACTGCATCCACCTAGTACATAGGAACAAATACTGAATACATAGCTCACTCCAATACAATACCAAGGAAGTATTAGCACCAATAGTAGAAACTCCCCCATAATGCTGACAAGGGAGAGTTATGACAGGTACACTAGATCTGAAAGCCATAATATAGTGCATGAAGAAGAACCAAGAACATCTGATCATGCAGACATAAAAGTACAAGCAAACACAAAGGGTGTGCAAATAGGGCGCAAATGCATGAGTAAGGTATGAAGGAAGACAAATGCAAACATCAAACCCCCATGACAGTCTATATAATAGTGCAAGTATAATAAGGCACAAAACTAAAGTGCAAGATCCCATAATACATGTGCAAGACAGAGGCACTTTATCTTAGTATGATTACAAAAGCATAAGTGCTTACAATGTGTTAGTCCACCTGTAAGTTTTCCTTTTAAAAAAATATATATATTCCAATTTGCGGGTTGTCTTTTTGTGCCTTTTGTTCTATCGGGTCATTTGTCCTCTTCGTACTTGAACCGTTGAACTCTTTTTCAAAAGGTTCAAAAGTTCAAGGTTCAAAGCGTAGTGTTAAAAAAGAAAAAGTCAGTCATTCTGGTCCTCGTTACCAAAATTTCAAATGCGTTCACTTGGTCTTTGGTCATTGAAGTTTTGAACCCATTGAACCTTGGGTTCAAGTGGTTCAAAGGTTCAAGGTTCAATAATGCATTTTTAATGGGTATTGGCAATGTATTATTATATGATGAACATGGGTCTTTCTTTTTATGTTAAGTTGATATGCAGTCTTGAACCTTGAACCAAATTTCAAGCGGTTCAAGTGGTTCAAGGTTCACATTAATTTTTCCTTTTTATTTGTCGCTTGTTCCTGGTGTTGTTTATGTGCCGACCGTTACTGTTTTATTTCTTAAATGAACTTGAACCATTGAACCTTGTGTTCAAGTGGTTCAAGGTTCATAAGTTCTTTTCAAACTAATCCGAAAAGCTTTTTGGTGGAAACAAAAGCGGTGCAACAAGAAGGAATATTTCCTTATTCGGCTTTTTGAAATTCTAAATGTGGAAAGTAATCATGAAAATATCAAATTTCCTATGTGGAAGTGATGGCTAATTAAGAAGGTGGCAGGTTTGTCATTTCACCATTACTCCGCACACTTGAAGTAAATCATGATGAAGCGTGTGCAGCCCAATTGATATTGGCTCATCTGATTAAAGGAAGATGTATGAGTTTATTTCCATATTTAGGAGGGTCGCAGTTTCTTAAATTCAATTAATTGGAGGCATCAAAGGTAAATCCAACACTGTTCTCTGGAAGAATTTTCAGTTTTCATGGTGTTATCGGGTAAGTTCAGTTGTCTTCTCCTATGTTGTGTTTCTTTGTGCACTAAAGTTTTATCAATATAGAAAAAGGGGAGATCTGAAAAACTGTTGGGATAGCATATTGTATTGTTGTTAGAATTTCTTGGTTAAGGGAATAGATTGTTAAAATGAGGCCTGTGCTGCCAAAGCTTGACCAAACCTCATGTTTAGTGAGTATCTTGCCAGAAATGGAAGACACCTCCTTAGTTCATGTAGATTTGGGGAATTTCCTTTAAAGGACTAAGAATCCTCAGGCTGGGTCGCTAATGGAGAAGATAGTTAAGAGTGGTCTTTTGGAAGCTGCTGCATTTCCATTAGCCACATCGTGTCCAAATTTAGTGTTGGCTTGTATGAACAGATATGATTCTGAGAACAAATGTATCATAACTAGTGATGGTGAAGTGTTAGTCTATATTAATAGGGAAACGATGATGGTGACAATGGGAATTCAGTATAAAGTGGAGTATGAGGATTGGACCATAGGAAATTCATATGCCTATTTCTCAGAGAAGAAGAGCAAGTACAGAAGTTTAATTGCAAGAAATTGGCTCTTGAGGTGCGGGACATTGTTGTGCTTTTAAACAGGGTAAAAGGGAATTCACATTCCTTCTATTGGGAAGATTGGATGTACTTTTTTGTCCAAGTAGTTCTCTCTAGTGATAGATTTCTGGATTGGCCTGGATTATCCAATGAACCTTGGATTGATGAAATGAGGGTTTATGATTTATATCCTTTGGTACAACAACAGAGATATGTTGAACAAATTGACAAATGGAATGGAGTCTTTGCAGGAAGATTGACCTTTGAACTCCAGGGTGATGCCAACAAGAGGATGTCCGCAGAGGCTATGGATGTAGTGAGTATTTGTGGAAGCTTCTTTACCCAGTTTCCATGGTTCACTTACATACGGGTAGGTGGTTTTGAAGGCCAACCATTCAAACTTCCCAGGTACACCTTTGATAGCTTCATACTTACAGAGGTGAGCAAGTAGCTAGCCCATATAGATAAAAGACTAGGGGCAAAAGGAGAATCCAGGGTGGTTTTTCCCATTGAGCTTGGGTATTACAACTGCAAATTGGTATCAGATGCTTTGAATCTAGAACTAGAATTCAAAAGGATGAATCTACAACCATATGTAGCCAGGCAAAGATTTGACAGCAAAGGTTATGTAAGGGAGAACCTTAACATAGATAGTCATTTCTGCCATGAACCCCAGATAGAAGATTATTGGGAAAATTGCAAGGATGAGCATGAAGTGAGAAAGAGGTTGTGGTCAAGATTTATTTTGTAGTAGATAGCTATCTTGAGGCTCCCAATTAATACATCAGGTGTATTGGCAGATAAAGAGGAAGATGTCTTGGACCCTAAGTTTGGTACTGAGATTGAAAGGAAACCGATTCCAGAAATTGACTGGAACAAAAAAGAATATGATAGCATTCAAACAAGGACCTTCAATGTTGTTAGGAGAATGGAGAGATGGCTGAGGAAACTGAAATTCAAGGAGGGTTCTTCCATGTCACCACATGAATCAAGAAGTGATTCACACATCCTGGTTTAATCTCCTATTTTTACCACTAATAAAATTGTTGATATTGCAGGTGTCTCAAAGCCCGTTGTAGAGAAAATACAACCAAGAAGGTTAGGAAGGTCACCATCCAGTCTTATAGCTACTTGAGTAACTCGGTCAAGAAGCAAGAAGAAGAGTAGAGAGCCTTTTCTACAACAAGTCGTAGTGGATTTAGACCCCAATGAAGAGCCTGAACAAATAATGGACTGGCAGGATCAAAGTGAACTTGGGATACAAGAAATGGATACAAATGAAGGGGTAGGAACTCAACAGGATCCCATGAATGCCTTGGTAATCGTTACTTCCCTAGATACACAAGTCACCCCGCCACCTAAAGGATCTACCAATGCTCCAAGATGGCTAGAAGCTGCCATTGGAAATAAAAGGAGTGTGGTGCCGATCACCATCCCATTGGAGGACATGGTTAGTAAATGCTTAGGAAAAGCATTAAAGCCTAAAAAGCTCAAAACACAAGTTATTCTTGATGTGGATGACACAAAAGGACACTGGACAGTCGAAGTGGCCAAGCCCATTCCTAGGAGAGATGTAGATAAGGGCAGGGAGGAAGATTTTACTGTGGAGAAAATAGATTTGGGCATCACATCAAGGGTCGTGGATGTAAAACATTTGGAATCTTATACAAAGAGGATAATCTCCAGGAGTTGGAAAGATGAAAAAGATGAGAGAAATGAAAAAAATGGTTGCATAAATGGCAAGGTACATTAATGCTATTCATAATCCAAATCCTCAGCCATTATCATAGATACCAGTGTCATTTGATCCTAAGTCCCCAGCAAACCAGAAGATGCTTGATCAAGTTTGAAAAAAAAGGGTAGTAACGAAGATGTTCAACAAATGGCTGGATCTAATAATTCAACAAGGATCGGAATATATTACTAATTTGGTCAAGGTTTATAAAAATGTAGAAATTGTGAGTAAGGAACTTAAGCTGGAGACAGTTGCCTGGGAAAAGGAAAGGGTCAAGTGGGTAGTGGTTCTCGCACAGATGAATGATGTTCAGAGGTATGGATTGATGAAGTTCTTAGCTAAGAAACTAGTAGAGAACCTAAATGATAATGTGCTATATGTGTCAAAGAAAAATGTGGAATGGCGTAACTCAATCATCGGGCAGGGTCATGAAGAATCCACTAAGTTACTCAAGGGACTGACTAATTTTATTGACACTATACTGAAGGACCTTAAATGTATTGATATCCAACTCATGAAGGAGAGAGATAAGGTGATTGTTGAAGTTGCAGACATGATCAAAGTCTTTCAAGATAGAGTTCATTCCATTCAAACCACTAAATCTTTGACTACCAATGATTTTTTGAAAGTAGCAAGGATTGAATCAATGCTCATTATCTGTTCAGATCACTTGGAGGTTCACAAGGCAAAGGTCACGTAGGTGAATATGGACAAGGAAGTGTGGAAGCAAAGGATCATACACATTGGCCTGCCCTATTTCCAAGTTATCCTAAACTTTTCGACTGCAGACCTTGAATGGCGAGGATCTGTGACAAAACAAGACAAGCCCGTAACTTCCTCTGTTGCGGAAGATGCTGCTTAGTTATGCTACAATAAAATGTCAGATTTTCAACAGCTATTAGTTTAGCTTTCTTTTGCTGAATGGTTTCTTTCACTGAGGTGAAAGTAAATGTTATTTGTTAATTATGTAAAAACTATGGCCTAGTGGCTATTTAAGCTGAAAAGCTTTCTTTGAATAGGGTTCTAAAACTATGATTTTGGAAACAATAGAAGAGTTTTTTTATATGAATTGTGGAAAATGAAGTAATGACTGGTTATTAATGAAATGATAAGACATCTTTGGATCTGTGCATTTTGAGATTCTTAATTCTTCTTAGGTTGTTATGTGGGCATAATTTAATCTGATAATCAGTTATCTCTGTATTTCCTTTGGGTTCATATTTATTATAGATTGTTGGATGACTCACATGCTGTTAATCAGCTTGATCCCCCTTACACTATGAGGCATGAGAGAGTCTCGATTAAGCTGCTAGTTTCTTGTGTTGAGTTCTCATTTTGTTTTGAATGTATGCAAATTAGAGTCTTTGAGCAATTTCTTAGAAAATTTTAGGTGTTTATTTGTGCGGATGGATAAATGTTGAAGCTTTTTCAATACTTTCTGGTTAAAAGTGTTATAAAGAGAAATCAATGTATAGTTAATTCATTGTAAATCATATGAGGAGCTGCCCTCTAATGTAGAGGATGAATTATCCTTAATTCTTCCAACTGTTGGTATTTTTGTTTCTTTCTAAAGGGGTACAATGGAGTCACAATTTTTCTTAAGAAGTTAATAACTAAAGTTTCAAGAAGGAGAAAAATATGTTTACCAACACAATGAAAGCTCAGAATGTCAAAAAAAGACATAAGACTGGAAATACATGAAGAATGGCCAAAAAAAAGTCATCCCACGCAAACGAGAAGTTTCCATGATCTCATATGTCTAAGTGATTCACTAGAGTGTGAAAACACAAAAAACTAAATAAAATGTATTTAGACTAAAATCTGGGAAAATTACATGGATGGATGTGAAGAGCTCTAAAACACCACCATCCCAACATCGTTGGAATTGCAAAAAATGGAGAAACTGGTGAAACATTATGAGCTCGGGACTGAAAACAACACCTCTAACTTCAAATGGCTATAGAATGCACTATCATAAAAATGGGCAATGAAAAACACACATATTTGGAAAGTAGATGAAACTAGCTTTTCAACAATATCTCATTTGCCAAAAAACGATATCGTATACCCAAGTTATAGCCAAAAGAAAAAAAACCCTCTTTTAGGTAACAAAGAGGGTCACAAGGGGCCATGCAAACCATCCATATCGCTGACATCAACATGATGTCATGTTGATGCAATATTCTTTTGTTGCAAAGTTTTTTTTTTTTAAATATTTCTGACGTAGGTGTAGGTACAGCCGTATGGATTTTCATGTCTCAAAAAACATATCAATAAAAAATCATGTCCCAAATGCCCCTGTCACCGAAAAAGGCAAATTATATATCAAAATTCATGAAATCGGCCTTCTGAATCCAACTGTGAGGTCCTTTTAGGCCCAAATTTCTCTAAAAAATAGATTCCCCCTAGATCACAAAAAAAATTGAGTCTTCAAACCCTCACATATTTGGCCCCATGAATCAAAAAATGATAAACAAAAGGTCAATCTTGACTATTTCCCACATGTCGGATTCAATGGTAAGGTTCAAATCAACCCAAATTTCATATAAGACCTTCTCTGGTAGAATCTTCCAATCAAAATAATAGGAAAGCCTTAGTTCTAAAGCTTTGATACGATGTAAAAGTTGTGGAATACAACCTCACAGAACCCAGTAAACACCTGTATGCAAATAACCTGTCACAACAATGGAAGATTCACTAAACATAAAGATTGCTTTGAAATCCTAGAGCAAGAATATGCAATAATGATAATTAGATTAGTTAGGCTTACAAAGGGATCAATCCTTATAAAAGGAGATCAAACCTAAAAACATAAACCCTAAAAGAAATTAATAATTAATAATAAATTAATTATTAATATTCCTAAGTTTAGCTTCCTAAATTTAGCTTAAGTGAAATAGAGAAAATGTGACTTAATTATTAAATCAATATGATTTCATTAATTAAGCTAATACCTTTACTCTAACAAGTATTATAATGATACATTTAATCTTTTAGTTTCTTCATATGACTTGAACAAATCTTCAGTATAGTATATTTCAAACAATTAGGGTTTCCAAAAAACCCTTTTGACAAACTGATATCTTCATGATAAAGAATCACCATTACATGTGTGCGATAAATGAATTTCAAATTGATAAACATTAAAAAAATTATTTATAAAAAAGTGTGGATTGAAAGATGTAATTAGGGTTTTTAAATCCTAACCATATTTAAAAGATACCAAAAATAGGTGTAATTCGGATTTTTAAACCTGAATTACACATTATCAAAAATATGAAAAGAGGTGTTGGTTGAGTTTCTAAACCCGTTGAAAACCTCAAAGGAAAAGAAAACATTGGTTGATGGTTGGAGGGGTTACAAACCCACCAAACACCAAAGCTTGGTGTATGGAGGGTCAATAGCCTCGCCAAATATCTAAGCATATAAAAAGGTCATCAGTGGTGGTCAGGGTCATAGACCCGTTAAACACCATTGTGTGGTGTGTGGTGGGGCTAAGGCCCCACCCAACACCATGGTTTGGTAGCATAAAATATAAAATGGGGGTGTGGTTGTTGGGGTCACCAACCCACCACACACCATGATGTGGTGTGTGATGGGCCAACAACCTCGCCAACACCATAGTGTGTAGTGCAAACAATATTTAAAGGGAAAGACTATGGTGTAGGGCACATGTCACAGACCCACCATGCACCACTGTGTGGTGTGTGGCAGACCTACAACCTCTTCTTCACACCAGCACAAAAATAGTGATAAATAAAACAATCAACGATAATGCAATATCATTTTGGAGATGAAAATATCGAATGGAATCACACAAAGATGCATATTTTAAAATTAAAATAGGAAAAAAACCGATATGAATTCAAAAATAAAAAGGGTTTCCAAAACCCTAAGAAATCAGTAAAAAGAATACATACCCAAGTTCAAAATCGTGGAAATATTCCTAGCTCAATTCCAAATGAACTTAATTAGGTAACAGTGATGATTAAAATGAAGAAAAAAAACTTATAATCAAAAGAGGAAGACTCCTAATTAAATTTACCAAATGAATAATTAATAACTCAAGTGTAATAAATATGTGCAAATCAGGGCAACAAACCTGATTTGCACCAACTAGGTGTAAATCACGTTTATAAACCTGATTTGCACCTATAGGGTAAAACATGTGGAAGAAGGTGTAAATCGAGCTTGTAAACTTGATTTTCTTCTAGAAGGGTGTTTTAGTGTAAATCAGGTTTACAAACCCGATTTGCACCACAATATCTCATAAATGAAATAAGGGAAAAACAATGTGCTTACGATGATGAAAAGTCTCATAAAATGAGCATAGAGCATCTAGAACTCAAAAATGGGTAAAAATTGTGGGGTATCCTCAATTTTAGTATTACAAAAATTGAGGATAACATTGGCTTTGACTGGGGAACAATATTCGATCATTCATTATCTTGAATGAGTACAAAGTGTAGAATTCTAGTGTTCTGTGCCTTCATCCATCCATTGGGGTAGAGTTAGGCGATGGAGAAAAATTAAAAACAAAACATAATGAAAACTTAAAAAGGGAATATCAAACCAACTTGCCAAAGCTTCATTGAGTAAATAATTTGAGATGTTGGCCATTGTGTGGCAAAGAAAATGGAGTTCCATCATTGTAGGCAAGAAGATAACTGCCTTCACCACAAATTTGATGAATAGTGAAATGTCCCATCAACAAGGAATCAAAATTATCGTGCATTCCTTTAGGCTCAAACCTTGCACCCCAAAGAAAGACAAGATCACCAATTTGATGGTCTCTCTGCTTTTATTTTTTGTCAAAAAGGGCCTTGACTTGATTTTCATGTTCTGAAATATGATCAACCACCTGAACTCTATTTTCTTCAAGCTATGAGAGAAACATGATGTGCTTATCTAGTGAACTCTCAAATGTTTGATCCTTAATAGACTTTATCAACTTCAAATATAGTAGCTCTAAAGTAACCGGAATCTCCGCATTAGTACCATAAAGAAGTTGAAGAGGTGATAACCCAATTTATCTCTTTGGTGCAATTATATCCACCCACAAAGTATCAATCAATGCTTTATGCCACAGACACTGATTTTCATCAACCAACTTCTTAATTATTGTAATTAGATTCTTATTTCTTGATTTTTCTTGACCATTACCTTGTGTATAATAGTCTAATGATTGGGCAAGAGTAATATGATACTCAAAGAAAAAATTAGTAATTTCATATGAAGAGAAATAGGTAGCATTATCTACTACTATCTTGTTCAGAACACCAAACCTACTCGCAATGTTTTCTTTTATACAATCGCACACCACCTCAGACATAGCGTGTTTGATGAAAATTTCTTTAACCCATTTAGTAAAATAATATGTGGCAATCAAAACATAGTGATGACTTGTATTGGATGGGGGATCGATTGGGCCAATAAAGTCAATACTGCACTACTGAAATGGTTCCGCAATCACCACTGGCTTGAGAAGAAATGATGCAAGCTTGGATTTACTAACAAAATGTTGAGACAAATCACACTTCCTAACCCAATCATAATCATCTTGAAAAAGGGTAGGCCAATAATAACTGACTCTTAAAATATTATGAGCTATCACTAGAGCTAAAAAATGTCCACCGCAAGCCAAGTTATGAAAATATTCCAACAACTTAACTTGTTGAGCTTTATCCACACACTTTAACAAAGTACCATCAAGACTTCTTTTATACAA
This sequence comes from Cryptomeria japonica, assembly GCF_030272615.1. Classification (NCBI taxonomy): domain Eukaryota; kingdom Viridiplantae; phylum Streptophyta; class Pinopsida; order Cupressales; family Cupressaceae; genus Cryptomeria; species Cryptomeria japonica. Next base: position 445,567,564 of record NC_081406.1, on the reverse strand, counting down.
ACTATTCTCCCAAAGAACATAGTTTGTAGCTTTTAACTTTAAATTCCTTTTTTCCTTATATGTTATATGTGTTGGACATTCACCATAATTAAGAAAATGAGAAATGTTAGAAGACCATTCATCTGCGGTGCTTACGAACAATACTGTAGGGATACTTCTTTATGAATCCTTCTCTAGGGGAATAATTCATTCTAGTTGGTTGTCTGCCATTAACTGACACAAACCTTTACTATGGAAAAAATTGGTAGGTTGAATCTCCAAGTCATATTACTAAATCTTTACTATCCAGTTACCTCTTTTAGTTCCAAAGTATTGTTGTGTCAAAATGAGCTTGACTGCAGTATCTAGAACTAGACATATGACATGTGAATATAGGATGTAGAATAAAAAATGCTTCATGACTTTGACCAAAGCATAAGAATTCTTATTTATTTGAGAGTATTTGAGTTCATGATTCTTGAGAGGAAAACTCATGAATTTTATTGGAGACTCAATATCTTCTAAATCCTTCTAAACTAGAATTTTAGAAAGAGTTTGATCTGAAGCATAGTTGTACATTATGAAATCTTTGGTATAATTAGGAAATACCAATATAGGAGCATGCGCTATGACTTCTTTTATTTCCTTGAAAGTTTCTTTCCCTTCTAAATTCCAATGAAAATCGGTCTTTCCTTTCATCATATTCACAATATGATATGATTTCTCTGCAAAATCTGGTACAAATCTTCTCAAGAAGTTAACTTTACAAAATAAAGAATGAACAACTGTTTTACTTGAAGGTAAATAAAAACCTTGAATAGATTTGACCCTTTCTAGATGAATCTTGGTACCTTCCTTAAACACTATATGTCTAAGAAGTTTACCTTCTGTTACTCCAAAAAATAATTTTTTGGCAGAGTTTACTTTAGCGGCGAATATTCGCCAATGGCAATTTTTTCACGTTGGTGACCTGGGAAATGGCAAATATTTTGTACCGACTGGGGGTGGCCATGTTGCAAGAACATTATCAATTTATGTCAAATTCACTGCCTGATCACCATATGTTTTATGTAATTAAATATTTCTATGTGAGGATTTCGCCAATACAATATAGGCTGGGCACACGGTAAATTTAATTTTTTCGCCTACACGCTCTGAGGTTGCCTTAATATACAACCATAATTCACCTATAGGCATGTGAAGATTTTTTTGCTAGGAGGACCCAGTTTGCTTGACATTTTGTCGACGCGTGTCTCCATTCACCCCAACTTTTGCCAACTATATTGTATTTGCCAATTATTTAGACGACCCATAATCACCTTGAAAATTACATGTCATGTTATAGTTACGTGGGATTTGCCAAATATTTGTATACCATATAAAATTCCCTTGGAATTCACCATATAAGGATTGGTATAAATATATGGAAAGATTAGATCTATCTCTACACAATTTGGTGGGTTCTAGGCTCTAAATTCTTATCAGTAGCGAATTTCCAGACTAAAGAAATTCATTGTTGTTGACTGCATTGGCGACTGCTAGTGACCTAAAGATGAGCGATCATATTTTTGAAGTGTTATAATGTTATTTTGAATTTATCTATATTTTTTTGCACTGTTCAATTCATTTTTATTCAGTAGTGACCCATCAGTGCGAAGTGGTCAGCCAAGGCATTCAGATCTTAGACATCTAGATTGTAGGTCGTAGGGCCAATGATACTTTATAATCTATTATTGCTTCTTCAACAAATTGATATTTTTTTGGCAGCCTTTATATCATTGGAGATTTTGAACAGGAAGAAGGGTAGGAAACCTGAATGTGGGGAAGGCCATGAGAGGCCAACAAAAAGCATAACATTGTCTTCATACTTTGGCTTTGGAAAAGAGTGTGGTGAAAATTAGGAAGGTACATCATCACAAGTACAACTAAAAAATTCGTAACCTACACCGCATGTTGAAGATGACGACGAACCTGGTATCTCAGATCAGGATCATCTCGAAGAATATTATCTAGTAGATGCTCCAGTTAGCCAAAATGATATAACCAACTTGGGTGATAATGCCATTGATGATAATGCACGAAAGGGGAAAAGAAAAACCAGATCAAAAAAAGATGAACCACAATCAAAAAAGGATTGGGAGTGGGATATGTCGGTGAGGAATTTTCAAATTAATTGGGCATCAAAGTATCCATTCATTGAACCAGTGGAGAATCCAATTGAAGGCGAGCCTCCAATAGAATGTAGGTGTAAGATTTGCACTTGGAAACATAACAAGGAAATTAGGTTGCAGCTAAAATTTGACACCATAGAAAAGCATATGGGTAAAGTTTATGAAAAATAAATGATAGATAGGGTTAAAAAATCAATGATAAGATGGAAAACAAAGGAGGAATGTAAGCATGTGAGGAATGCTGAAGAGTATTATTTTCATGAGAAAATATAGATGAAGCCTGTTGAAGTTAAAGGTTCTATTGAAGCTAGTTTTGGAAAAGCAATGCAAATAGAACAACTAGGAAAAGTTGTTCAATTAAGCATTGTTTCTTATATTTTGAGCAGAGGGCATGCTATGACAAATTTCCCATCAATTAGTGGTTTATTACACTTTTTAAAAGTTCCTAACTATCCTAATAGATATTGGTTAGTAAAAAATGGATGGGAATGGGCAAGTTGTCTTGCTGAGGTTTAAATAGAAGATGTAAAGGAAAAAATAAGAGAGTCAAACTTTATTGCATTTTATTTAGATGAAGTTATAGCAGCAGACAATACTTCATGGGTATGCATGCATGTTTATACTGTAGAGAATCATACCCACAAACCTTATATACTATCTGTTGCTAATATGAAGGAGAGTGCGACAACAGAAAATTTATTTCAACTAGTAAAGAGAAGTTTAATTGAATATGGAGGTATTGATGACATGACGGTTGCCAAAAAATTGGATTGTGTTGGAGTAGATGGAGCTTCAGTAATGCAAGGTCACAAGAACGGTCTTTGTACAAAGATTGAAACTTCATTTGCATCGTACATTACTGCAATTCACTGCATGGCTCACAAAATGAATCTAGCTTTTGGAATTGTGAGCAAGTTTGCTTTGGTAAAAAAACTGAAATTTTAATCAGAGAGCTCTACTCACACTTCTGTCGAAGTCCCAAGCGATTTATAGAATTTCAACACTTTGTTGATGGAATAACTAATGGGAACAAGCTTCTCAAGGATAATGATACCATATGGATCTCTTTGGATGGTCCAACGCATTGAGTTTTTTCAAAATATCCATCCTTGATTGGACTATTTCACACAACTCGCAACGAATCAGATCAACTGAAATTTCCTAAACTTCTTCCAAGGTTAAGTAATCTATAGACACTCTTAACTTTAACAGCTCTTCTGCCCATGTTAGAGGAAAGGAGGAATATTATGAAGGCTTCCCAAAAAGAGTTGTATATTGCAGAATATGCTATGCAGCGTAAGATGACATGCATGACCCTCGACAATCTCTATCAAAATCAAGCAACACTATCTGATGAAAAATTTGTTAAGTGGCGGACACTCATAGATTTGAACAATCCTAATAACTTTTTACAAATCGGTGGAGATGGGGAGGTATGTGCCAATGTATGGGGAGTTGAGATACCAATGCACTTCTATGCCATGATCGACCCTGAGGAACTAGGAAAGCACCCAAGGAAGCAACTAGCAAGAGTTACAAGGGAAGATTTTGACAAGATTGTTGAGACTGTAACTACATCTGTGAAGAAAATTGCATATGATCTTTCCTCACAAATTAGAAGCAGATTCCCTCCTGAAAACCTACTCGAAGCCATGTCTATCGTGTTTCCTCATTATTGGAGCCTCAACAATGCAGATGATTTTTGAAGTAAGATACTAACTTTGATAAAACAATTTTTTCATATCCAGAGAATTAAATGGAGTAACTATAAATGGAATATTAGACAAAACTCATCTTTGAGAGAAATCATCTCATTTTGCATACACTATGAGAGAACAATATGTCAAAATGGAGAACGCCCGCAAAGAGGGATCAATAACAAGGCTTTGGAAATATATAGCTAAGAATGCAGCGTTGCATGATTCAATGCCAGAATATTTGAAGCTTGTTGATTTATGTCTTACCATGATATTGGGTTTGATGGAAGATGAGAGAGTTTTTAGTGCTTCGGGGATCCTAAAATCAAAGCTAAGAAACAAACTAGAGAAAAATTTAGAAAATTGCTTGAGGCTCTATACATCTAGGTATGATGTCCACACTTTTCCTTATGATAGGGCATTATAAATCTGGAGGTCCAAATGTGAAAGAAGAGTTTTGGGCAACACTTCAAACCAAAGTGCTAGTGGGACTATTGACTCATGTATTGGACCTACTGGTAGCATTGAGATGCAGTTCAATGAAGTTATGCAGACTCAGAGTGAAGAAACCATAGGCAAGAATCAAGAAAGCTCTAAATTTGATGAGGATGAATGGCAACTGTAAGAGATTGGTATTTATTAATCTTATTACTATATCTCATCATTCATATTACAAAAGCATATCACTTTTTGCAATTAGAATTTAATATTGATTTGTAATTTTATTTTTCAACTTTCTATTTCCAGATTTAAAATAGGATAATAAAAGACCATAATGTGTTTATTGATACAAAGATGTTTATTGTTTATTTAGACATGTTTTAGAACTTAGATTTTCATTAATTCTTTCAAAATATAGCCATATGATACAATTCATTCAATAGTAACACACCAATCTGTGTGATTCTCCATGCAAATTGAAAAAGTGAATACAAAGTTTTAGAACCCTTTGCAAATGACCCTAAATTCCCTTTTATAGAAACAAGAGAGCAACAACAGCTCCTGTGTGATTCTCCAATGTCCATGCAAAAGTGAATACAAAATTTCAAAACCCTTTGCAAATGAACCTAAATTCCCTTTTATAGAAACAAGGGAGCAACAATAGCTTCAGGTCGAATTGCAAGTTTGCAACATGTGAAGACTCAACATCAAAATCACAAACTCAGCATGGATTTATATGGCCATCACAGGCCGTATTATCAATTTAACATCTGCTACATGTCCGATGTCTCCTATTCAAAAAATAGAGTTCAAAATTAAATATTAATTCATACCATGACAAATTAAATATAGATAATAGCAGTGCCTAAAACCTAGTAATCAGAAATAGAGAAATGCATAAATGTTAAAGCAAGGGAGAATTTGAGAATACAAATTTACTGGCTGAAGTTTTGCACTGTGCATCATAGATTCATAGGCTGGATTAGCAAATTAGCAATAGAGAGTGCTGGTTTTTTCCTGTTCACAAAACAAAGTTATTTCAAGCAATGCCAAATTCCAAACAAAAAAAACATAAAACCTTGAAATTAAGAGTAAAAGAAGAAAATTGTGCAATACATACTATGATTCTTAAGATTTATGTGCCAGTTTTTGTAGGGTGCTCCACTCTTTGTCTGATGGAAGGTCAATATTCTATAAACTATGGAAAGTCAACCATGACTTTGTCAACATTCCATATTTAGAAGATTGACTTGACATCACTGTTTCATCCAATATTGAATTTAGAGTTGTAAATGGTTGGATGAATTCCAGAAAGCTTTGGGGAGTTGTGTCCTTAGGAAGCAAGTCTAAATCAGACTTCATTTTTATCTCCATGCTTTTTTTGTAAGTTTCTTTTCCAATGAATTTATTTGATGGGTCAATGGTCTTAGGAAAACCAAGTTTAATCAAATTATTTTTCTTTTCTTGCAGCTTCAATATCTTTTTTCCATATTTTTCCATAACTTTTGATGTTTCCCTTAGTTTCTGGCATTTTTGAATGATAGATGATGTCTTAACTATGGCATCAATGCGGCTCTTAATTCCCTTAGATGCCAAGTAGCTGTCACTGGTATTGTAGACTACTTGCAAAATCTTTTTTGCCATATCCTCTTTTGAATAAACATGTATGCTCTTCTCAAAGTACCCTTTGATTTTCATATAAATTACTCTCAGACTTTCATTCAATTCAAACCATTCACACAACTTG